>NC_141078.1:25981400-26451400 GCF_041138505.1 Cibotium barometz | reverse complement strand
ATGCTTACATACCTATAGATACACATACATACATAATATATATAAGTGTGTGTATCTATAGGTATGTAAGCATGTATACAAAGATTTCATTGAAAGATGTGAGATGAGATCTTCTTAGATTCAAATTCAAAATTGCATTGGAAGATGTGAGATTTGGCTCATCCTCAGGCTTGCAGGAGGAGTGGTTATTTTGAAATAGCCCCATCTCCTTTGCCCACGTGGAGGGAGGTGGGGTTGTCCTTAATCCTGTATAGATACACACACACACACACACACACACACACACACACACACCCACACACATCTCTCTCTTTATATATATATATATATATATATGTATATATATATATATATATATATATTCACACACACACACACACACACACATCTCTCTCTTTATATATATATATATATATATATATATATATATATATATATATATATAGTAATGAAAAAATCACCTTGCTCACAAGGCTTTTGACACAAATGCTAGTTCTCTTATTGCTAAGCTTGGGTGCGTGGGCACTTTGATACTAGCCTTGGGCGCCCGGGCACCTTGATACTGTTGTGTGAGCAAGCTATGAAAATTTATGAGCATGAGAGGGCCAACACAACAAGAACTGGCAGTTGGAAAAAGAGATGGAAGTTGTTGTGGCAGAGTCAGATACCTAGTAAATTTCATGTTTTTTGTGGAGAGTATGTATGTGGGCTTTACCCATTGGATCTAAACTGCTACACAAGAACTTCACTAGTGGATGTTGCCCTAGGTGTAAATCTGCATTGGAAGATGGCAAACATGCCTTTTGGGATTGCCCAACCATCAGAGATGCATGGGGGAAGATTGGAAAGTGGGTTAAGCAATGCTTAGGAATCTAGGACTACTAGGGTGATTGGATCCTTGGGAAATGGGCTTTCAATGATAAAGCTGCAGAAATATTGTTTAATATTATCAGAGCATGCTGCTTGTGGGAAATCTGGATCACTAGGAATGCTGTTATCTTTTAGAATGCATCTCTTGTTGGTGTTGATGTGACAAATGTAATGCATAACTGTGTGTGTATGTGCTGGTCTGTAATTAATGTGAATAAGATGAGAAAAGAGGGGATGGATTAGTTGATGCAGAAACTGCAGATGAGCATCACTTGATTTATGCATCCACTTGGAGAATTTGCAAGCATACTACGGTAACCTAATCCATGGCTCATATCTTTGTAGGTAAGCTTTGCTGAGGATTGGAAGACCAGGCTGCGCAAATTTGGACCCAAAACCAAAAAATGGTACCTTAAAGAGAAACAAGTGGATTATACCTTTGTTGCTTTCATAAAAAACCCAGTGGTGACCAGACCTATGGTAAAAATCTGGTCTAAAAAGGGGGACATATTGGAAAAACAAACCCCTAGGGAGTGTACCACTAAGGCTATGACGGAGGCTTGCATCATCTTGGGTTATCAAATCTCTTGGGAACAATCTAGCTTGTTCTCGGATGGACTCTCTTGTGTAACTTATTAAATAAGGTGAAATGTGAAAAGTAGTGGGTAAGTCTCATGCATAGTTGTGTACTCAGCTTTCAGTTAATATATATACTTATTATTGATTTAAAGAAAAAGAAAGGGGGCCAACACAACACCCTCTCGTTCGAGGTGCTCTATAACCAAGCAGGTTATTGGAAATGCTAGCCACGGCTCAGCAGCCCGTTTACCAATCCTCATCCAGGTTCGCCCTAGGTTTCTTCCTGTTGCAATGCTGTGTGTGTGTGTGTGTGTGTGTGTCCATCCTGACTCTGAAGCACGGGCCGACGCGAACTCTGACGCGCGGGCTGATGCTCTCTGACGCAAATTGAATTGCCCTGTTGCTATTTTTTAGGGCTTTTATCCTGCTGTTTTTCTGTTTTTTAAAGTTTTTTTCGCTGCTGTACAGCCTGTTTTCTTTCTTTGTGTGTGTGTGTGTGTGTGTGTGTGTCCCCTTCTGTACAGCTGAAAGCATTATGGAAACCTCTTCGAATCTTCAAGTTTAAACTCGTAAGGATGAGGAACACAGGAACAAGAGCAATGTGTTGAGAATTGCAAGTCTCCTCAGGATCTGACTCCTGAAGAGCGTTCTGTACATGATCTTCTAGCAGAGGACTTTGCAGCAGATAGTCAAAAGGAATGGCACCTGCCGCCTCCTCAGTTTAGCTTTGACATTCCTCTCCCATCGGTCATTTCCCCCTTGAAGAAATTTTCAGAAAATGCTGCTGTGGTTTTTTTCCCTGGTGGCAAGATGCCTCTTGCACAGTGGATTAGAGCAGAACTTCAGGTGATGTAGTTGAAGGGGTATATTGGCTTGCTGGCGGATTCTATGAGGATCTTTTTAAGGATCATACTCATCGTATGGACTTACTAGAAAAATCACCCTTGATGTTTGGCATGCAATTAGTACATGTATTGCCATGGTCAGCCAATAAAGATTATGAAAGTTTGCTTAAACGAAATTGTCATGTTTGGGTTACAGTAAAGCACTTCCGTGAACAACATTTGCCAGGGTTAACTGCCACTTTGGGGAAAGTAATTTGTCCTCCACGACCCATGGAAGATGGCAACCATTTTATGATTTTGTGGGATACCACCAAGCTGGGGGTTCCGTCTGGCAATTGGGATCAAATGTGCTGACAATAGGCAGCTTGGTATTGGCCACAGAAATTACGAGTTGGTATGGGGCACATTTGTTGGTGCTTGCTTTCAATGTAAACAATTTGGCCACATCTCTGCCAAATGTCCTACTATTATTCATAGGCCTCCAGCGGTGGCAGTGTCTCCTCCTCTTCTCCTTTGAAACCCAACTCTAATGTTGCTACTTCTACCTCTGTACCTTCTCCCTTGAATAAAGCCTCCACTAGTAAGCCTCCTTCCCCTTCTAATCAGCAAGTTTCTACTAGTAAAGCCTCTTCTAACAAAGAGGTTGCTAATAATAAACAGAAAGGGAACTAATGCAGTTTCTGAAAATTGGGTGCAAGTCTGTTTTCCAGGCACTCAGATTTATGATAAAAATGATAATATATGGAATGCTTTGTGGGATCAGATGGATCCCAGCGAATGGATGTGATCTAAACTCCTCCTCTTCCTCTTTGTACATATGATGCTACCAATACAGTGTGTCTCGTATAATGTACAGGGTATTTGTGCTCCACAGCAATGGAGACAGTTATGGGATTATGTATATACAATGAAACCAGACATCTTGTGTTTACAGGAACATAATCAACATGAGTTTGGTGGGGTTAGTCAGGGCACTTTGCTGGGTATGATATTTTTTATGCTGGAAGCACACAGTGTTCAGGAGTTTCTTTTCTCTGTCGACATGACTTGCAACCTTCTTTGGAACATAATGATGTATTGGGTAGATAGATGGTCATTCGATGTATTTTGCAAGGTGAGATATATCAATTCGCTGGACTGTATGCCCCTCAATCCTCTTGTGACGGGAAAAACATATGGAATGACTTGAGCTCTTACCCTTGGTTGTTGCTTTTATATGCGGAGAGTTCAATAACTCTCCCCGTCTTGAGATTCCTTTATTACGCAATCATATGCTTGTGATCTATGGTTGTCTATTATGCCTAATACACCTGGTTTTACGTATAAGCATAATGCTTTGGCCAATTATCGGGCGAGATTGGATAGATGGTATATGTTGCATACCAGGCAATTTGACTCGTTTCATTCTAAGCTCTGGATTGAATTTGCAGAGTCACTCTCTGATCACTCACCAATTTGGTTACTTTTGTATTTCCATGAGCCCGCATGGGAATCTCCTCTGCCTGATCAGAGGTTACTACATATTAATCATAGTTATCTCTCTCATGAGATCTTCAAGAATCTGGTGCGTGATGATATTGTTCCTCTTACCATGTAGTTATTTGCTAAAGTTTGATATTGCATGGTATAGATTTGTACAGCGTATGCAACATATAATTGCTGATTATGGTTGTTGGTATATTGGTAGTCTCGTCTTCGAGTTGAAAGGGCTAAAAAAGACATTCTATTCCTTACAACTCTTAGTCATACTCACCCTTTATCAATTGAGTAGTAACATATACTGCATGAAGCTCATTCTTGTGTTAATTTAAACCAATAGAGGAAGCTTCAGAAATGGCAAATTCGATCTCGATGCAAGCAGATTAGTGATAAAGGTTACTTGTCTAAACAGTTCTTCAAAAGCCTTCACTGTGATAGACAAAGACATAAGATAATGCGTACTAAAAGAAGTGATGGTTCTTGGACAACTTCAAGAGCAGAATTGGCACTTGAATGTGAAAATCATTTCACTAATCTATTTAGATGTGGCCATTGATGACCTTGATGCCCGTCATGCATTTTTGAGTTGTGTGCAGCCCATTGTTGATTGTCACTCTGTCGAGAGATTCGACTCCCCTCACTTTGGAAGAGCTGACATATGCACTACATCGCATGGGTCGTTGGAAATCCCCAAGACGGGATGGACTCACTATTGAGTTCCTTATCGCATTTTGGGATGATTTACAATGCTCTATTTTGGCCATGATTAATAAGGCATGGGACTTGGGATGTATGCCAACTTCTTGGAAAGAAGGGGTGCCTAAAAAGGAATTGGGTGAGACTCTCAATGATTAGCGTCCCATCACTTTGATGCCTGTTATTTATAAACTCACAACAACGAAGATGATTGTTAATCGAATTGGACATTTGTTATTTGATGGCTTACATCCTCATCAATATGGTTTTGTGCCACGAAGACAGATAATGGATAATATAGCTAATGTCTATGTGGCAATGGAATAAGCTCAGTATACCCAACAAGATGTTCTACTACTGCAAGTTGATGTGGCTAAGGCCTTTGACACAGTTAGATGGGATTACATTGTAGATGTCATGGTTGCTTTGGGATTTGGACCAAAATGCAACGAATCATCTACTGGCTATATCACGATAGCACTGCTCAATGCATTCTTGGTAGTGATCTTTCTTCTAAATGGCATTTGCAAAAATCGGTACGTCAAGGGTGTCCTCTTAGCGCACTCCTTTATGCTATAGCTACACATCCACTACTTATGTACTTGGATGTATTGACGAATCAAGGTCAGCTGCATGGTTTAGATTTGGCGATGGACGACATTTGGTGCACAAGCTTATGCCGATGATTCCATGTTTGTTCCCAAAAATGATCCAAATGATCTTAAATGTGTTATGAAAGTGTTGGAACTATTTGTTGGTAAAGCGACTGGACTTTTCATTGATTTTGCTAAGTCCAAATTGATATCTTTGAATTCTTGTGATTGGCATGCATATCTTGGGTTTTAAACAAGCTTCATGCTAAACTTGCATAGTGGAAGCTCTCCACTTGGCCTCTGCATGTAAGACTGCAAATTGTGCAATCCATCATTATGGCTTATGCACAATTCTATCTGCCTCTTATCTTATGGAGAAAGGTTGATATTGATGCTTTTATGTCTCGAGCATTGGAGCTTTTGTGGAAAACCAAGCATCATAACAAGGGCCTTCGCTGCCTCGAGCGTTCTGCTATTTGTACGCCCAAAATGCATGGTGGGCTTAATATTCTTGATTTGAAATATCATGTTCTTGCAAGGAAAACCACCATGCTTTTGGTCTTTTTGGATCAAAAACAGCCATGGGCTGTTATGTTGGTAGACCTGTGTCATAGTATTATCACTTGTGCTTATGGCAATTGGCATGTCTCTCATTGGGAGATTGTTATGGGCAGATTCACAGGTAAAATTCCAGGTTGCCCATATGCCATCTCCTTATTGCGAGATTAGAAAGAAGCTCTTTCTTCTCTTCAACGGAAAGGCCGTAACATGCCAGAAAACTACATGATGGGATCATGAGAACTGAATACATGTTGGATCGGGGCATGGCAAACACACTTGTCGATGTCTATGCCAAGTGTCAGAGTTTACATGATGCACAGAGGTTCTTTGATAGGTTGAATATACGAGATGTGGTTTCCTGGAGTGCGTTGATTGCGGGATATGCTACTCATGGACATGACCTCCTTGTCCTGGAGCTTTTTGAGAAAATGCAAGAAGAGGGGGTGAAGCCAAGTGAAATCATAGTGTCTTTGGTGTTGAAAGCCTGTGGGAGGATGAGAGCCCTTGAACATGGCAAGTCAATACACTGTAAGATAACTCAAAATGAGGTTGTGTCCGATAGAGTTGTACAGAATACCCTCATTGACATGTATGTGAAATGTGGGAATCTAAAGGAGGCACACAAAGCATTTAATGAAGTGCTTGCTAGAGATGTAGTATCATGGGGTGCTATTATATCAGGGAATGCTCAGCATGGGCATAGCTTTCATGCTCTTGAACTTTTTGAGAGAATGCAACAAGAAGGCATAAAGCCAAATAAGGTGTTGTTCTCTTCTATCTTGAAAGCTTGTGGGGACCTTGGGGCGACAAGGGCGGGCATGTTGATACACAATCAGGTTATTCAATATGGATGCGATTCTAATATGGTGGTCGGGAACACGTTGGTTGACATGTATGGCAAGTGTGCGAGCTTAGATGAAGCATGCAGAGTGTTTGATGACTTGCAGCTTAAAGATGTGGTCTCATGGGCAGCAATGATAGCGGGACATGTCCAGCATGGATATGGTTTTCATGCTCTGGGTGTGTATGCTAGAATGCAACAGCAGGGCATGGAGGCAAGCCGAGTCATCTTTATGCATGTATTGAAAGCATGTGGGATGGTAGGAGCTATAGAGCATAGCAGGTTTGTACACAGTCAGATAGTTGAAAGTGAATTTGAATTGGATGTTGCCATTGGGAACACCCTTATAGACATGTATGCCAAATGTGGGAGCATAGAGGAAGCTCAACAAGTGTTCAATAGAGTGTCTGGTCGAGATGCGGTGACATGGGCAGCCATGATCACAGGTTATGCAGCTTGTGGTAACTTTCTACTCGCTTGGCAATGCCTTGAGGACATGCGGAGACATGGCCTGGAGCCAGATGGGGTTATTTTTAGTAGTATTCTCTCTGCTTGCAGCTATTCTGGCCTACTAGACGAGGGTCGGGATTACTTCAAATCCATGAGAGAAGACTTTGGCATAACACCAAGTATTGAACATTACAGCTGCATTGTAGATCTTCTTTCCCATGCAGGAGACTTGGCTGAGGCGGGAGACTTGGTTAGTACATTGCCAGTGTCACCTGATCCTGTCATGTGGAGATCTTTGCTTGCCAACTGCAAAACGTATAGCAATCTAGAGCTAGCAAGGCATTCCTTTCACGGAGTTGTCGAACAAGGTCCCACAGATGCATCAGGATTTGTTCTCATGTCGAACCTCTACGCTGACGCTCAGTTGTGGGAAGATCTTGGTAGAACCCAAGAGCTCAAGCTTAATGCAGGTGTACAAAAAAAGGCTGGTAAAGCTTGGATTGAGGTTAACAATGGGGTTCATGAGTTCATGGTGGGAGGGAAAAGCCATCTAAACCATGGTTTTATCTTTTCCAAGTTTAAGAGATTAAGTTGGCACTTCAAGAATAGAGGGTATATGCCACAACTGGACATTATGGTGGAATCCATGTTAGACGAATGCAAAGGAGGTTTGTGTTGTGAACAAAAGCATGGAACATTTGACTCACAAAATACACAAAAAAGAGGTATGGGTCAACCCATTGAGGGCCTTCAAAGGCACAATGGATGCCATACTTCCACACAAGTTGTATTCTATACCAAAAGTCAAGATATCCTAATAAAGGATGCTTTTGAGGTAGCAGAAGTTGAAAGATGGTGTTTGTTCTTGTGATGGTCTGTTTTTGCAGGTACATGAATGGTGTCTTGGTCTTTTTTTCCAAAGGTCTTTTGTGTGTTATGACTTGATTGAGTAGCCATGTCATAGAAGTGCCCCTGCCATGTGTACAGATCCCAAGGCTACCTTATAGGGTTTCCACATGGACCCACAATGCCACTGGTAGGCAGAGGGCTACCTTGCACATGGGCCTATGGACTTGTCCTGTGCCATCCATGCATATGTTGAGGGCCGTAGGCTTGCACATGGGCCTATGGACTCGTCCTGTGCCATCCATGCATATGTTGAGGGCCGTAGGCTTGCACATGGGCCTATGGACTCGTCCTGTGCCATGCATATGTTAAGGGCCGTAGGCTACCTTTATACTGGGTTAGCACTTTGTTTTCTTGGATCAACTCAACTTAACTAGTCTCATTGCTAATATCTTAGCACACAAGTGGACTGCCCACTGGTGGAAGAGGAAAGGTTCTCTCCAGACTATGCTATGGTTGAAGCCAAAGGAAGTGCACCTAAGGTATCAATTTACAAGGTTGTCAATGGAGGAGCTCCAAATAAGAAACGAGGATGCACAAGGTAACCAAGAGGAGCACTCTCACGTTAAGAATGCACTCCAACATCTCCTTGGAGGATGTGAGGTAGATTTGCCTAAACAAGGAGAATGGGACACATAAGAGTTATGGGGAATACATCCGTGGAAAACTAGTTGGGCATCCCAAGTATCGGTATGTCTATTGGCATCTCTGCTTTTTTTTTAATTTTTTGGTAACATTTAAACCAAAAAGGGAGCCCAACAAATCCGGGCTTTACATTGCTCAAGACATTCATGTTCCATGAGGGACCAAGGCCACTTGTGTGAGCTATTGTGATTAAGAGTATTCTTGGGAGAATGACATTAGCTTGGAAGGTATGTGATCAGCATCAAACTCAAATGCAAGGTATGTGATCAGCATCAAGCTCAAATGCAGCATCACTTATGGAGAGACGGGAGGCAGGTGATACTATCAGCCAAAGTGACCAAACTCACATAGATGGCCAGCAGCATGACCGCATATGGCATAAACTCAAATGCAGCATCCATAGAAAGATAAGAAAGACAAATCCGCTTTATAAAACCAGTGTTAACAGTTATCACCATGTGCAATACTTGGTGGGATGGAGAAAAGTACGTTGTCAAGCAGTCAAATTCCATCCAGAGGAGATGGAATGACAACTTATCCCCCCGGACATCCACATCAAGATATTTCTACAAGAACCTGAATGTCTTAGACTGGGTCGCAGCAAGATCATACATAGGTTCAACATCATCTTGAGGAGGGTTGATCACATGTTTGAGAATAATACAACTCTAGAAAACACCATAGACACTTGGCTTTGTTCCAAAAAAAAATGCAGAACGTCATAGACCAGAGGATGAGTCAATGCACACAATGCCATTTCTGAAGTGTTTTGGGAGATTCAACAAGGGGATCAAAGGCATGGAGCTGCAATGCTATCATGGGGACTAGCTTTCTGTATTGCATTTGCAAGTTCTTAAATCACAATAGCACAATAGTGAGGACTAGAGAGAAGTTGTGCTGTTGCATATCCTTATATGCATACCTATCAATAACTCAAATGTGAAGGGTTGGAAGAACCACATCCTTACCCATAGAGATACTTCCAATTTTATAAGGTGGCTACCAGAAGTTCTTCTTGTGAACAAGCATCTGAACCTCGTTGAATGCTAGCAAACCTCATGCGTGCTTCAAAATTGCATTGTCCCATGCTTGCACATAATAAGGTTAATGATTAGAGAGCGGTCGGACACAACTCTTTTAGCAGTGTGAGCTAGTGATTGGGCTATATAGTTGGATTTGTGGCTCATTTGTGGGGAGTTAGTGTGTGGAACTCTACCTTGGGAGAGGGGCCTCCCAAGGGACCCAACTTGTGGCTAGCCCACTGGTCAGTCGTGTCAGTGACCTTGGGGGTCCTTGAGGGTGCGGGCTTGCCAAGGTTGTGTTGGTCTCTAGCTTGGGGGTGTCTTAACCCACTATGTGTGGTTTACGTGGTTGCAGTGGCTTGGACGTGCTTCTCGAGCATACAAGTGTGAGTAATCAATCGGTCTTGGGCGGACACACAGGACCCTTTTTTTTTTTCGAGAAAAGATCCTTTCATTAGTTATGTAAAAAACGCCCGAAGGGCTACAAAAGAGATCTCTCCTGCTCCTAACAGAGAGAAGAGCAGTGAATACATCATGGCAGCCCGGGAGACTCTCCCTAGGTGCTGCAAAATACAAGCATCAGTCTAAAGGACTGAGCGGCTAAATCATACAATGGGGGGGGGAAAGAGCCAAACAGGTGGCCTGTAGTGCCAACGGGGGGATCCCGTGTGTAGGGTGTAGAACGGGCCGCAGCGCCAAGTGGTATGGAAGGCCTGGCGCCGTAAAATCGCCTCATCCGAGTCTCCCCGGATGCGGTCGTACTGTCCTCGCAGGGTGTGGATCAACTCCTGCCAAATCCCCCGAACAGTCTCTGCTGGTGGCTCTAATCTCCCCTCAAAGGCCGTGAAGCACCGGGCCCTCCAGGTGAACCGGATGGTGAGGCTGCTGAGGAGCTCCCATCGTAAATCCCTCTCCTGCGTCCAGCTGGCGGACGAGAAATCCGGTGCCGGAACCAGGCGAGGCTGGCCCCTAATAAATCTGATGGCCTGACTGCCCTGCTCCATCTCATAGCCCATAGCAGGCCCTGACGAAGTCGACCAAGCAGCGGCACCCCACGTAAACATACCCTCTGGAGAGAGGGGGGCTAGAATATGCAGCATCCACAGCCAAATCTGCTGTGCCTGAGGGCAGTCCCAAAGGCAATGTCTCTGTGTCTCCATAGGGTGGCCGCATCGGACGCAGGCCGCCGGAAGACCGCTGTAAACAAGCCAAGTGCCAACTGCTGAGCCCCTGTGGGCGACCAGCCACTGAAAAGCCGAGATCCTGCGGGCCTGTCGACTAGCCCAGAGCCGAGCCCAGAAATCCTCCAGGAACTCCTGTGATAGTCCCTGCAATCGCCAATGCCCCGCTGCCGCTGGAGAAACCGTCCTCCTCGCCGTCAAAATATGCCGTCCCAACCGAACAGTATACTGGAAAAATGTGATCTCTGTGGCCTCAAGGGATGCATAAGGATCATGCCACTCGTACTCTCCGGGGTCCCACTGTAGCCGGGCCAAGGGGCGCGCTGCATATGCCCATATACGCCAATCCGGGAGCACGTCAGCAGGGTCGGGGTCAATATGCCACTTCCGAGAAGCGGCAGCCACTACCCGAATCCTCTGAAAGGTGCACTCTGCAACCAAAGGCGACTCCACCTCCACTCTCTGGAGTCGGCCCTCATCTTGAATCTCATAATAGAGGCATCTGCCATCCTCAGTGCTAGCTCTGACAGCAATCAGGATCTCCAACTGTGTAAAGGCTCCCATCCATCGTGGGGCCACTGGCTCGAGAGGTGTGAACCACTCCTCTGTAAGTGCCTCCTGAATATCATCCCTCATAATCAACCCCCCTCTGAAGTGACTCAGCCTCTCCACCTGGGTCTCCTCTGGTAGACTGCAGAAAGCCTGCCAGTCTCCAAAACTACGAGCTGGGCCTGCCGCTAAAGGTCCCCAGGCTAGACGAGGCCGAGAACCCAACATATGACCCTGCTCTGTACGAACCGCTGGGCTCCAGATGAGCGGCTGCCTGGCCCGCTCCTCAACACAAGACGGAGGCCGCTGAGAGAGCCCCGGTCTCAGCAGCTCCCAAGCTCTCAGGATACTCAAAGCAAATCTGTCCTCCCATCCTCTACTGAGGCCTGTCCTCCTCATCTCTATGAATATCCAGCGAATCTCTGGTGCCCAAGTACCCCCTGCAGGAGGCGCCCGGGCCTGCAGTCGCTGCAAGAGGAGCTCTTTCCAAGGCTCAGCGCCTGGAAGCAACCCCCGAACAATAAGCTTCCCCAATAAGGCTCTACTCTGATCGACTGGATCTATAATGCCCAAACCGCCCTGAGCCAGCGGAAGTGTAATAACTGCCCATGCAACCTTTGCCCGAGCTGGCTGACCGTCCCGCCCAGACCACAGAAAGTTCCTGATCAGCCTCTGTACCTGGCTGATGCAAGAGCTCGAGAAAATCCAGCAAGACGTAATGTACCACATAGTCGCTAACAGCACCTGATTTGCCACCACCACCCTCCCAGCCAAGGATAGTCGAGCTGTACTCCAATACAATAGCTTCTTCCGGATGCTCAGAAGAAGCGGGGCAATCTGCTGCTCAGGTGACAAATCGAGGCCAATCTGGCATCCCAAATACCGCACTGCTGTGCCGGGAGGAATCCATCTAAAACCGGGGTCCGGACTCCATGCCGGAGTGGGAGCACTACTGATCCAAAAGGCCACTGTCTTGCGCCAATTGATCAATGCTCCCGAAGCTGCACTAAAAACCTGGAGCGACTGCTCTGCCCGAATAAGATTGGCCTCTTGGCCATGCAAAAATAAGCCCGTGTCGTCTGCAAACTCAGCATCAAGCAAATCCTCCCCCCGGACTGGGAGCTGAAGTCCTCTCAAACCAACCTCCTCTGCCGTCAAATACATACTCATAGCCTCCGCAAAGAAGAGAAAAAGGAAAGGGGCGAGAGGACACCCCTGACGGACTGATCTGGTCAGCTCAAAACTCACACAGGACCCTTACAATGGGGTGTTTCATTTGGTAGCATAGCGTAAATCATATTTGATTAGTGTTTTGAATTATGCCGAAGAGTTGGTTTTGGTGATTAGAGAGCACTTTTGTGTACGATTTTGAGGGTATAATTTTTGTATTATGAGCTATGAAAAACCGTTTTAAATAACCATTTAATGTGACATTTGAATGGTTGAGAAGAAAGAATTTGTATGATAGTTTAATGTGGTTGCCAACCTTATTGTAAAATGAGGTTTAATGTACGTATGTGGTTCTCTTTGCAAAGTCTTCATAAGAAAGTCTGAAAATTCTAGGTAATCTACTCACATTGATAGCATTGATGTTCCTTCAATAAATATGGTGTGCACATGGAAGTTGCATGGAAAATGATGGACACTCATCCGAATTGATGTGTTACCGATGCAGGCCAAGACAAAATAGAAATGGTGATGAGCTGCAACATGCAAATCAGTGTTGGAGAGAAGACATGGAAAATGATGGACACTCATCCGAATTGATGTGTTACCGATGCAGGCCAAGACAAAAAAGAAATGGTGATGAGCTGCAACATGCAAATCAGTGTTGGAGAGAAGACAAGATAACCAAGAATTTCAAGAAGGACAAGGCAACGATAGAGAATAGCCAAAGCAGAATTATAGTGGGCAGGAAGACCAAAGGGAAGCCAGACAACTTCAACCAATAGCAAGACCAAAGGGAAGCCATCAATAAGACATAGCGGGCAGGAACAAGTAGTAAGACAGTGGGCTAGAAGACCAAAGGGAAGCCAAACAGTTTCAACCAATAGCAATGGGACTAAAATATCCATAATTCAAGGGAAAGAGTGATGAAGATCCAAATGCTCATGTCTTCTCACTCAAAACCACATTTTTAGCCACGAGCTCCAATAGCCTAAAAAATAGAGTTCACTGGTAAAGCGACCAATTGGTATGTGCAATATGGTCTAGATTGATGAGCTCAAGAGTGCTTTTTTGAAGAGCATGAGCATGCTTTAGATGTGGTAGATCATTATTCCAAGAAGTGTTTAGTATAGGAAGGGCAAGGGCTAAAGAAAAATAATGAATGAGAAGAGGAGGGGGGCTCTAGACAGGGATCTGACAAAGGAAAGATGGGGGCTGAGTTAACTAAGACAAAAGAGGAGGGTGAGTCGGCTAGAAAAGAAGGGGGAAAGGCTCCTAAGGGTTTTTCTTATCCCAAGAATGATGATGATTATGACCTCTCTTGAGCAGGTCCTTCTATTGAGAAAACCCCTACTAGGCAAGCCCTTTGAAAGACATGGGGTCATTGATGGCTTGCATACAAAGGGAAAAGAAGCTATCCTTGAGAATGATAGATGGAAGCAGGTGATAAACAAAACTCCTTGTAAAAGGGAGAAGAAGTGAGTCCCCTCTCTCCTATTGTATACTCTAAAAAAATCATCCAAGTTGTTGGGAGAAAAAGAAGAAAGTGAAACCTCTTCCCTATAATACTTTAACCAGCAAGTTAATTTGACTAATGCTATGACCAAGTTTCAATGAGCTCCTCAAGAATTGGCACAGGTTACATATTACCTAAGAGGCAGGTTGGATTCCTCATAGCCTAAAGCTATGGCCTACTAACCATGGTTCTTCCATATCTGACCATTTAACTATGATGGCAGTGAGAAGATCCCAAAACATGGGGTAACAAAGGAGAAGGATTCCAAGGAGAAAGCTTTGTCAACAAACAGCCTTCTCAAGGATCCTTTAAATGTGGAAGGCTCTAGAAAAGTAATAGACTTTTTGTCAACAACCACCTTCTCAAGGAGCCGTTGTTTGTGGAAGGCACTAGAAAAGTAATAGACTTTTTGAAAAAGAGAATGATACATGACCCTAATGTGTCGGGAAAATTTGTAGAAAGGATGCAAAGTGAAATCAAGAAGGTGGGAAAACTGAGAACCAATGGAGGGAGCTTATAGAGATCTCGTTAAAAGAAAGTGGGGGAAGTTGATGAAGAAAAGGCAACAAGAAGGGACCTTGGTTCAGGAGGGGAAGAACAGAATAGGATGATGCGAATCCCAATTGGATACCCTGGAAAACAAAAGAGCATAAACTGGGAGAATCATTTCTATGAAAGTCTTCTCAGAGGCTTCCCAAGTTCCTTCAAGAAAGTTCTTCATATCTCTTGCAAAACAATAGATGATAAGATACAAGATGAAGAAGGCAGAGTAATTGAGGACACTAAAGGAGATGGATTCCAAATGGGTTTGGTTTCTTAGGAGGAACACAGTGGGTCTTTCTGAAGACATCTCAAGGGATAGCCTTTATGTTAAGCCGCTATTGGTGGAGACATCATACCTAGATAGGAGACCCAAGTCTTCTTTTGTTTGTGGTAAGGTTATTATCATCATGTATGCTCCTTACTATTTATGTTATGTGTTTTTATTAATACTTATGTATAGGTCCACAAAATAATTTTTTAAGAAAGAGAAAGAATATTGAATGTAATGGAGATGCATCACCATCTTATGTTGTTGGGCATGATGATGCATTGCCCTTAGTTGACTACTCTCAAAAGTGCAAACTAGATTATGCTTCTCATAGTTAGATTAATACTTTTATGACTTAGAACATTGATTATTTACCGCTTTCATTTTTTGGACTATTGATTTTATTTATTTTTGGGCTTCGAAGTATGTATTGCCCACAGTGGAGTGCCCTCAAAAGTGCAAACTACATTAATAGTGAGGAAGATTGAATCAAATGAGTGTTGGTAGGATTTAATGCAAATAGGGAAGGAAAAAAATCTAGGATGGGATGGACTATCTGTGAAATTCTTCATTGAGTTTAGATAGGAGCTAAAATCCCAGGTGGCTTAATAAAGATTTTCAAAATGGTTCAAGGAGAAGAAGCTCATTCATCTCCAACAAAGAGGTTTCTTGTGATAGGTTCTCTCCCTCTAGAGGCCCATCATAATGTCACCTACTTTGATAGGTTCTCATTAGAGGCCCATCATAAGTTTCTTGTGATAGGTTCTCTCCCTCTAGAGGCCCATCATAATGTCACCTACTTTGATAGGTTCTCATTAGAGGCCCATCATAAGTTTCTTGTGATACGTTCTCTCACTAGTGGCCCATCCTAATGTCATCTACTTCGTATAAGACCCTCACCAAGGTGATAACTATTAGAATGACTCCTTCATTAACAAAAGCATACATCTAAAATCCAACATGAGTTCATAAAAGGGAGGTCAATTGTTGAGACAACATATACACAATTATGGTGGACAAAGATTGGGCTGTCCAGAATCCAAACTAAAGATGCATAATGGATCTAGAAAAAGGATGTGATAGCGTTTGTTGAAAAATGTGATAGCGTTAGTAGTTCATTAAACAAGGAGTTGTATGCAAAGCAGATTGATGTAGCTTCCCTATGTAGCTCACAATAGAGAGAAGCCTAATAGAACAATAGGCATACTGTTCGTTGCCCTCTGCGCCTCTGTTGTGGAACTTCTCGATCTCTGGAGATGGTGATATGCTACTCTTTGCTCTATTTTTTATGTGCCCAAATCTTACGTGCTGAGACTTGCATGAAGCCACTAGTTTTTGAAACTACTAGTACTAGTACACTCGTGAAGTCTCAGAAAAAGAAAGTATTAAAGCCCTTCACACCACTTCTTACACGAGCTTGTTCACATGATGAGTGAAGGATTCGTGTCACAAGAATTTTCTTCTCTACTAAGAATAACATAAAATGGGCTCCATCAATCATCACTTTGAGTTTACTCCCTAGCTTCTCCTAGCATACATCCTTCATCTTACCAATTCTTGATCAATTATCAAAGGTTCACTTGAACGTCATCAAGTTCCTCATTGTCATAAGAAAATTATTGATAAAAATATACCTTTTTCAAATTTGTATAACCTTTGTAAATGCCACCAATATGAGCAGGCAAAGTTTCAACCATGAGTCTAAAGCGAAGAAAAAGCTAATAAACCCAACAATTGAAAGATGCTAAAGGTGGCAAAGAGCATATATTCTTCGCTCCTCTTACCTCTATAAAAAGTGTTGTAATCAACCTCTGAGGCCATATGATGTACTCAAGCTAAAAGCTATAGCCAATTGAAGCGCCAAAGTAGCATATTGTATCTAGCACATAAGGGGAGATAGGAATAGTAAAAACAAACCATATCCAACCACCTGAGAGTAGCCAAAGTAGCACACCCAGGGGGGTGTAGGCAATCACATCTTACCACCTTAAGTAGCTATAATGGCACTAAGGAGGGGTGATGTCATTTTGTAATGCCTCACATGATTATGGCACCATTGGGGGGTGTTGAGAAATGTGGTGCCATAGTGCAACAAGTGTACAACAAGGGGGAGAGCATACACATTAAAAAGGGAAAAAGAAAGACTAAGGGTCCTAGATCAAAGGTTGATTTGTATGGTTACATGTAAAAGGTGAAGTCAATGGTTAAAAAGGTAGCACATGGAAAGCACAAGGTGGTACATGTAGTGTGAGCATTTATGGACTCATGGATGGCATAACGGTGCATGTATCTTGTGGATGAGGGATCTGTGAGACCTATAAAAACATGTAATCCTTGGCTCATTTTAGGAGCTTGATGAATGCAGTCATCTTGTGATTAGTCGCTTAATTATGCTTTAATTAAGACACTAAGTGGTTTACTTAGAATTTAAATGAAAATTAATTAATCCATATTTAAGTGATTTACTTAGTATTTAATCATGAAGAGTATTTCTTGCTATGAGCCTCCCTCTGGCAATGGTGAATTTCTTCTGGGTTCATTGGACCTTCTTGAGTAGGGTCTTGCATATAAGATGGGGTTTGGGAGGATGATATTAATCTTATTTTATGTTGGGCGCATGTGAGCTAATTCTACTCTCCTCTTGAATGGATTCATAGTGGGTAAGTTTCCTAGTAGGAGAGATCTATGAGCCAAGGATGCTCCTTGCGCCTTTATCCAAGGCTTAAGGTTAGAAGAGGAAAGACAACTGGTAATGTAATTATGTTTGATTCACTCCTTTTCTTATATGTAAGCACTGAAAATGAGGAAACTTAGGTATTATTCAATTCTTTGCTCATGCATCTAGCTCTAGGTGTAATCTATACAAGTCCGACAGAAGAAGCATACTTTAATATATCCAGGTGGGGTTGTCAAGTTATCACTAAAGGTACAATGTTTATACTTCTAGGAAGCCCCCCAATGGGGGATGTGAGTGACTAATAAGCAAGTGCTGGTTTGGGTGTACTATAAGGTGGATGTCAAATTGGTCTAATGTTTTTCTCCTTATTAGTGCAAGAGTAGCGATTAATGATGTCTTGTTGAATTATGTACTTTTTTTTTGTCCAATGGTAGATTTCAAGAAATCTCAGTGGCTCAAGCTCTTATAAGAGCCTTTTTATGAGAGAACGACCCCCACATTGGCTAGCCCCATCTAAGCTTTGCAAACCTAAGTTGAATGAAGGATTGTAAATCATTGATTTTCACATACATGTAAAGCCACGATGGCTAAGCATTTGGGTACCTTTCTTTTATAGGAGACACAAGGACTTGCATACTTAAGGAGATAGTGGATATCTCTCGTGTGCATTTGTATGGTTGTTGGATAGGATTATCTTCGATTGGTAAGGCTTTCTCCTTGGACCTGTTAAAGTTTAGAAGCTCCTTTTGTGATTGATAAGGCTTTCTCCTTGGCCCCATCAAATTTTAGAGGCTCCTCTTGGTCCCATTAAAGAGTCTCCTTTTGTGGTTTTCTACTTAAGTCTTAGAAGATGGTGCTCCCAAGGCTTGGAAGCTGGTGCTCCCCCTTAGGTCTGAGTGTGGTGTGGTTCTCTCAAAGTAACTAGGAGTTCTCTATTAGTATCTCCGTTTAGTCTATAAACAATCTTGTGGATTGAATGGGTAATTACAAATCCTTCTTCTTAAAGATTCTTTTTCAAATACCCAAGAATGACCTTGTGAAAGATTCCATGAAACGTCAACTTCTTGGCATGAAAAATAAGAAGAGGTCATTACTATTAATGTGAAAGGGCCTTTGTTACTTAAATTGCTTCTTACACTTGATCAATATTCTATATTCATGTATACATTCATAGATGCTAATAAGACTTTCTCTCTACTTGGATGGAAGTCTTGGATGAAAGTTGTGCATCCAAATCCTCTACTCCGATTGTAGTTATGGAGGGAAGTTGTACTAGCAAATCCTCTACTTGAATGGCTACTTTCACCCTCCTACTTTCACACCTTTATCATCCTACTGAAAAGTAGATGCCATCTCTTAAGAATTGTAATAGTTTTTTTTTAATGGCATTTTATATTTTGGAGCATGCGCATGCCTTCACAATTTGTCATTAGACATGAGCTTCATGTGAGATAATGGTAACACCTTATGGGGTAATCTCTCCTCCAAGGGCAGGCATTCTCCACCTTTCTAATGGTAACACCTTATGGTAATCTATCCAAGGGTACTCATACTCCACCTTTCTAATAAGATTGTGTATGAGATAGTATTCTTGATTCACATATGCTGAAAGTATCTTCTATATTTTGTCAATATCATTTTCTAAGTTTTTTCTCGAAGTCCTACTCGGGCTACTTAGCTTTGCCCAGTCTCCTTATTAGTGAAAGAGAAGATATGACCTTTAGAAAGCACTTTGATAATAAAAATATTGCTTTAAAATTTCATGGAATTTACAATCAATAGATCTTGCAAGGCATGTTAAAAATCAAGAATTTTTTGTGCTATTTTCAAGTCGATTAATATAAGATATTATTATTTTTGTAGATTGAAGCTATTCACATTTGGTCATATCTCCCCCCAATACTTGTGTAGCTAATGCTATATAAAGAGTCATTTATCTACAAATTATATAGACTAATCACACTAAGTTCTTATGCCCTCACGATTTTATGCCTAAGTTGTTGAATTTAAAATTGTGATCTTCATTGAAGCACAACACTTGATTTTGTTCGAATTTGGTTTGTAGGAGATTTGAGATTTTGTAAATTGTGGATTCTAAAGGTAAGCACTAAAGATAAACTTTGAAAAGTAAGCACTAGATATGAACTTACAAACATTTTGACACTATATGTTGAAAATGCAAATAATGCATTAGAATGAGCACTATTAAGGGGGATGCACTATATATAAATAGCGTGCTTCATTTGAAAAGTCACCCTTTATATATTTAAAATATAAACTATTTGTCCTTATAATTATACATCAACGTCATTAAAATAAAAGTTATAAATGGAACTCACCTTTTCAAAAGGCAGTCTAACACAAAGTCCCATTTAACAAAAGCACTAAGTTCTATTCAACTATTTGAAGAGGCTATTTGACACCAAAATGACTTTAAAAGGCTCACTTTCTCAAAAAGCACACTAGCACCAAGTCCTATTTAACATGTGCCACGAGGCAAGACACTACAAAAGCTTTATGGGGAGGAAGCTAAGTAGCATAGACAACACCAATTGCGAATAATGCTAAAAATTTCTTATATCATATGCCATTTTAGCTCCTTACTTTTTGCATTTACTTGGTTTTATATATGATATCATGGATGGTTTTGCAATGTAGCTCTTAGGTTGACGACACTAGGGCCGATAAGGACTTTGGTAGTAGAAAATATATCATGCATGGAAAAACAAGTCCCGAGTACATGTAGGGGCACCTTATCAGGACATAAAGGGCCTTGTGTCACACCTTATCAGTACATGTAGGGGCACCTTATCAGGACATAAAGGGCCTTGTGTCGCACCACACGCTCACCTCCATACCATGGTTCTTAATGGAGTTTACATAGGGCAATTAGCATATTTGTTTAAAGAACAACCCCTCACCCACCCCCACGCCCACCCCACCAACCACCAACCACCACCCTCCCTCCCCCTCCCCCTCCCCCTCCCCTTGGTCTTGGATTTTGGTCTTTAAAGAAACACTCTAAGGTTTTCATTTATTGTAGAACACACTTTAAATTTTAATATATGAATGAGTTTACATACAGTGTTGCTCAACAAGCTTTTGTTGGATCCACTTACAATGATTAAGGATCCATATAGGGTTCACAACAGACAAGAAGTCCACTTTAATTTGTGAAATGCTGCAAAGTGCGAAAGAAGGATGGGCAAAAACTTCCAATGCAATTATTCACAAGTTACTCTATTTGATTGTTCGAACTCTTTAATATGATCAGTAATCAGTATGAGTGTTTCACATGAAAACCCATATGACAAACCTTGAAGGGGAGGGCCCCTTCAAGGTTATGTAATTATTCTAGAATGTGGTTTTCTTTTGACATACTGATAAACGACAAATGACCTATGGCATAGTTCTTTGAGAAAAAATGCACCCATGACGTTTTTTCTCCTTTTCACAATAGAAACCCAGACGTATATGACACTTGGCACATGACTTATAGCAATTGGTAATTCTAAAGACAGTCAACGGTGTGTTTAGGCATTTTAGAAGTCAATTACTACAAAGCCCCTCAAAACACACACATGAAATGGTGAGGTTGAAGGACAGGGGTGAACATAAAAAGTTACTCTTGGCTCTTGCTTGTATCAAAAGGGGTGGGGTTATAGCCGGGTGGTCCACACTAGACTAGGTCCCAAGTGTGTTCCACACCATAAAAGTGTGTGTTCCTTCCTGGGAAAAAGCAAAACAAAACAAAAGGGAAAGCATAAATCCAATCTTCTCAAGGTTTGAAAGAAAGAAAAGCAAGAATAAATCATCTTTAGAAAGCCATAAAAAGAACGAGGCTAGGCTACAGCGTTTGAGATGGCTGCCCTAACGTCGGAGCACGAATCAGAAGGTTGGTCTTACTTCCTGCTTAAGCAATACAATTTTTGCTTGTTTTCAAAGAAAAAAATTGCCCTTATTTTCTGTTAATTTACAAGAATTAGTAACGGGATGCTTAATTTTAAATTTTCGGTAACAGATTTTTTGTTTTATTGATTGGGGGGCCGCGTTAAGAATTTACCTCCAAAAGCATTTTCCAAGAATCCATATAACCTTGACTAATTATCGTACAAAGAATTTCTCTTTTATGCCTCCAGTAATTTTGATTTTCGGTGATTGCAACTGCAATTTCATTTTTTTGGGGCAAAAAAGTTATTGCGAAATTTTAGCTGCGGATGATTTTGTGCAAAATTTTAGTGTGTCTGCAATTTATATCAAATATTTGCAAAACTCTTTAGATGGTTAGGAGCAGCTTCAAGGGTGGTTAAGATGGGGAGGTGCGCATAGGTAAACAGTGATGTACACGCTCCCATAGAACGCACAGGCCTAAGGGATTCCCTGGGTCAGAACGATATGTCTTCCCAGATTATTCAGACATGTATACATCGACATTGAGGTCAACAAACCGACCTCCATAAGTGGCATATAGGTGGCCAAACATGGATGCCATTTGGTGGCCAGCAGGGTGCCCAATTGGCCAGCCAATAGGGCGGTCTAAAAGTGTCCAAAACAAGGCCTATTCACACCTAATTAATGCCCGTGAGCCATGCTCACTGGCCTCTGAGCCATGCGTACTAGCCTCTGAGTTTGATTGTCTTGTTTCTTTGCTTGTGTTAGGAGTATGGGACTATTGAAGGTTATGCATGCAACTCCACCATCACTCCAAAGGGGGGTTTGTTGGGTATTTCGGAGTTAATCTAGAGTCGGTCAAGTGTCCTTAGTGGTGTGAACACCCTCTTATTTAGGGTCAAAAGATAAGGCCTTGGTGCCTATAAAAGCATTGTACATGGTGGAAGTCTTATGCTCATAATTCATTCATCATTGTGTTGTGCAATCTTGCTTTTTTGTGTGCCGTCCCATCTCTCTCTCTCCCATCCGTGTCTATGCTCCCACACACCATGGCTTGATCTCTCCATCTCTTCCTTCCACTCTCACTCCCTCCTAGACCTAGCACCATGGTTTCTTACACACCCTTTCCTTTCTTCTTGGAAAGGTTGTGACATGCATGGTGACCAAGATGATTGCACGTAAAGCATGGGTTATTCACCGCGAGCTTCCGTGGTTTGTCTTTCAAAGGTTTTTGCCTTTCACCTATTTGGCAAGGACATGGATAGGTCCTCTTTGATCCCAAGGCCCATGCTCTTGCTATTCTTGTTCCACGTATTCGTCATTTAGACATGGCCTCTATGGAGTTTAGACATGCTGACTCCAAGGTATCTCTCCTTATTTCCTTGGTGGAGGTCCAATGTGCAGCAATGTACTAATCTTGTATATGGTAGCTCTTATGTCTTTAGTGAGGCATCCCTTTATTGCAATTGGAAGCACAAATTATAGAAGTTTGTGCCAATCATGGGACTTAAAGCCAGCAATCTTGTCATCCTTTGTAAATGCACCCTTCAGGCAATGCATACATGTCATTGGGGTGCAAAACTCTGCAATGGTCCTATTTACCTATTTTTCCTCCAATTTACTTCATACCCATGGTGCTTTAGGTCCACCACCTTCCCATCCACCGTGGGGCCACTGGCTCGAGAGGCGTGAACCACTCCTCTGTGAGTGCCTCCTGAATGTCATCCCTCATAATCAGCCCCCCTCTGAAGTGACTCAGCCTCTTCACCTAGATCTCCTCTGCGAGATTGCAGAAGGCCTGCCAGTCTCCAAAACTACGTGCTGGGCCTGCCGCCAATGGTCCCCAGGCTAGACGAGGCCGAGAACCCAGCATATGACCCTGCTCTGTGCGAACTGCTGGGCTCCAGATGAGCGGCTGTCTGGCCCGCTCCTCATCACAAGAAGGAGGTCTCTGAGAGAGTCCCGGTCTCAGCAACTCCCAAGCTCTCAAGATGCTCAAGGCAAATCTGTCCTCTCATCCTCTACTGAGGCCTGTCCTCCTCATCTCTATGAAGATCCATCGTATCTCTGGTGCCCAAGTGCCCCCTGTTGTTCCAAGGCTCAGCGCCTGGAAGCAGCCCTCCAACAATAAGCTTCCCCAATAGGGCTCTACTCTAATCAACTGGATCTATAATGCCCAAGCCTCCCTGGGCCAACGGAAGTGTAATAACTGCCCAAGCAACCTTACCCCGGGCTGGCTGACCATCCCGCCCAAACCAAAGAAAGTTCCTGATCAGCCTGTGTACCTGGCTGATGCAAGAGCTCGAGAAGATCCAGCAAGATGTGATGTACCACATGGTCGCTAAAAGCACCTGATTTGCCACCACCACCCTCCCAGCCAAGGATAGCCGAGTTGTACTCCAATACAAAAGCTTCTTCCGAATGCTCAGAAGAAGCGGGGCAATCTGTTGCTCAGGTGACAAATCTAGTCCAATCTGGCATCCCAAATACCGCACTGCTGTGCCAGGAGGAATCCATCTAAAACCCGAGTCTGGGCTCCATGCCGGAGTGGGAGCGCTACTGATCCAAAAGGCCACTGTCTTGCGCCAATTGATCAATGCTCCCGAAGCTGCACTAAAAACCTGGAGCGACTGCTTTGCCCGCTGAAGATTGGCCTCCTGGCCATGCAAAAATAAACCCGTGTCATCATCAAACTCAGCATCGAGCACGTCCTCCCTCCGGACTGGGAGCTGGAGTCCTCTCAAACCAACCTCCTCTGCCGTCAGATACATGCTCATAGCCTCAGCAAAGAAGAGAAAAAGAAACGGGGTGAGAGGACACCCCCGACGGACTGATCAGGTCAACTCAAAACTCGGCCCCCGTCCTCTTGTAATCAGCACCTAGCTACGAGCTGTGGAATATAGAGCCGCCACTCCTCGAATCCAAACTGGCTCAAAGCCTAGGCGAAGCATAATGCCCTCTAAGAAACCCCAATCGACTCTATCGTATGCCTTCTCAAAATCGAGAAGCATCACGACCAAGTCCTCACCGAGAAATCTAGCTCGGGCAGAAGATGAAAATGTTGTCAAGGATACTACGCTCCTTGACGAATCCTGTCTGGGTAGCATGAATCAACTCCCCCAAAAAGGGCTGGATCCTCAAACTCAAGGCCTTTGTTAAGACCTTGTAGACAGTATTGAGGATCGTAATAGGTCTCCAATGCCGAATATCATCTGATACTCCCTCCCCCTTGGGGATAAGAAAGATCAAGCCCTCTGAAAAGCTCTGTGGCATCACCCCAGTGTCCAAAACATACTGAAAGCCCCTGCGAAGGCTTGGCCCCAAAAGGTCCCAATAGCGCATAAAAAAGGCAGGCGTCAATCCGTCCTCCCCAGGGCAACTATGGCGCGGAAGGGCCCTCAAGGCCTCAGCAAGCTCAACCTCTGAAAGAGGCTCACCCTGAACTGAACGCATACGATCTGTGACCCTCCTCTGCACATAGGCCCACACAGTCTGTCTGCAAGCATCCCGAGCCTCGGTGTCTGGCTCCGCTGAAAGCAGGTCTCTATAGAACTCAATGGCAATGGCTCTGATCTCCCCGGGCTCAGTGGCTACCGATCCGTCGGGCCTCCCAAGCTAGCGGACTCCTGCGCGAGCATGGCGGGGTCCAGTAATCTCAAAAAACTCCCCAGTCACTCTATCACCAAGCTGCGTCCAGTGAGAGGCGACGATAGTAAAACTCATGTCTCTGCTTCTCTGCCTCTCTAACCTTCTGGCGTGACTGGCTCAGCTGGGACGCCACCCACTCACATGTAGGCTGCTGCTCCTGAAGGCGCTGAAGCGAAGCAAGGCTACGTCTCAACCGACGCTCCCGCTCGCGAGTCTCTCCCAGCCGTGTCAAGGCTGCAGCGTGCAAAAAAGAGCTGAGCTCGATGAGTCCCTGGGCACACTGGCCTGCTGCATCCTGGTCAGAGCTCTGACTATCATGCCATATCCTCTCAATGTCCTCAGCAAGACTAGGATCTGTAAGTACCCTCTCTGGGATCCTCAACTGCAAGCTGGTCTCCCGTGTCCTCTCCTCAAGTGTCAAAATAACTGGCGCATGGTCTGAAAAAGACGTGCCAGCGAGAATGCCAACGGAGCCCCCTCGCTCCCCTAACCAGTCGCCCACATAGAAGCGATCAATCCGTGATAGATTAGTCCCTCCCTGCCGGCGATCCGACCGAGAGAAACTAAGACTGTCCTGAGAGTGGGAGAAGGCCTCATGCTGCCATGCATCAGTGATCCTCAATGTCATGCAAAATCGCTCCCAAGCTGCAAGCTCCGTGCCGTGCACTGTAGCATGACTGCCTCCCACCCTATCCGCTGGGTCCTCAAGCATGTTGAAGTCTCCCCCGACACACCAATGTGCGGCCTCTGGCAATGCATCCGTAACCTGGGTCCAGAACTCTGCTCTGGCACTAGCATGGTTGGGCGCATAGACATTGAGCACGCCAAAGAGCTCATCATGCGTCCTCAGAATGACATTCTGTGCTCTACCAGGCACAATGATCCCGCGATCCACAATGGCCTGCCGCCATACATCCGCAATGACCATACATACTCCTCCCTGCCCACCCAAGGGGCCAAACCCTGCAGACCAAAAGGTGTCCCATCTACCAGGTATCACCGAACCGTATCTCCGGATCCTGCTCTCACCCAAATGGTGCTCCTGCATCATCAAAATATCAATACTGCCCCCAACCAAGCATCTCTGAAGCTCCTGCCTCAAGCAACCATGATAACGTATATAATGTGCACCGCCAAGGCCCTGTACATTCCATGAGATGATCCTCATGGATGACCTGCTGAGGTGGATGCTGTCTCAGCCGTACGGCGGGCCTTCGCAAGCGGCTTGGATGGAGAATAGTCCCCATCCGAGCGGCTACGAATCTGCCCACCCGGTGTGCTGCAAGAATCACGGATCAGGCGCCAGTGGCTGTGTCCCATGGCGACTGCCTCCCGCTCAGACAGAGCAACCTCATGAATGCATACATATCCAGGGTCGCGTGCTAAGTCTGCCACTATGCGAACGACCAAATGTCGAATCCCTGAGGCATCCACACTCCCGGGATCAAAGAAAAAATGAGCCAACTCCCATAGTCGGCCTATCACATCTGTCACCTCCAGATCGCTCACATGGTGAGAAAACTCAACTGCCTGAGTCTTCAAAGTGCTAAGAGCGAGATCCAAGCTCCACTCCCGGTCACGAGGGCCACAGAGAGGGAATGAGAAGGCCACCGCTGAATCAAGGGCCGGAGGTATCACTACATGAACTCTGATGGGTGCTGGCTCATGGGGGCCCTCTGCTCCAAAAAGCCGTGTGAAGGAGTAATCAAAAGCCTCCGAGCGCTGTCGAGTGTCGAGACGACTCAGTCGACTGCGGATAGAGGATATCCGTGAAGCCCGAATCGGCATGGTAAGTCTCCTCTGCGGTGCTCGAGCAAGGTCGGTGCTCAGTGTCCGCCGGACTGCAGGTGAGCGCCAGGGGACTGCCAGGGCCTCCTGGGGAGCTGAGGCGGGCGCGGGGGGGGGGGGGGGGGGGAGGGGGGGGAGAAGGAGCCGCTGCCGAAACCGGAGCGGGGATGGGAGGAGGCGAAGGTGGAAGTGAGGCGGGAGGGGGGGAGGGGGGGTGGGGGCGAAGGAGGGGGTGCTGGCATCTCCTGGTCCTCAGTCGGCGCTGGGGTCTCCTCCTGGAGGGGAGCAAAGCTGTTCCTCACGGGAACCTAGTGATGCTGAGACTGTGGCTGCTGCTGCATCGGTCTCTGGGCGTGCTGCTGTGGCTGTCTCCTCGACGGCGCCCCTGTCCAGGCTGCCACTCCGAGGTCTCTGTGGGCTGAGCAGGGGTCCCAGAGGCTGCTTGCCGAGCCGCATCTGTGGGCGGGCCATCAGGGACCTGCTGCTGCGGTGAAGGTCGGGGTCTCCTGCGAGGGCAGGCCTTGGCCAGGTGGCCGACCTGCCTGCAGATAAAGCACTGGTTCGGGAGCCCCAAGAACACTCTCTGATCAATCCATCCCCCCCCCTATCCTAGGTAGCTGAATGACCTTCGGAAGGGAGGAGATGTCAGGAACCAAAACCCTGACCGAAGGTAGCCCAGCTGCTCTAGCCACCACTGAATCTACTGTGGGGCCAGTGAAGCCGCTAGTCTCAAGCACCGAGCCACCAATGCTCCTAGCCTCGAAAGGAGCGGAAGGTACTCGCGGCGGAGCCCAAGGAAGCAAGATGTAACATGGAAAAGGCGCTCTCCCTGCTCGGCCGCTGCTGGGTCAAAGCCATGCTGCCAGGGTCTAAAGAATGCCTGAGCGTCCCTGCTGTCAAGGGGACTCATGGCTAGGACCTGGGCCACGCTCTGGGTTGTCTCGAACTCGATCTGGTAGTGACCACGGCCCAGTTGCTGAACGTCCAGGATCTTGCCCACATCTGCAAGAAGGCGGCGGGCCTGGAGAAGATCTCGGATCTCCCCTCTGCTGGGGCGAGTGCTGACTATACGGCAGATGGTGGAATGTGCCTGGAGGCGTTCCACCTCTGCGGCGAGGCTCGCTTCCTCTTCTGGCGAAAGAGAAAGCCTGATGGGGGTGTCCTCAGGGGGCGGGCGAGGGGGCTGCGGAAGAGTCCCTCTGAGGTGGGGCGGGAGGAGCCTCCATCAGAGTTTGAAGCTATGTCGAAGGCGGAGCGAATGTGGAGAGACCTGCAAGAACCGAGCTGCACACAAAGGGCGGAGGGGGAAGGCGGAAGGTAAAAAAAGAAAACCCCAGGGGGCGGAAAAAAACCAGAAAGAGGGGGGGGGGGTAAAGGCGGCAAAGAAAGAACCCGGGGGGGGGGGGCGGGGGCAGCGCGAAAAGGGGGGATGGGGGGAAAGAGAGGGCTGGCGGAGGGGGGGCCGGGGCGCTGAAGAGGGGAGGGGGGCGTGAAGGCGATGAGCAGGGGGCGGCGGGCGCTTCAGCGCAAGGAAGCCAGGCGGAGGGGGGGCGCGTGGGCGGGAAGGGGGAAGGGCGTGCAGGCAGTAGCGCGAGCAGGGGGGGAGGGCAGGCGGGGGGGGGGGGGGCGTGGGCGTGGGCGGGAAGGGCGTGCAGGCAGTAGCGCGAGCAGGGGGGAGAGCGGGAGCTTCAGCGAGCCATCTTGATACGGAGTTCTACGAGTGTCCCTACTCTTTGCCGCCAAAGTTTTTAGGTCGTGCACACGTTTGTTATGATGTTTTTGTTTGGGGCTGATGGGGTCTCTTATATATAGGAATAAAGACCAAATTCGTTAGTCCACCGATTCAAGACTAAATTTTAAATGTCGGCCTTAAATGTCGGCCACGGCAAACCAAAAGGCAAAATTCAAATTATAAATTTGAGTTCTCAAGCAAACTGATGGGCACCAATATAGGTGCCAGTACATGCATTAGTACAAACACCAATAATATTTACCAACGCCCATGCCGACACCTATACCGACGTTCATACTGGACCCTATACCAATGCCTATACTGGTGCCCATAAAAATTACAAAATTTAGTTTCCCAACTTGTGGAAACAAATTTATGTGTTTGTGTTTGTGTTTGTTTGCATAGGTATATCGTTCTTTCTACAAACCCTTTTCCCTTATTTCTCTTACCTTCTCTTACCCTTTGCCCTTCTTTCTCTTGCCTTTACCATGGATTTTCTAATGTGTGTTTTTTTTTTTTTTTTTTTTGCAGTCTCATATCTTCTTGCCTTTCTCTCTCAAGTCAAGGTAATGTTACCCAGGGCTGTTTGCTCATGTTTTCTTTACCCTAATTTCTCTTTTATCTATCAATTTTTCCTTATTGGTTTGCTCATGTTGTGTGTATTTGCAGAAGGCCAAGTTCTCTACACCGGTGTCTTTACTTTGAGCCCAGATCTTCTCAACGACTTGAGGTAAGCTCTTTTGCTATTTATGATTTTCTTGTTTGCACCCTTGGGTGCTAGGGTTTAGGACTAGAGAGAGAGAGCATGCTTAAAGCATGCTTTATGTATACATAAAGCATACTCTTTATGCATGCTTAGAGCATTCTCTATACATGCTTAAAGTGTGCTCTATCCATGCTTTATGCATTCTCTATGCACATGCTCTAAGCATGCTTGCTTTATGCATGCTCTATGCATGCATAAAACATGCTCTTTATGCATGCTTAGAGCTTGCATACTCTATGAATGCTTTGGCCTATGGCCATGCCTATGCATAGGCTTTACTATGCATAATGAACAACATACATCTTTTTGTAGCCACTTGCTTGTATGCATAAAATATGCATAGTTTCATAGCATAGTTTATGCATGCATAAAGAGAGCATGGTTTATGCCTACATAGAGTATGCATGCTCCATGCTCTATGCTCTATGCACACCTAGAGTATGCATAGAGTAATGGTTTTTATGCATAATTTTTCAGCCTAATACTTTTATGCTTACCTCATTTTCTTATTTTGTATAGTAGGTCTCTCTGTTTTTGAGCCCAACTCTTCTTAACATTTTGAGGTAAGCTCTTTTTCTATTTGAGCTTTTCTTGTTTGCACCCTTAGGTGCTAGGGTTTAGGATTAGAGAGAGAGAGAGAGAGAGAGAGAGAGAGAGAGAGAGAGAGCATGCTCTATGCATGCATAAAGTATACTCTTTATGCATGCTTAGAGCTTGCATACTCTATGCATGCTTTAGCCTAGGATTGGCTATGCATAGCCAAGCCTGAGCTTAGAACTTGCATACTCTATGCTCTATGCTCTATGCATGCATAGAGTATGCATAGTCTATGTGTACATAAAGAGAGCGTGCTTTATGATTCCATAGAGTATGCATGATCCATGCTTGCTCCATGCTCTATGCACACCTAGAGTATGCATAGAGTAATGATTTTTATGCATAATGTTTAAGCCTAATGCTTTACCAAGTTTAACTTTAGTGTATGTATAATCATGAGCTGAAACCCTGAAAGGTTGCAGCCCCTTAAACGCCTCCACCCAGCCTTCTCTAGAGTTTGCTTTCATGCCTAGACCATAAGCCATAGGCCCTAAGCAATTCTGTTAGTTCATATCACAAGCAACCCGTGAGTAGAGAGCCATAGTATTGAATCACTTTGGGGGGCTGGGCCCTCCCATCCCTCTACCACTGCAGTCATAATGATCCCCACTCCCTTGCATACACCAGTGTGCATCCCACCTACTCGTGTCACTTGTCTACGTGTAGATATGGTGGTAGTGGAGGTGGTGGCACAAATGGATCGACTCCTACACATAAGCACCCAACCATCCCCTCCACCACCACGTGAGCACCCAACCATCTCCTCCTACATGTCAGCACCCAACCATATCCTCCACCATGCGCACCTAGGAGTCCTTACACTCCTCGCACAGCATCCACAAAGAAAGTTTTGCAATGGACCAGTCATGCAAGATGAGACAGGGAAGGAGATGAAGGCATGTACCCGCCAACTACTTAAGATTTAGTTTGTGCATGAGGTGATGAAGAAGTGGGAAGCCTTAAAGCATGACAAAAAGAACATCATCTTGCAAATTAAGAGGGAGTAAACTCCCGAAGGTAAAGTAGTGCCTAATCAATAGATCAACCATGTCATGATTAAAACCATGGCATCATGTGCAGATCCAACGTAAGGGATGCTTTGAGGAGGGGGAAGCCAAAACCTATTTGGCTAGATGAAGAGGAGTGGCGGATGATCCAAGCGGACACACGTGATAGATACAATCAACATAAGGAGGCTACATGATCCCAGATGGAGAGTGTAGACTCATGGCATCTTGGTAATAGAGGCTACGAGTCCTTTCATGAGTACTTTGTAAGTTTTTTTGCATCTCTCTATAATTTTTCACTTATGATATGCATTAGTTTCATGCATTTAACCTTGTGGAATTTGTTGATATAGGAGAGCATGGTAGGTCATCCCCCATTTTCAAAAGAGGAGAAATATGGCTACAAGTTTGGCACACAGGTGCTCCTCTCAAGCAATTAGAGTTTGAGGGCACACCCATCAATGGGGGAGCAGTTACGAATGCGGTAAGTATGATGCTACTATTTGTATCCATCTACTCATTTGCATTTGTATGTTTGCATTGCATAATAATTTCTTCTTTTGTATACATTGATGTAGAATGATATACCCTAGTCTAGCAATGACTAGTAGTGTGTTGCTATCTCTACACACCTCTCTTGGCATGCTATTTTGACTTGTACACACATGATGTTTTGGCATATATATAGTGCTGCTAACCATACCTTGGATCAACACCTCAATGTAATCTTGCAAATATGTAATTATCTTTTTACATAATATAAAACTCATGGTTTTCGCTCAACCATGAGTACTATTTGACAAGTACTCTTACTAACGTGCAAAATGGTGTATCCAACTACAATCTACAGCTGGATACACCATTCTACCAAAACAATATGCACAGAGCACCGGTATATGCACCAGTACAAGCATCAGTACACTGCCAGCTACATGTGCCTATAGTTGCGCTTATACCCATGTCTATACCAATGCCTATACCCACACCTATACTGATACCTAGCCATGCCTATATCGACATCTGTATCGGTGCCTATACCCACACCTACATTGGTGCCTATTGCCACATACACCAACACCCATATTAATGGCTATACCAATGAATATGAATTGGTGCTATAGTGACGCGTATACTGGTGCTTGGGAATTTACAATGCTATGTTCTGGCACCAGTATATGTGTCGGTAACCCATCATTCCCTTATAGTGTATGGACCTTTGTTAACTTTAAGTTCATTCTAATTTGGTGGAGTGAAAAATAGTTTAAAGTCATATGTTGTCTTCAGAATATTTGAGGACATGGGACATACACAGAAATTCATAGGCTTACAACTATGGACATCCTCCCAACTAGGATAGACACAAGATATGCCATGTCAGAGAGCTTATAAATTAATAGCTTTCTTACAACTATGGACATCCTTCCAACTAGGATAGACACAAGATATGCCGTGTCAGACGGCAAGGAAATCGCTTTCGTATATATGTTAAGCGCTACAGTAATGTAACATGCTCCAGATATTGAAGGCAATCTATGTGACCAAGATGTGGTAGCTTGTGTCCCAAAAAGATAAAAAAGGGATGACTTATATCTTTTCTAGGGAGGGAAAGAAGACCATTAGCTTTGAGAAGAGCTCAATCTTTTTGAAAATTTAGTCAAGTTATTGGTCATAGAGAGAGATGACCCCACAAGATCGAGTGATTCTATAAAACTCTCTTACTCTGCAAGAAGGGCAAAGAACAAATCCTTAGCCAATGCTAAAAAAGAAGCTAACCCTACAAGAGATCGCTGCCACCTTAGACATGTACCTGAGCATTTCAAGACATACAATGTGGGTGACAACTTTGTACACTTTGAAAAGGCAAACAGAACCCCTAAAGGGAAGCTTGGGACATCTTATGATGGACCGGCTGAGGTTAAATAGGTCAGGATCAGACAAGAATCCCAAACCTATATACATTGGGAAGGACCTATCTCCTAAAGAAGAAAAAGACCTCATTAATCTACTCATAGAATTCCAAGCATGCTTTGCGTGGAATTATCAGGACATGAAGGGTGTACCCCCACAAGTGGTCAAGCACAGTTTACCATTCGGCCTATCCAATGCCCCAGGCACTTTCCAAAGGCTTATGTGCACAACATATAAGAAATACCTTAGGGAGTTCCTTGAAGTTTTCATGGATGACCTTTGTGTCAATTTCAAATGGAAAGCATATTTTTGGTGCCTTAGGAAGGTATTGAAAACATGCAAATTATATGGAATATCCCTCAACCCACTCAAATTTCAAATGGTGAGGCATGGAGTAACACTAGGCCACATTGTTTCCGAATATGGCATCTCCACTTATGAAAGCAAGGTGAAGCTAATTCTTAAGCTTCCACCACCCACTAACTTCAAGGGTGTCTAATGTTTCATGGGACATGTCGTCGGATGATTTATAACCCTATATGCTAACATAGTGAGACCCTTGTACAAGTTACTTATTATCTTTGAGTGGACATGAGATGAGTGTCAAAAGGCCTATGACACTCTCAAGAAAGCCCTAGCAAGTGCACCAATTCTACAATCTCCCAATTGGGATATCATTTTCCATGTGCACATAGATGCCTTGTCTTTCACCATTGGTTGTGTTTTGGCACAACCAGGAGAGCATAATATGGATTTCCCTATTAGCTTTGCGAGTCATCAACTAAATGATTCTAAACAAAACTAGGACAAAACTACACTACCATACAAGCAAGACTTTAGATGGTAGTATGCTATGAAGAAGTACCGCCATTATCTATTGGCCAACAAGTTTGTGTTGTAAACATGGTGCTAGGATCACAGGGAGGTGAAAGTGGTGAAGGAGATGAAAACTCAAGCCATGCTGAAGGTGATGGTGACCAGGCCTAGAGAGAGAGAGAGAGACAAAAACACTAAACCTCAAGTAGGAGAAAGCAAAGTTGCACAACACAAGGATGATAAATTATATAAATACTTCCATCATGTACGTTGATTTTATAGGAACGAAGGCCTCATCTTTTGACCCTAAATAAGAGGGTGTTCACACCTAGTGTGTTCACACCACGAAGGACATTTGACTAGACTCCAGAATAACTCTGAAATATCCAATAAAATCCCTTCAGGGTGATGGTGGAGCTGCATGCATTACCATCAATAGTCTCGTACACCAACACAAGTGAAGACACAAGACATGGTCCCTACTTCGAACTCAGAGACAGTAAGCATAGCTTAGAGGCCAGTGAGAGCATGGCTCAAAAGACTCAGAGGGTCAACAAGCATGGCTCAGAGGTTTAACAGGCATGGTCCTTATGAAAGGCTCAGAGGCTAGATCTCTTGCCCAGAGGACAAAGACAGCCTACATTGGCATACAAAAACAACCCCCCCCCTCCCCCCCGGTGCCTAAATTAGGGGTAGAAAATGGAATGAAGGAGACGAGACATTTATAGACATAAGGCATTACAAAATCCAAAAGGATCCAAAATATATAACTCTAATTTTGGGAGGCTTACCTGGGCAAAGAATCCTTGACTCAAACATAGTGGGAACTAGAAGACCCAATCATAATATTTCTCTTTAAGAGAGATTCTCCATTGTTGGTGGTGCGGTGATAACCACCTATGAATACCTTTTCTTCAGGTTTATAATCTTCTTCTTCAATCTCGTTAGCTTTGCATGCTCCTTTTTTTTCTCTTTTGTCATTTTTTTAAAGCAAATATCTTTGTACCTTTCTCCTTAAGACGACAGTAAGCATGTCATCAAAGGGTGTCTATTTCACCACTCTTAGAACGGTCAAGAGCTCTAAAAACTTGGAGATTCTCTCTATATTGGTAGAAGAATAACCTTTTTATCATCTTCTTCAACATTTACTCCTAGGCTAGACAATTGCTATAGTATTGAGCCAAGTTTGCTCAAATGCTCACCCACGGTCTCTTCTTTCACTCATCTTTAAACCAAATAATTTTTGCTTTAAATTAACTTAGAGTTATTAACCTCGTTAACAAATTCAGTTTCCAACTTGTCCCATACCTCATTAGCAGTCTTGTTAAAGTCCTCATCATGATGACTAAGATGGTTGGACAATGCAAGCCTAATGAGAGCGATGGCCTTGTCATTATTTTCTTACCAAATTTAAATTTTCTCTGCCCCCTCACTATTGCTAGTTCTTGTTAGTTCTGTTGAATGACCAAGAACCACAAGTTGTCCCTCATCAGATAGAGATGAAGCTTCATCTACCTGTGGTAGAGAAATTGTTGCCACTAAACCTCTCTATGAAGAAATTCTTGATGTTCAAGAAAAGATTCTCAGGAACAGAATTCTCAGAGAATTACTGGTAAAATAGAAGTTCTATCCTTTGAGGATCTGTAATCCTAGCTAATGGAAAATGAGCAGTAAATTGATAAATAAACTGATTAACTACTAAATGATCACACTTACCATCATACTTACTAAAATTCGTTGGACTTCGAATGACGGTAGTCGATATCGCGGGCTGGTGGCTGGTGGAATCTAAGGCTGGGGAAACTGAAGAGAGGTGCTGATATCTTAGATCCTTGGCCTCCTTTTCCCTTTGGTACTCGAGTAACATACGTTCTCGATCGAGCTCTTGTTGGTGCTCCCGAGCAGCGAGTTCAGCCTAACGCTGGTCTTCTTCGATCCTGCATTGGGCTTCCTCATAGTCCCATCTATCTGCTTTTTCTTGTTGCTTTCGTGCTTCAGCTTTTGCTTTTTCTTCTCTCCGTCGAACCTCGTCTTCTCTTCTTTGTTGTTCCATCTGAAAGAAGAGGGAGATGTAGTCAGGGGTTGCTGGAGGTGGAGGTGGTCGTGCTGCTGTTGCCTCCAAGAGTTGGAGACGCTCCATGAGAAGCTGGTTTTGAGCTCTGAGTAGAGCTATGGTGTTTGCAGTAGTTGGAAAAGCAAGGTCTCTTTCGGGGGAGACTTCTTCCGGTTGATGGGTACTCTCCTTTGTAGACATGATGCTGAAGTCGGTGGTTGTGCCGGAACGCAATCTGACCATCCAAGGATGTCCTCACGCTAGGATGCGGTGTGTGTGGACAAGCTGAATCTGATACCAATGTAAAATGCAGCGGAAGTATTCGTATTTGAGGATCTTGTCACACAAATGCTCACACCATCTTCTGTATCCTAAGTTTCGCGAGTTTAGCAATCCACTTTATGACTTCAAACATCCGACTAAATGAGCTAGCACTATAACTATGCCAGTCTCTAGTAATCCATAATGGCTGTCACATAGCCTGTCATCCCAATGGCCGCATATGTGTGGATGCGGAAGCTATCACCCAGGCGGGTCATCAATGTCCGCCGTAGCACTAGTTGAGCTCGATATCTCAACACTCCCCCTCGAGCTCAACTCCACACATTGCACTCCAAGTAAGCTCCTAAACCTATGGAGCTTCTCTGTGCCCAATGCCTTCATGAAGATGTCAGCTACCTGATCCTCTGTGCTGACATATACCAGATCTACATCTCTTGCTAGAACCTTCTTCCTCACAAGGTGATAATGCACCTCAATGTGCTTCGTTCTAGCATGATATATTGGGTTACTGGCCAACTGTATGTTGCTCATGTTGTCACGATATATGACAACTGTCCTATCCACGGGCTCTCCCATGTCACCAAGTAGCTTCTAAAACCAAGCTGCCATAGCAGCACCCTTGTACTCTGCCTGTGTACTCGATAAGGCAACTGTTGGATGCTTCTTATTGCTCCAACTCATAGCAGCACTCCCAAATGAGAACATAAAACCACTGATAGATCTCCTATCCGCAATACTACCAGCCCAATCAGCATCTGTGTACCCATGCAATTGTATCTCTGTACCAACCTCATAGACAAGTCCATAATCAACTGTGGACTTCATGTACCTGAGGATTTGTGTAGCCGCATCCAAGTGTGGCTTCCTAGGGGCGTGCATAAACTGACTCACAAGTCCGACACCATAGCTCAAGTCTGGCCTTGTAATGGTCATGTAGATCAAACTACCTACTATGCACGTGTATGTAGTGGGGTCCTCCAAAAGCTCACCTGTATTTGCGGAAAGCTGTGTTCTGCTCCATTGGCACTGAAATAGGCTTACAGCCTGTCATACCATACTTGGACAACATGTCCAAGCCATACTGTCTCTGCAATAGCAAAATGCCATGAGGTGATCTCACCACCTCTATGCCTAAGAAATACCATAGCTCACCCAAATCCTTCATCTCAAACTTTTGCTTCAAAAGCATCCTGACATCATGTATGTTTGCATCACTATCACCAGTAATAATCAAGTCATCCACATAGATGACTAATAGCATGATCCCTCTATCTGTCTTTTTCAGGTATAGTGAAAAATCTGCATTGGATATCTGAAATCCAATGGTAACAAGATACTCCCCGATCTTGTTTGACCATGCTCTGGGTGCCTGCTTCAAGCCATACAAGGCTTTGCGTAACCTGCACACAAAATTTGGATGTGCGTCACTCTCATAACCTAGTGGCTACATCATGTATACTTCTTCTTGCAAATCACCATGCAAGAAAGCAATTTTTACATTCATTTGATGTAAAGACCAACCCTTCGCCTGCAGCCATAGCAATGATAGCTTTCACGGTTGCCATTCTTGCAACCGGGCTAAATGTCTCCTCATAGTCTATGCCATAAGTCTGCGCATAGCCCTTGGCAACCAATCTTGCCTTGTAACAAACCTGCTTACTGAACCATCACCATTGTGCTTGACTTTATATATACCCACTTATATCCAATTGTCTTCTCTTCCTTAGGTAAAGGCACTAACTCCCATATTGCATTTGCATCCAATGCTGCCATCTCCTCATCCATGGTATCTTCCCATTTCTTATTTCCAATTGCTTGCCCAAAGTAAGTGGGCTCAACCTCCTGTATTGCTTTTACCATGTAAGCATAATGATGGGCTGTATATCCATCATATCTCAACCTGTCAACAGGGTATCTAACCCTCATAGACCTGCATACACCTGGATCACTGCCAGGTGTCCTCAAAATAACCCTAGTTCTCCTTACACTAGGAGTAACCACAAACGGAATGCCAAGCTCCTCATCAAGGCTCTGCTCAGAGCCACTAGAGTCACCATCCACATATGAGTGACCTGCTGACAGATCAGGCACAAAAGGTTTATCTACCTTTTCCTTCCCTTTCCATGATACATGTGTACCTGCATCATTCCTCAACCGGCCTGACCATGGGCTAACATTGGATCCATTGCTCGAGGACTCCCTAGGTCCACTCAGTACTACCTGTGATTGCTGCTCTACATGTGGTACAACATCAACACTTCTTACATCAGCATCTTCTGTTGCCTTCACTACTGGTGCATACCAGCTACTCATCTCATCGAAGACAACATCTCTGCTTTCTCTGCCTTTGGATCCAACTTTGTTCTCACTTCATTAGGAACATGTACATATGCAATACACCCAAACACTTTCAAGTGAGACATCCAGTCTTATGTATGTAAACTTCTGTTCAGGAGTCATACCATGAACAACTGCATTGGGTGTCCTGATCATAATGTACACAGTAGTTGCTACTGCTTCTGCCCAAAAGTAATGTGGCATATTCTTTTCAGCCATCAAGGTACGTGCTACTTCTGCAATGTGCCTGTTTTTCCTTTCTGCAACACCATTTTGTTTTAGAGTGTACCTGCACGTAAACTGCCTCTTGATTCCCTGCTTTCTCAGGAAATCGTTGAAGTCATTGGAGAAATATTCTTCCCCACCATCTGATCTTAGGCATTTTATTTGCATGCCTTTTTCCTTCTCGACCAAGGCTTTAAATCTCTGAAAGTGAGCAAACACCTCACTTTTCTCCTTCATGAAATAAACCCACAAGGTGGTCATCAATGAATGTAACATAGTACCTGGAACCTGCAATTGTTACAGTCTTGGTCGGTCCCCATACATCTGAATGTATGACATCCAATGGCCTTGCACTGACATGCTTTTCATGTGGGAAAGCATGTTTAGCCTGCTTACCAAGTTGGCATGCTTCACATACCTTAGGCATACCGTCAACCTTAAACTTTGGCAAACCTGCAACAATATTTTGGGCTTGCATAGACTTCAGTCATTGTACATTCACATGACCAATGCGCTTGTGCCATATGTCAATATCTGCAATGACACATGTTCCATACGCAAATATGGTTGCCTTTATCTTAGGCATGTTCACATCCAAAGTAAACATCCTGCCATTTCTGTTACCCTTTGCAACCAAGCAACACTTATTTTTGAAGTCTTCCACAAAACATCCTTGAGGATTACACCTCACTTGTAGACCCTACTCAACCATTTGTCCAACAGAAACTAGGTTCTTTGTAATATTCAGAACATGAAGTACATCAGCCAAGTACTTCATTTTGCCATCCTGCATAGACAATGGCACTTTACCAACATGCGCAATGGGATGCGCAGTATCATCACCTGTTTCTATATAACCTAGTTTTTCCATTTTCTGCATATCTGTAAACCACTCAGCATGACTGGTCATGTGCTTAGAGGCACCAGAATCCACATACCATATATCTTGAGATCCTAACACATCCCCTGTTATGAAACTAAGCATGTGCTGCATCACAAACAGCTGCTCACTTTTGTCATCACCTCCATGTTTGCTAGATGAATAGTTGCCTTGCTACAACTTTCCACTTTTAATGTCATTCTGCTTTTTGTAGCAGTCCTTTGCCATGTGTCTTGGTTTACACAATAATAGCACTCTATGCTATTTGTATTTTGATTTCTTTGCCAATCACCTCTACCTTTTTGGCTTCCCTTGCCTCTAGACTGGCCTCTTCCACCTGTGTATGATTGCTGCTATGAATCATTGGACTGTTGTTGTCCAGAATTCTGATTTCCTTGTCGGCCACCACCTTGGTCTCAACCATGGCCTCTACCTGAATTAAAGTAGAAGACATGTTCCGATGTGTTCTTGCTTTGTGAAGAAGAATCCTCACCTAAAGCCTTTTCTTCTATGATCAGCATATATATCGAGTCCCGAAAGTTAAGAAATTTCTCCCTAACTGTAATGGAGGTCTTGAATGGCTTGTACTCTTTGCCAAGCCTATTCAGACAGACACTCACCAAATCATCATCCTCCACTGATACATTGATAAACCCAAGGGATTCAACAATGCCCTATTCATTGATAGACAAGCTTTTCTTTTCCATAGTATGCAACTCTTGCTTTAACTGCAACTTCATTGCCTTTGTGTTAGTTTGGAACATCTGAACCAGATTCTGCCATGCAACTGTTGGAGTGTTTGCATCCTGTATGTGTTCTATCATAGTGTTTGTGACACTAATTGAAAGCCAGTACATGACTTTTCTTGCACCTTGATTCCAATCCTTGAATGTCTTTATATCTGCAGGAGTGGCATTCTCCTCAGATAACTTTGGAGGCTCCTCATTGTCTCCTTCTACATAATCCCAAAATCCTTTACCCATTGGAAAACTAGTCATTCCGAACTGCCAAGCATGGAAGTTATTCTTATCCAGCTTGTCACTAATTAATTCCGTCAGATATGTTTTCTTGCAGAAATCAAATAACTTGCAAACAAACTTCTTCTATATGCAACCTGTAATACAGCAGTATCTCCTATAACTGTTGTAACAACGGTACTTCAGCACAGCCTGTGTGTCACCAAATGTGACCAAAGTACATGTACATACACCCAGTATCAACTATACATGTGTAAACCCTGTCTATACTTCCAAAATGCACTGCTGCATTGCAATAACCAGATTTCGAGCAGAATCAATTATCTACCATACCTTGCAGTGATGAAACAGGGCCCAGAACGCGCTCGAAACGCGAATCTAGCGGAAAAAATTCTATCCAACAGGACATAATACTTATCCTATAGTTCCGCTTTCGCGAAGACAGCTCCTCAATCGGAAATGTGTAGCTCCCAGAGGGGGTGTTGTACCTAAATGAAGAAGGGGAAAGAGATGATGGTGCTCTTACCTGTGTAGTACCGCTTCCTTCCTTGCTTGTTCTTGCCTCTTGCTTGCCTCCTTAGCTCTCACACGAACCAGGCTCTTATACCATAAAGAGAATGTGGGAGGGAGGGAGAGCTTCAAACCCTAGCAAGCAAACACACACACACAAGAGAGAGCAAGACACCAGAGAGATGGATAGCTGAATTTTCTTCTATCTTCTTCTTCTCTACTCAACCAACATAACATAAAGATGAGAGTACACACTATGGGTTAGTACTCAACTACTACAACATACAAGGGTTGGTCCATAATGTGAATCCGACTAAATGAGCTGGCGTTATAACTATGCCAATCTCTAGTAATCCAAAATGGCTGTCATACAGCCTGTCATCCCATTGGCCGCATATCACCCATAATCTCACCAGCCATGCCAGTGAAGGTACCCCATTGGGTGACGAAAGCGGTCTTGGGCCGATTATCCGGGTGGATGGCGACTTGGTTATAGGCACTAAACCCATCCATAAAGCTGTAGAGGGCATGCCCGGCCACATCCTCTAAGACCTGATCCATGAATGGAAGGGGAAATCCATCCTTGATAGTGGCTTTGTTGAGGGACCGGACGTCCACACAGACACAGTTCTTATTGGTCTTCTTTGGCGATATCACCATGGGAGAAAGCCATTCAGAGTGTTCCATTGGAGAAATGATCTGGGTGTTCTCCATCTTTTCCAACTCTACTTTTTCAGCCTCGGCATACTTTGGGTTGAGCTTGTAAGCGCGCCCACAAATGGGTTGAGTGCCCTCCCGGAGAGGAATAGTGTGGACACCAATGGCGGCTGGAACCCCTTCCAAGTCCTTGTATGTCCATGCAAAGACATCCTCATAGGATTGGAAGAAGGCAGCAGCTTGGTTGAGGAGGGCGGGATGGTCCCACAGCCAAGAAGGTAAGAGAATGGGATGGAGCTCCTTAGAAGTACCAAGATTGAATTCCTGGACATGGTCCTGGCAAGATGGAAGGTTGAGCAGTTCCCCTGTCTCAGCTGCATTAGAGATTAGATCGGTGTTGTGGGCAGGCTGGTGGTAAATTGGGAAAGTGCCATAGTGTTCTTCCGTCCAAGACTTAGGACACTCCCCCACTGGGAAAGTTTGTGTCCTCCTGTGGTTGGGCTCGTTGTTGAGTACGTGGGACAGTGACTGGAGTCGATGTGGGAAGTTGTTTTGCCTTGGGGAGAGATTTGGCCATCTTACGCCTTTGTGGTGACTCGTGACAGGTTCTCCTAGGCCTAAAGCCTCATAGTGCTCAGAGGAGAGTGTGGTACCTCCATGATGTCCACCATGTAGGATGTTAGGCCTTCTGTGGCCTGGAGCCAGTCAAGTAGTTCCGACTCATCACCATGGGAAACAAGGCCTTCTTCTGTCGCTGGCCAAGAAGTGGTTGTTGGAGAGTAGGAAGAAGAAATGGGAGCTACTGTGGCACCACGGATCCCTCGGTCCAGACCTTCCTCCAATTTGAATTCCTGTGGGCCATGCTCTTGAGGAATCCATAATCGGTCGGAATTGCAATCGTGTAGAACACATGTACTCCTTAGCCATGGACAACCAATGTGTAAAGAGTAGGTCCCTTTGACTTCAGGAAGCCGGATCACCACGAAGTTGAGTAAGAATGGAATCCCTTGGATGACTACAGTGACTCCTTCCACTAATCCTATAGGGCTCACCTCCCGTTGGTCGGCCATCCAAACACAGAAGTTGGCTGGCCGTGTCACCTTGAGGCCTACTGCATGGAATGTGAATTCCGGCATGAGGTTCACCCTAGAGCCATCGTCGACAATTGCCCCAGAAAGTGGGGTACCATGAATCTCCACAGAGAGGCGGGGGACTCCGGTAGTCTGTACGAGAGGGATTGACACAGTTAATACCCATGCAACCGGCAACATCGGAGGGAAGGGAAAACCCACCATATTGCCCACCACTAGAATTGGTGGATGTACCATTGAGTTGCTCCAATAATGTACTGCTGAATTGGAGCAGATCAAAGAGGTTCACTGACATGGTATTTCCCTTGAGTAAATCCTCCACAGTGAAAGGTGTGAGCTCTGGTTTGGAATGTGGAAGGGAAGGGGTAGGAGGGTTGTCCGACACGGAAGATTGGTGGTGGTGCGGTTGGAGGATGTGGATGCCCTTTGCTTGGAAAATTCCGAGTATAATGATCCCTTGGATTCCGAACAATGCCGGCAGGGCGGAGCACCTTCAGGAAGGAGACAACGGCTTTGGTAATGACCTTATTCTTCACATCTATAGCAAAGGACAAGACAATTCCGAGGTTGGGGAGGGTGAATAGGATGGGTCACGGGGGCTGCTGCCATGGTTGTTGGGGCAGGAGGATTTGGGATGAGTGGTGGAAGATAGGTCACCTGGGGAGTGGGCGGGCAAGGAGGAGGTGTAGCAGCATGGAAGGGTTGTGGAACGGCAACGCGAGCTGTAGCATAATGGTTGAGATAGTAGCACTCTTTATCTTCATATCCTTCTTTTTCACAAAAGGAGCAGTACTTCCTTTTTGGGCATTCTTGGACGATGTGTCCAAGTGACTGGTATATAGCACACCACATCCCCTTCTTGGCTTCGTGTTGGGTCTTCAAGTCTTTAATCTCCCTTTTGAGTTGGAGCAAGGCACTTTCCTCGTTAGGAGGTTTCCGGCTCACTTTGAGTGCCTTTAGCTCCTGCTTCAGTTGAGCCACCAGGTCATCCAAATGTGTCATAGTTGATGTGCAAAGCCGACTTCACACTCAAACATGAGTCGTGCATTTTCAAGTTAGGAGGCTAGCTCTTGGAATTCCAACAATGTTGTTGGTGTGGGCTGACTCTTCCGAATCTTTTGCTAGGTGGACTTGGGTAAGGCTTGTGTCACCCATTGACGCACCATGAAGTCGCAAGGGTAAGTCGGTAAGTGGGCCACTAGCACTGTGGTCCGTGTCATGAGTTCCGACACTCTCTCCCCTGGCAACAGTTGGAGCTTTCCTAGCTCTTGGAGAATGCGGTCCTCATAGTTACCAGGACGGAAGGTCCAAAGGATGTGTCCTTCAGAGTGGTCCAGTCTATAAAGTGGTCGATCGGAAACTAATTGAACCACTTGTCTGCAGAACCTTGGAGAGTGGACGGACAGAGTATTCAAGAAGGCATCCTCCCACTCAAGACCTTGGCTCTTACAAATGGAGATGAACCGTTAGATGTGGTCATCCACATTCTCAGTGGATGATCCTTTGAAGGTGGGAAGCTTGACGTTGACTCAACCGAGCACCGTGGAAAGGGGTTTTGCGCCAGGAGGGTTGGCTTGGCCTCTCGCGTTGCCAAGGGTGGGGTCACCAAGGTTAGCCGCCATAGGGAGGGGTGGATGTTGTTCCCTAGGTGACATGTAGCTGAACCTCTTCCGGCTGTAGCAGCGTATTGAGAGAGGACTTTTGGATGGGCTCACCGGACTACCACAAGACCGTGTATTGGGCATGCAGAGAGAACGCAACATGGAAAGAGGACGCAACACAGAGGAAGGGGTGAGCTATGAGGACTCCCAGTTTCGAGAGTCCCATCGGGCGTGCCAAATTTTAGTGTACTTGTAGCAAGGCTGGCTGCCCGGCACACTGCGTGGTGGCTCTTCTCTGGATAGTATGTCCGGAGCCCTCGATGCTCATGGTGCAACACAGAAGACACTATGGAGCGGAACACAACACAAGGAGAGACGAGACCGCGGAAGAAACAAGAACACTTGCACTACTCAAAGAACATTGATACATGCCCTTCACTGTACCGTGCACACTCAGCAAAGGTCATAGTGAAGAGGACGACACAGCTGAAGCTGATGATAGAACAAGAGGCACAAAGTGGTATGAAGGATGAGCATAAGGATGTTCTCCAAGTGTGATAAGGCTACAGAATAAGAATCTTCTCCAAGATGGAACAAGGAGCCATATATGCCTAAGGTCGAGTTGGTGGCATCTCCTATCTTTGGTGGATTCAGTGGGTGGTAGCATAGCGTTTGGTGGAATCTCCTATCTCTGGAGATGTGGTGGAGTGTTAGTTGGTGCCGTTGGAGCCTTCAATGCGTCTCCACTTGATGATCCCAATGCTTGGCGCCTCCGTTGACTCATTGCCACACGGTCACGTTGCGGTGGATGGTCCATGTGGACACCTTTGGTGGCTACAGATCTACATGACCATTACTAGACCAGACTTGAGCTATGTTGTTGGACTTGTGAGTCAGTTTATGCAAGCTCCTAGGAAGCCACACTTGGATGTGGCTAGACGGATTCTCAAGTACATAAAAGTCCAGAGTTGATTATGAACTTTTCTATGAGGCTGGTACAAAGATACAGCTACATGGGTACAGAGATGATTATTGGGCTAGTAGTGTCACAGACAGGAAGTCTACGAGTGGCTTTATGTTTTCGTTTGGGAGTGGTGTTGTGAGTTGGAGCGATAAGAAACAGCCAACAATTGCTTTGTCGAGTACAGAGGCAGAGTACAGGGGTGTTGCTATGGCAGCTTCTGACGTAGGTTGGTTTCAGAAGCTACTTGGTGATATGGGTGAGCCCATTAGATAGGGCAGTTGTCATTTATTGTGACAATATGAGTAGCATGCAGTTGACCAGTAACCTAGTATACCATGCTAGAACGAAGCACATTGAGGTGCATTATCACTTTGTAAGGAAGAAGGTTCTAGCAGGTGATATAGATCTGGTATATGTCAGCACAGAGGATCAGGTGGCTGATATCTTCATGAAGGCAAATGGCATAGTTATAGCGCCAGCTCATATAGTCGAGTTCACACTATGGACCGACTATTGTATATTATTGTAGGAGAGTACTTTCCTTTATAGTATGTACTCTTATCTTTTTAGTTATATAGTTGTAGAGAAGAGAAGAAGATAGAAGAAAATTCAGCCATCCATCTCTCTTGTGTCTTGCTCTCTCTTGTGTGTGTGTTTGGCTTGCAAGGAACTCAAGCTCTTTCTCTCTTTCTCCCCCCCACATTCTCTTTAAGAAGGGCCTCGACATTACAAGAAGGCTGTCGGCTTGTAGCTACTATAGTTGACCGACAGAGATTATGGACAGTAGGTTCAAGAATGTCAAGCTGCCTCTTGAGATAGGCAACCCGTGCCTCATTCCTTGTTTGATACATGTTATCCAGTGTGTCCCATGCTTTTGTTGCTAATCTATATGACTGTATATGAGGTATGATAGATCTTTTCAATGATCAGGCAATCAATGACATAGCTTGTGAAACCAATCCAATCCAATGAAACCAAACCCCAGAACACTCGGAACACTAACAGACAACAGAGTATTGAAACAAACTTTAGGATGCAGTGGAAAAACCATAAACAATCACCAAAAGAACACAGCACTAAGCCGGAACGGCCGGCCCCTTGTAGGAACTTCTTTATTCCAATGAATGAACGTTACAACAGACGAAGGTCTGGGTGCAATCCTGCACTGGATTTTCCACAAAGCCCAACAAACACTTGCTCAAAGATCTGGGTACCAACCAGCACCATAAACCAGTACAAATCAGCCTCGAAACAGCATTCTGGTATGGTGCCAAATACAGCCCCGAACTCCGTGCCAAACCAGCCCCCAAAACAGAGCCTCAAATCAGCCCGAGAAGAGTGATGAAGAGAGAGAAAAGTGGTCCTGTTGTACGGCCAGTAGGGCTCAGAGGAAAGAAAAATTGCTGTACGGCCAGCACTGTACGGCCAGCTGAGAGAGAAGGACCTGCTGCTGTACGGTCGGCAAATCAGGAGAGGAGAGGTTGCTGCCCACCTGTACGGCCAGAGAATCAGAGAGAGAAGAAGCACTTGAAGATACTGCTGTAAGGCCAGCTCTCGGGGGAAGCGAGCATGCTGATGCTGTACGGCCAGCACACAAGAGAACACTACTGCTGTGAGAGTGAGAGGAAAGCGCCTGAAGAACCCCTGCTATACGGCCAGTGTGAGAGAGAGAGAGAATATGCTACTGCAACCCAGGAGAGATGATCAAAAGTAGATGTGCTTTTTCTCCTTTCTGCCAAAAGCGACAACCAGCCCCAAAAATATCAACTTATGTGCTTTTCCCAGGCTTATAGCCCAAGAATGCTCTAGGCGCCTCTTTTTGTCCACGTGTCCACGCCCAAAATAATAATATGTCCAACTTGTCTCTAATGATGTGCGAACACACCAACTTATAAACGTTATAAGTCACTTTATTGATAAAAATGCCATATTGCTCATGTTCTGTAGCCATCTTTCAGGCCAAACTTTGCCGAGGAATGCTTCAGCTTTCTTTTGTGGGAAATCCCTGTTCACACCTTGGCTCCAATCAATGTGTGAAACACTAGTCAAGATTGGTGAAGGGACCAAATTGGTGACAGCTTGTGCATCACGAGAATCCACCTCCTTTGTTCTTGCGTAGGGGGACTACAACCTATACATCTGCAACCCTTTGTGCAGCTGTTCTCTGAGGTGGAACAAGCTGAAGTGTTGGTGGGTGTGTGTCACCACCTAGCATGATATCCCAAAGCCCTTTGGCTACCAACAGATTACGAATCCTAAAACTCCAAAAGGAGTAGTTGGTTCTGTCCAACTTACCTTTTTGGGTTAACACCTCAAATACATCCGGTGCCTATGCCATTACTGCTCAACAATGGAAATAGCCCACTGCTCTACTGCAAACACAAATGCTAGAACAAGAATCTCCAACACGGCTTTGTGTGCCTGCAAGAGTACTGAATTGTAGTACAAAAGCTGTATCAAAAATATACCTGAGGACTTGCAAGAGCACCCTAGTTGTTGATGCACTGTCGTTTGAGCAGTGTTTTTAGAGTATCAATTTGGTGAATCCCCTTCCATGCCCCTCTAAAGTCCTAGGGTATTGTTCTTGGTCCTTTCTCACTTCCATTTCTCTAGCATATAATAAGGCAGCATGCCTCGGAACTTAATACTATGGTTTATGTAGTATTATGTGATTACCCTATGCACATACTTTAAGCTTGCAATTACACAAAGTAGGGATGTTGTGGTAAATAGTATGGAGGTCTGGATATCAAGGAATGTACATTTTGCTTACTTTCTTATTTGACTATTATGTTGCTGTTATGAATGTCTGATAGTTCTCTCTTTTGTCTCCAAGGGTCCTGAGTAATCATCAAAGCTTTGGATCAGTTGGAGATATCATTAGATTATGCAAGGAAGGGAGACTAGACAAGGCATTGGATCTCACGGATGAACCGAATGTCTGTGTGTCCAATGATCTGATTTTTGGTCTTCTGCAAGCATGTTCCAAACAGGAAAACTGGGCAGATGCCAGGCAAGTGCACTATTTAATGGTTGACAATGGACTGGATTCAGTCTCTTTTTTAAGAGATCACCTTATTCGTCTGTTCGCCTCATGTGGTAGCTTGGTGGAGGCAAACAAAATCTTCGGAAAGGTTCGGAAACCAAGTGTGTATACATGGAATGCAATAATATCAGCACATGCGAATGCAGGAGAGGGTCAACTGGCTCTCAAGTTGTTCTATAGAATGAAAGAAGAGGGGGTAACTCCAAATCGAATTACCTACTTGAGCATTTTGAAAGTTTGTGTCACCATGAATGCACTTGAGCAGGGAAGACTAATGCATGATGAGATTAATGCAAGCGAATGCAAATCGGATGTGGTGGTTGGAAACACTCTCATTGATATGTATGCGAAATTGGGAAGGCTAGATGAAGCACATGAAGTTTTTGACAGTATGCCCATGCGGGATGTGGTGTCTTGGGGGGCCATAATTGCAGGGTATACCCAGCATGGCCATAGCGTGTTTGCTTTGAAGCTTTTTAAAGAAATGCAATTAGAGAATGTGAAGCCTGACCAGGTCATATTTGCAAGTGTTCTTAAAGCGTGTGGCCACATTGGAGATCTAGAGGAGGGAAGACTGATACATGAGCAGATACTTAGAAACGGACACAAGTCTGAGTTGTACTTGGTAGTTGGGAATACCCTGGTGGATATGTATGGAAAGTGTGGAAGTCTAGAGGATGCGAAGGTCGTGTTTGACAGTTTGTCAACCCAGGATGTGATATCATGGGATGCACTGATTGCAGGGTATACAAATAATGGATGTGAACTTGCTGCTTTTGGACTTTTTGAAGAGATGCACTTGAAGAGAGTAAAGCCTGTCAAAGCAACATATTTATGTGTTTTGAAAGCATGTGGTAGTGCAGGAACCCTACATCATGCCAGAAAACTACATGATGGGATCATGAGAACTGAATACATGTTGGATCGGGGCATGGGCAACACACTTGTCGATGTCTATGCCAAGTGTCAGAGTTTATATGATGCACAGAGGGTCTTTGATAGGTTGCATATACGAGATGTGGTTTCCTGGAGTGCGTTGATTGCGGGATATGCTACTCATGGACATGACCTCCTTGTCCTGGAGCTTTTTGAGAAAATGCAAGAAGAGGGGGTGAAGCCAAGTGAAATCATAGTGTCTTTGGTGTTGAAAGCCTGTGGGAGGATGAGAGCCCTTGAACATGGCAAGTCAATACACTGTAAGATAACTCAAAATGAGGTTGTGTCTGATAGAGTTGTACAGAATACCCTCATTGACCTGTATGTGAAATGTGGGAATCTAAAGGAGGCACACAAAGCATTTAATGAAGTGCTTGCTAGAGATGTAGTATCATGGGGTGCTATTATATCAGGGAATGCTCAGCATGGGCATAGCTTTCATGCTCTTGAACTTTTTGAGAGAATGCAACAAGAAGGCATAAAGCCAAATAAGGTGTTGTTCTCTTCTATCTTGAAAGCTTGTGGGGACCTTGGGGCTACAAGGGCGGGCATGTTGATACACAATCAGGTTATTCAATATGGATGCGATTCTAATATGGTGGTCGGGAACACGTTGGTTGACATGTATGGCAAGTGTGCGAGCTTAGATGAAGCATGCAGAGTGTTTGATGACTTGCAGCTTAAAGATGTGGTCTCATGGGCAGCAATGATAGCGGGACATGTCCAGCATGGATATGGTTTTCATGCTCTGGGTGTGTATGCTAGAATGCAACAGCAGGGCATGGAGGCAAGCAGAGTCATCTTTTTGCATGTATTGAAAGCATGTGGGATGGTAGGAGCTATAGAGCATAGCAGGTTTGTACACAGTCAGATAGTTGAAAGTGAATTTGAATTGGATGTTGCCATTGGGAACACCCTTATAGACATGTATGCCAAATGTGGGAGCATAGAGGAAGCTCAACAAGTGTTCAATAGAGTGTCTGGTCGAGATGCGGTGACATGGGCAGCCATGATCACAGGTTATGCAGCTTGTGGTAACTGTCTACTCGCTTGGCAATGCCTTGAGGACATGCGGAGACATGGCCTGGAGCCAGATGGGGTTATTTTTAGTAGTATTCTCTCTGCTTGCAGCTATTCTGGCCTACTAGACGAGGGTCGGGATTACTTCAAATCCATGAGAGAAGACTTTGGCATAACACCAAGTATTGAACATTACAGCTGCATTGTAGATCTTCTTTCCCGTGCAGGAGACTTGGCTGAGGCGGGCGACTTGGTAAGTACATTGCCAGTGTCACCTGATCCTGTCGTGTGGAGATCTTTGCTTGCCAACTGCAAAACGTATAGCAATCTAGAGCTAGCAAGGCATTCCTTTCACGGAGTTGTCGAACAAGGTCCCACAGATGCATCAGGATTTGTTCTCATGTCGAACCTTTACGCTGACGCTCAGTTGTGGGAAGATCTTGGTAGAACCCAAGAGCTCAAACTTAATGCAGGTGTACAAAAGAAGGCTGGTAAAGCTTGGATTGAGGTTAACAATGGGGTTCATGAGTTCATGGTGGGAGGGAAAAGCCATCTAAACCATGGTTTTATCTTTTCCAAGTTTAAGAGATTAAGTCGGCACTTCAAGGATAGAGGGTATATGCCACAACTGGACATTATGGTGGAACCCATGTCAGACGAATGCAAAGGAGGTTTGTGTCGTGAACAAAAGCATGGAACATTTGACTCACAAAATACACAAAAAAGAGGTATGGTTCAACCCATTGAGGGCCTTCAAAGGCACAATGGATGCCATACTTCCACACAAGTTGTATTCTATACCAAAAGTCGAGATATCCTAATAAAGGATGCTTTTGAGGTAGCAGAAGTTGAAAGATGGTGTTTGTTCTTGTGATGGTCTGTTTTTGCAGGTACATGAATGGTGTCTTGGTCTTTTTTTCCAAAGGTCTTTTGTGTGTTATGACTTGATAGAGACCCAGTGTTGAGTAGCCATGTCATAGAAGTGCCCCTGCCATGTGTACAGATCCCAAGGCTACCTTATAGGGTTTCCACATGGACCCACAATGCCACTGGTAGGCAGAGGGCTACCTTGCACATGGGCCTATGGACTTGTCCTGTGCCATCCATGCATATGTTGAGGGCCGTAGGCTTGCACATGGGCCTATGGACTCGTCCTGTGCCATGCATATGTTAAGGGCCGTAGGCTACCTTTATACTGGGTTAGCACTTTGTTTTCTTGGATCAACTCAACTTAACTAGTCTCATTGCTAATATCTTAGCACACAAGTGGACTGCCCACTGGTGGAAGAGGAAAGGTTCTCTCCAGACTATGCTATGGTTGAAGCCAAAGGAAGTGCACCTAAGGTATCAATTTACAAGGTTGTCAATGGAGGAGCTCCAAATAAGAAACGAGGATGCACAAGGTAACCAAGAGGAGCACTCTCACGTTAAGAATGCACTCCAACATCTCCTTGGAGGATGTGAGGTAGATTTGCCTAAACAAGGAGAATGGGACACATAAGAGTTATGGGGAATACATCCGTGGAAAACTAGTTGGGCATCCCAAGTATCGGTATGTCTATTGGCATCTCTGCTTTTTTTTAATTTTTTGGTGACATTTAAACCAAAAAGGGAGCCCAACAAATCCGGGCTTTACATTGCCCAAGACATTCATGTTCCATGAGGGACCAAGGCCACTTGTGTGAGCTATTGTGATTAAGAGTATTCTTGGGAGAATGACATTAGCTTGCAAGGTATGTGATCAGCATCAAACTCAAATGCAGCATCACTTACGGAGAGATGGGAGGTAGGTGATACTATCAGCCAAAGTGACCAAACTCACATAGATGGCCAGCAGCATGACCACATATGGCATAAACTCAAATGCAGCATCCATAGAAAGATAAGAAAGACAAATCCGCTTTATAAAACCAATATCCTTATATGCATACCTATCAATAACTCAAATGTGAAGGGTTGGAAGAACCACATCCTTACCCATAGAGATACTTCCAATTTTATAAGGTGGCTACCAGAAGTTCTTCTTGTGAACAAGCATCTGAACCTCATTGAATGCTAGCAAACCTCATGCGTGCTTCAAAATTGCATTGTCCCATGCTTGGACATAATAAGGTTAATGATTAGAGAGCGGTCGAACACCTCTTTTAGCACTGTGAGCTAGTGATTGGGCTATATAGTTGGATTTGTGGCTCATTTGTGGGGAGTTCGTGTGTGGAACTCTACCTTGGGAGAGGGGCCTCCCAAGGGACCCAACTTGTGGCTAGCCCACTGGTCAATCGTGTCAGTGACCTGGGGTTCCTTGAGGGTGCGGGCTTGCCAAGGTTGTGTTGGTCTTTAGCTTGGGGGTGTCTTAACCCACTATGTGTGGTTTACGTGGTTGCAGTGGCTTGGACGTGCTTCTCGAGCATACAAGTGTGAGTAATCAATCGGTCTTGGGCGGACACACATGTAAGTGGACCCCTACAATGGGGTGTTTCATTTGGTAGCATAGCGTAAATCATATTTGATTAGTGTTTTGAATTATGCCGAAGAGTTGGTTTTATTGATTGGTGATTAGAGAGCACTTTTGTGTACGATTTTGAGGGTATAATTTTTGTATTATGAGCTATCAAAAACCGTTTTACATAACCATTTAATGTGACATTTGAATGGTTGAGAAGAAAGAATTTGTATGATGGTTTAATGTGGTTGCCAACCTTATTGTAAAATGAGGTTTAATGTACGTATGTGGTTCTCTTTGCAAAGTCTTCATAAGAAAGTCTGAAAATTCTAGGTAATCTACTCACATTGATAGCATTGATGTTCCTTCAATAAATATGGTGTGCACATGGAAGTTGCATGGAAAATGATGGACACTCATCCGTATTGATGTGTTACCGATGCAGGCCAAGACAAAAAAGAAATGGTGATGAGCTGCAACATGCAAATCAGTGTTGGAGAGAAGACAAGATAACAAGAATTTTAAGAAGGACAATGCAACGATAGAGAATAGCCAAAGCAGAATTATAGTGGGCAGGAAGACCAAAGGGAAGCCAGACAACTTCAACCAATAGCAAGACCAAAGGGAAGCCATCAATAAGACATAGTGGGCAAGAACGAGTAGTAAGACAGTGGGCTAGAAGACCAAAGGGAAGCCAAACAACTTCAACCAATAGCAATGGGACTAAAATATCCAAAATTCAAGGGAAAGAGTGATGAAGATCCAAATGCTCATGTCTTCTCACTCAAAACCACATTTTTAGCCACGAGCTCCAATAGCCTAAAAAATAGAGTTCACTAGTAAAGCGACCAATTGGTATGTGCAATATGGTCTAGATTGATGAGCTCAAGAGTGCTTTTTTGAAGAGCATGAGCATGCTTTAGATGTGGTAGATCATTATTCCAAGAAGTGTTTAGTATCGGAAGGGGAAGGGCTAAACAAAAATAATGAATGAGAAGAGGAGGGGGGCTCTAGAAAGGGATCTAACAAAGGAAAGATAGGGGCTGAGTTAACTAAGAAAGAGGAGGGTGAGTCGGCTAGAAAAGAAGGGGGAAAGGCTCCTAAGGGTCATTGAGGGCTTGCATACAAAGGGAAAAGAAGCTATCCTTGAGAATGATAGATGGAAGCAGGTGATAAACAAAACTCCTTGTAAAAGGGAGAAGAAGTGAGTCCCCTCTCTCCTTGTAAAAGGGAGAAGAAGTGAGTCCCCTCTCCCCTATTGTATACTCTAAAAAAATCATCCAAGTTGTTGGGAGAAAAAGAAGAAAGTGAAACCTCTTCCCTATAATACTTTAACCAGCAAGTTAATTTGACTAATGCTATGACCAAGTTTCAATGAGCTCAAAGGAATTGGCACAGGTTACATATTACCTAAGAGACAGGTTGGATTCCTCATAGTCTAAAGCTATGGCCTACTAACCATGGTTCTTCCATATCTGACCATTTTACTATGATGGCAGTGAGAAGATCCCAAAACATGGGGTAACAAAGGAGAAGGATTCCAAGGAGAAAGCTTTGTCAACAAACTGCCTTCTCAAGGATCCTTTAAATGTGGAAGGCTCTAGAAAAGTAATAGACTTTTTGTCAACAACCACCTTCTCAAGGAGCCGTTGTTTGTGGAAGGCACTAGAAAAGTAATAGACTTTTTGAAAAAGAGAATGATACATGACCCTAATGTGTCAGGAAAATTTATAGAAAGGATGCAAAGTGAAATCAAGAAGGTGGGAAAACTGAGAACCAATGGAGGGAGCTTATAGAGATATCGTTAAAAGAAAGTGGGGGAAGTTGATGAAGAAAAGGCAAGAAGGGACCTTGGTTCAGGAGGGGAAGAACAGAGTAGGATGATGCGAATCCCAATTGGATACCCTGGAAAACAAAAGAGCATAAACTGGGAGAATCATTTCTATGAAAGTCTTCTCAAAGGCTTCCCAAGTTCCTTCAAGAAAGTTCTTCATATCTCTTGCAAAACAATAGATGATAAGATACAAGATGAAGAAGGCAGAGTAATTGAGGACACTAAGGAGATGGATTCCAAATGGGTTTGGTTTCTTAGGAGGAACACACTGGGTCTTTTTGAAGACATCTCAAGGGATAGCCTCTATGTTAAGCCGCTATTGGTGGAGACATCATACCTAGATAGGAGATCCAAGTCTTCTTTTGTTTGTGGTAAGGCTATTATCATCATGTATGCTCCTTACTATTTATGTTATGTGCTTTTATTAATACTTATGTATAGGTCCACAAAATAATTTTTTAAGAAAGAAAAAGAATATTGAATGTAATGGAGATGCATCACCATCTTATGTTGTTGGGCATGATGATGCATTGCCCTTAGTTGACTACTCTCAAAAGTGCAAACTAGATTATGCTTCTCATAGTTAGATTAATACTTTTATGACTTAGAACATTGATTATTTATCGCTTTCATTTTTTGGACTATTGATTTTATTTATTTTTGGGCTTCGAAGTATGTATTGCCCACAGTGGAGTGCCCTCAAAAGTGCAAACTACATTAATAGTGAGGAAGATTGAATCAAATGAGTGTTGGTAGGATTTAATGCAAATAGGGAAGGAAAAAAATCTAGGATGGGATGGACTATCTGTGAAATTCTTCATTGAGTTTAGATAGGAGCTAAAATCCCAGGTGGCTTAATAAAGATTTTCAAAATGGTTCAAGGAGAAGAAGCTTATTCATCCCCAACAAAGAGGTTTCTTGTGATAGGTTCTCTCCCTCTAGAGGCCCATCATAATGTCACCTACTTTGATAGGTTCTCATTAGAGGCCCATCATAAGTTTCTTGTGATACGTTCTCTCACTAGTGGCCCATCCTAATGTCATCTACTTCGTATAAGACCCTCACCAAGGTGATAACTATTAGAATGACTCCATTAACAAAAGCATACATCTAAAATCCAACATGAGTTCATAGAAGGGAGGTCAATTGTTGAGACAACATATACACAATTATGGTGGACAAAGATTGGGCTGTCCAGAATCCAAACTAAAGATGCATAATGGATCTAGAAAAAGCATGTGATAGCGTTTGTTGAAAAATGTGGTGCCATAGTGCAACAAGTGTAGAGCAAGGGGGAGAGCATACACATTAAAAAGGGAAGAAGAAAGACTAAGGGTCCTTCCTAGATCAAAGGTTGATTTGTATGGTTACATGTAAAAGGTAAAGTCAATGGTTAAAAAGGTAGCACATGGAAAACACGAGTGGCACATGTGGTGTGAGCATTTATGGACACATGGATGGCATTAAGGGTGCATGTATCTTGTGGATGAGGGATCTGTAAGAGCTATAAAAACATGTTATTTAAGGAGCTTGATGAATGCAATCATCTTGTGATTAGTGTCTTAATTATGCTTTAAGTAATCCTTATTTAGGTGGTTTACTTATTAGTATTTAATCATGAAGATTATTTCTTGCTATAAGCCTCCCTAGCAATGCTAAATTTCTACTTGGTATCAGTGCCCCCTAAGGCTTATTCTTAGCAAGAGGTTGAGATTAGGGTTTATTATTTTTAGGTTTATAATATGCCTTTAAGGTGTGATTAGTTAGTCTTATTTTCTCTTTCTCATTAGAGTTTTCTTAAGGTTAGAGTAGGGAGATTCTCTTCTTAGCAACTTCAAGGAAATTTTAAAGCATAATAAAGAAGCTTTATTGTGTAGTGAAGGAGTGGCAAGAAGTGCTAGATTTTCAACATCAACATGTACAAAGGGTGCATCATAAACTAGGTGATAACTGTGTGCAGGCATCACGAAGCTTAGGTCCTTATAGTAGTTCATTAAACAAGGAGTTGTACGCAAAGCAGATTGATGTAGCTTCCCTATGTAGCTCACAATAGAGAGAAGCCTAAGAGAACAACAGGCATACTGTTCGTTGCCCTCTGTGCCTCTGTTGTAGAACTTCTCGATCTCTGAAGATGGTGATATGCTACTCTTTGCTCTATTTTTTATGTGCCCAAATCTTACGTGCTGAGACTTGCATGAAGCCACTAGTTTTTGAAACTACTAGTACTGGTACACTCGTGAAGTCTCAGAAGAAGATAGTCTTTCTTCCTTTTTTCTTTCAAAAAACCCTTCACACCACTTCTTACACAAGAGCTTGTTCACATGATGAGTGAAGGATTCGTGTCACAAGAATTTTCTTCTCTACTAAGAATAACATAAAATGGGCTCCATCAATCATCACTTTGAGTTTACTCCCTAGTTCTACTAGCATACATCCTTCATCTTACCAATTCTTGATCAATTATCAAAGGTTCACTTGAACGTCATCAAGTTCTTCATTGTCATAAGAAAATTATTGATAAAAATATACCTTTTTCAAATTTGTATAACCTTTGTAAATGCCACCAATATGAGCAGGCAAAGTTTCAACCATGAGTCTAAAGCGAAGAAAAAGCTAATAAACCCAACAATTGAAAGATGCTAAAGGTGGCAAAGAGCATATATTCTTCGCTCCTCTTACCTCTATAAAAAGTGTTGTAATCAACCTCTGAGGCCATATGATGTACTCAAGCTAAAAGCTATAGCCAATTGAAGCGCCAAAGTAGCATATTGTATCTAGCACATAAGGGGAGATAGGAATAGTAAAAACAAACCATATCCAACCACCTGAGAGTAGCCAAAGTAGCACACCCAGGGGGGTGTAGGCAATCACACCTATGTCATTTTGTAATGCCTCACATCCAACCACCTTGCATTACCCTAAGAATATAGCACCATTGGGGGGTGTTGAGAAATGTGGTGCCATAGTGCAACAAGTGTACAGCAAGGGGGACAACATACACATTAAAAAGGGAAAAAGAAAGACTAAGGGTCCTAGATCAAAGGTTGATTTGTATGGTTACATGTAAAAGGTGAAGTCAATGGTTAAAAAGGTTGCACATGGAAAGCACAAGGTGGCACATGTAGTGTGAGCATTTATGGACTCATGGATGGCATAAGGGTGCATGTATCTTGTGGATGAGGGATCTGTGAGAGTTATAAAAACATGTAATCCTTGGCTCATTTTAGGAGCTTGATGAATGCAGTCATCTTGTGATTAGTCTCTTAATTATGCTTTAATTTTAGACACTAAGTGGTTTACTTAGTATTTAAATGAAAATTAATTAATCCATATTTAAGTGGTTTACTTAGTATTTAATCATGAAGAGTATTTCTTGCTATGAGCCTCCCTCTGGCAATGGCGAATTTCTTATGGGTTCATTGGACCTTCTTGAGTAGGGTCTTGCATATAAGATGGGGTTTGGGAGGATGATATTAATCTTATTTTATGTTGGGCGCATGCGAGCTAATTCTACTCTCCTCTTGAATGGATTCATAGTGGGTAAGTTTCCTAGTAGGAGAGATCTATGAGCCAAGGATGCCCCTTGCGCCTTTATCCAAGGCTTAAGGTTAGAAGAGGAAAGACAACTGGTAATGTAATTATGTTTGATTCACTCCTTTTCTTATATGTAAGCACTGAAAATGAGGAAACTTAGGTATTATTCAATTCTTTGCTCATGCATCTAGCTCTAGGTGTAATCTATACAAGTCCAGGACATAAGCTTGACAGAAGAAGCAGACTTTAATATATCCAGGTGGGGTTGTCAAGTTATCACTAAAGGTACAATGTTTATACTTCTAGGAAGCCCCCCAATGGGGGATGTGAGTGACTAATAAGCAAGTGCTGGTTTGGGTGTACTATAAGGTGGATGTCAAATTGGTCTAATGTTTTTCTCCTTATTAGTGCAAGAGTAGCGATTAATGATGTCTTGTTGAATTATGTACTTTTTTTTGTCCAATGGTAGATTTCAAGAAATCTCAATGGCTCAAGCTCTTATAAGAGCCTTTTTATGAGAGAACGACCCCCACATTGGCTAGCCCCATCTAAGCTTTGCAAACCTAAGTTGAATGAAGGATTGTAAATCATTGATTTTCACATACATGTAAAGCCACGATGGCTAAGCATTTGGGTACCTTTCTTTTATAGGAGACACAAGGAGATAGTGGATATCTCTCGTGTGCATTTGTATGGTTGTTGGATAGGATTATCTTCGATTGGTAAGGCTTTCTCCTTGGACCTGTTAAAGTTTAGAAGCTCCTTTTGTGATTGATAAGGCTTTCTCCTTGGCCCCATCAAATTTTAGAGGCTCCTCTTGGTCCCATTAAAGAGTCTCCTTTTGTGGTTTTCTACTTAAGTCTTAGAAGATGGTGCTCCCAAGACTTGGAAGCTGGTGCTCCCCCTTAGGTCTAAGTGTGGTGTGGTTCTCTCAAAGTAACTAGGAATTCTCTACTTAGTATCTCCGCTTAGTCTACAAACAATGTTGTGGATTGAATGGGTAATTACAAATCCTTCTTCTTAAAGATTCTTTTTCAAATACCCAAGAATGAACTTGTTAAAGATTCCATGAAACGTCAACTTCTTGGCATGAAAAATAAGAAGAGGTCATTACTATTAATGTGAAAGGGCCTTTGTTACTTAAATTGCTTCTTACACTTGATCAATATTCTATATTCATGTATACATTCATAGATGCTAATAAGACTTTCTCTCTACTTGGATGGAAGTCTTGGATGGAAGTTGTGCATCCAAATCCTCTACTCCGATTGTAGTTATGGAGGGAAGTTGTACTAGCGAATCCTCTACTTGAATGTCTACTTTCACCCTCCTTCTTTCACACCTTTATCATCCTACTCAAAAGTAGATGCCATCTCTTAAGAATTGTAATAGTTTTTTTTTATGGCATTTTATATTTTGGAGCATGCGCATGCCTTCACAATTTGTCATTAGACATGAGCTTCATGTGACATAATGGTAACACCTTATGGGGTAATCTCTCCTCCAAGGGAAGGCATTCTCCACCTTTCTAATGGTAACACCTTATGGTAATCTATCCAAGGGTACTCATACTCCACCTTTCTAATAAGATTGTGTATGAGATAGTATTCTTGATTCACACATGCTAAAAGTATCTTCTATATTTTGTCAATATCATTTTCTAAGTTTTTTCTCGAATTCCTACTCGAGCTACTTAGCTTTGCCCAGTCTCCTTATTAGTGAAAGAGAAGATATGACCTTTAGAAAGCACTTTGATAATAAAAATATTTCTTTAAAATTTCATGGAATTTACAATCAATAGATCTTGCAAGGCATGTTAAAAATCAAGAATTTTTTGTGCTATTTTCAAGTCGATTAATATAAAATATTATTATTTTTGTAGATTGAAGCTATTCACATTTGGTCATATCTCCCCCCAATACTTGTGTAGCTAATGCTATATAAAGAGTGGCTAGACCAATCTGTCTTCGACAGAAATAGCATTGGCAGCTTGCCCATAGACATGAAGTTGTAGGCAGCTAGTAACCACCCTTTGGGTGTGAGCCCACTTGTAATCATGCTAGGCAAGCTAGCTAAGACTCATTCACTTCATGCTGTTCATCAATAAGACTCATTCACTTCATGCTGTTCATCAATAGGACACCTATCGCAAATGGAGTTGGTGATTTCACATTCAGCAGAGATAAAAGGTCAGAAATAATGTGTGTTGCTGTCAGCAGACATTTCCCTCCATGATGCACTGGCAGGACGATTGGGACTTGGTGAAAGGGATCTACTTTGGATGTCTTGATGTCTACCAAACTGACTGGATGTGGGGTTGCATGGTCGTTAGTTACGATGGGTGGACTTGAGAGTCTAGGATTTTTTTAGACATCGTCATGGTACTTGAAACCAGCCTTGCACGTGCTTGAGAGCAGTGTATCTGTAGCATAGCGAGAGACATGTTCCTGCTTGAGCTGCAGATCTCAAGGTGAAGTGTGGACTTGTAAACTGGCCTAATAGAGGCATGGTATCCTGTCTTTGCTACAAAAAATCAGGTGGAGGTGCTTGTTATCAGAGATGAGATCTGGCAAAGGATTGTGTATAACTTTGACTTACCACTGATAGAAGTATCTTATGCTGGTTGTGAACTTTAGGCTACTTGGTGATAGAAGGATTTGCAAGCCATGACGAATGCAAGCAAATGATGCAGCGCATGGAGGAGCTTGTTCGTGGGTTTGACCCCTCTCATACCACAGTATTCTCTACCAAAACTCCGGTATTTCTATTCTACATCGGACACTTCCCAAAGAAGTACTTTTTTGTTCGTTGTGAGCTATTTATTCTGCAACATCCACCCGGCAATGCGCTTGTCAAAGATGCTGCAACATCTCAGGGCTGCAAATGCCTCTGGGGGTAGGTGGCTGCCCAACAAATTGGCAGTCTCAGACATACTACCATGTTGTGAAGCCACCCTTTTATTATAGATGTTGGGGTTTGAACTCATGCTCCCTTCTGGGCAGCACGGGGTACAATAATGGCTTGGGCAAACTTTTTAACATGTCTGTTTGCGTATAGAATCAAAACTTGGATGATTACTTTAACGAAAGTGCCAACAACATTTCATTCTTCTTTGAAGGTAAACTTCAGTTTCCTTTTGTTCACCCATTTGAATGTGCTAGTATATCTCTTTGTACAATCCTGACGGGCATGAAAATATTTTCCATGCATACCACATATCTGTGTGCATATATGCGTGTGTGTATGGGGCAGGGGGAAAGGAGGGATGGTGGGGGGTCTCTTATCAGGTGGCCTCAGGAAGAGAGTCTCGCTTGTCTTTTGCAGCCAGGGTGGAGCCAGTAGGGCCCCCATTTCCGAAGGCGATCCTCAATGACTTTAAACTTTAAAGTGGAAGGAAATGTTTTTTTTTTAATGAAAGAGAAAGCATTCGATGCTGAAGGAAACCTAAAGCAGCCCAAGGAGCTCTCCATCAACAAGGTTGGTCATGGTAAGTCCCATGATTGGTTGGCTGCCACCATCTTTTTTGTATTTGTTTTTGGTCCTTTTGAAATACTTATATCAAAACGTTGGTCTCCAGCTTTACATGAGCAAGACCCAGAATTCAAGAAATTCTCACAGTCCTCAAAGATCTCGGATGTGCTCATGTCACTGAACTACAAGAAACCTGTGCTTATTCAGTCCATGTACATATTCAAGGTAATCTACAATTGCTTGCTATTCTGCGGGAATCTTGGTTCACTTATTGTCATTTTTGCATCTTCTTGGATCAGTACCCACAAGTCTTGCTCTGATGGCCAATCGTTTTGTGGACCCAGCAACCGGGAATAGGTGGGGAGGTGGTTCCACACCAAGATAGCTGTTTCTTATACACTGATCCTCCATCTACAATTGGTCTCTGGCTCGCTTTAGAGGATGCGACTAAGGAAAATGGATGTTTATGGGCGCTGCCAAAGTCTCATAAAGGTTTGGATGACCAACTTGACTGTTGATTAAGGGTCTTTACAGACATCTCCCCCACCCAATGAATAGGTGGGAGTTGGGATGGGGGAGATCCCCTGCCCATGTGGTACAGGTGGGTGAGATCTCTCTTTTTATCGAGCGACTCTAGTATATGGGAATTTCTTAACTGAAGGGTTGTTTCAAATTTTTTGTAAACCATTTTATAGGTGGACTAAAGCGACGATATCTCAAAGACGCAGATGGTGCAAGATTTGTTGGAGAGTCCCCAATCTATGATTATTCTGAGTTTGTACCCCTTGATGTGGAAGCTGGGTCATTGGTCCTCCTCCATGGAAGCCTTGTACATCAAAGGTATTGTTTCAGCGCCATTGAAATGTGATCATGTATGTATATGACCTACCTTTAGGTAAGGTGCACAACAGCAGGCAGCAGGCCGGGCAACCGTGCGGGCAGTAATAGGGCAGCCAGGACAACCAGGCAGGGCGTTCCAAATGTGGTCAGGTAGGGTAGGTCAGTGGGTATAGCAGGTTGGGCGGCCAGCCCCCATGGGGTCCTTTAAATAGTCACCCCATCAATGTTTTCTGCAAGTTCCATCTCTAGCAAGTGGCGATCAAGTGATTGGGGGAGCTGGGAAGCGCGTTTGCAACCAGTGTTTGCACATGAGATTAGCAAAGTCTTATTGACCATTGTACTTCAGAACAATTAGTTTGTATATAATACGCAGATTAGGTTAGGTTACTTGGGTGTGATTGTGTTTGCAAGTCTGCCTCTACGTTGAATGAGAGGACCCCTGAATACGAGCCCAAGTAGCCATGAGAGTATGGACGATATCAATGCATTGAGACTCAAAAATTTGGACACCCTCAATAGCCTCCGTGCATCTAGCTCTCCAGATCTGCGATGTTGTAGTACTGGCAACAATCTCCCAACTAGTGTCAATCCTTTGTCTGGGGGGTGTATAATGTGAGTGAGGGACATCCTACAACAAACCATGTTGGGCAATACCTCTACGAATGAAAATAGCAGTGTTTGTATCATTGCCTCATAGAAAAGCTGCGGACCAGATTGGGAAGCCAAGCAACTGTCCCCAAGTAACATACATGGTGCGGCCACTCAATTTGCCCATAAGTTGGGCTATAAAACCCCAAATATGTTGTGCAGTGTTGCATCCCCATAGACAATGCTGTACAGTCTCAGAATTTACTGCACATCTCAGGCAGGTAGGTGCTACACTGAAAACCAATCTCCACTGATCGGTGGGGAGACCACCAATCTCCACTGATCGGTGGGGAGACCACCATGTAAAAATAACCAAAAGAAATGAGAGATCTGGCTCCTTCTGTATGAATGCCAAAGCCTATGCCAATATCTGCGTTGTATCACTGGAGTGATGTCATAACTCTCCCAATAAGGCTTGAGACTAGGGATCCTATGCATCTCGAGTGATGAAGCTTGGCATTCGAGACGAGTGGAGAATGGTATATACAAACTCTCAGCACTCTCCTCTTTGACAGGTTCTCAGATTGGTGATTTGTGGCACCCTAGGTTTGGCCATGTGGCTGCGTTGCGGCGAGCTTTCTAGGACCAGATGGTGGTTGGCTTGCTAGATGTTGGCAGCAGGCAGGGACGTTGTAGTTCTTGCATTCGTGGTAAGCAGCAGATAGAATCTTTTCCAAAGCAGGCTTCCAACAGACTTCGAAACCTTTGGAGTTGGTACACACTGGCCACACCTATGCATGGGAGGTTCTCTGTACTTCATGCTGCTTGTTGATGGCTATAGCAGATTCTCCTGGGTTTATTTTCTTTCATAGAAGGACCAAGCTTTTGCTCGGTTCAAGGAGTGGCATGTGATGGAGAAAGAGTCTGGCTTGCAGACAAAGACTCTTAGGGCTGACAAAGGAGGAGAATTTTCTTCCAATGCATTCATGCGGTTTTGTGTGAAACATGGCATCAAGCGGGAGCTGGCCAATACAGGTTCACCGTCAAAGAATGGGGTAGTTGAGTGTAAGAACAGGACTGTGGTGGAGATAGCGAGGACGATGCTGGAGCATCGTGATCTTTCTCGTCCACTTTGGGGAGAGGCTGTGGCTACAACTGTCCACATCCTCAACCGTTCTCCGATGACTTCAGTTCCGAACACGACTCCCTTTGAGGCATATTTTGGCAGGAACCCAGATGTCTCCCATTTCCGTGTGTTTGGGAGTGATGCATATGTTCACATTCCAAAGAAGTAGAGGGGGAAGCTTGACTCAAAGTCCCAAAAGCTTGTCTTTGTGGGATATAACTCTCTTTCCAAGGGATACAGGTTGTATGATCCAGAAAGGAACGAGGTTGTCGTCAGCAGGGATGTGGTTTTTGATGAGCATGTTCCAGTTTCCACTATTGATGAGCTGCCACTTCTTGGAGACCCAGAGGATTCTGATGATGATTCCCAGTCGATTGTTCTAGCTAGACAGCCTCAGTCAGTTGAGGAGGTTGAGCCCGCAGCTGGAGACGAGCCCCCACAGCAGCAGGAGGCTCCGCGTTTTGTTCGAGTAGTAGACACCCTTCGGGAGTCGGGTGTTACGAAGCTTCCCTCCGAATGGACCACAGAGGATGGACCTTGAAGATCGCATAGAGTTGAGGAGGTTGAGCCCGCAGTTGGACATCTCCTAGTAGCGGTATGTCGATGAGTTGCTTGAGGCCTTTGGGATGGAGAACTGCAAGCCTATCACGTCATCGATGGACCGGAACACAAAACTTACAGTTAATGATCCTTGTGAGCTAGTTGATGCCTCTCTGTACTGGAAGCTGGTTGGTTCATTGATCTGGTTGCTGAACACCAGATTAGACTTGAGCTTTCTTGGGGGTTGTTGAGGTCGTTTATGCAGATGCCGTTGAAGTCTCATTGGGACGCAGGATTGTGGATCTTGCGGTATGTGCAGGGTACAAAGGATCTTGGACTCTTCTACACCACTAGAGGTGAAATGAAGGAACGAGTTTGACTCCAAGGTTGGAGTGACTCAGATTGGGGAGGAGATCCAGACACGAGGAGATCTATATCAGGCTACAGTTTTACCCTCGGCTCAAGGGCTGTTTCATGGAGCAACAAGAGGCAGCCAACTATTGCCTTGTTGCGTCGACACAGAGGCAGAGTACTAGGTTGCTTGTGGTGCTGCTTGTGAGGTTGTGTGGCTGCGGAGGTTGCTTGGTGAGATTGGGTTTCCACAGAACGAGCCCACGGTCATCCAGTGTGATAACCGGAGTTGTATTGGTATTGCTCGGAACCCGGTCTTCCATGCCCAGACCAAGCACATAGAGATACAATATCACTTGTTTGTGAGAAGATCTTGGCTGGTGACATCTTGCTTCTTTATTGTTCAACGGAGAAAAATGTGGCAGACCTCTTCACGAAGTCTCTACCTCAGGCTATGCTCCGGCAACACTCTAGCTCACTGGGATTGGTTCCACATCCAGGAGCTGAGAGGGGGTGTTAGCAGTCATCTCCTATATGTACACTATGTTAGGGCCTTTGTTGTGGGTGTGCCTGCCCGTATATGGTGTCTTCCCATTTTTCCTCACTCTCCGTATTTTTTTCCCTATTTTTCTGGAGCTATGTATGGGCTGTGGACTGCCCCCAGATGACTGGGAAACTGTGTCTATGCTACCCGACTGATCTGGTGCTGCCAAACTGTACTTCAGTGCTGGCCGACTGCCCTTCTACTGGCCGACTGGTTATTTTACTGGTCATGGGCTACCAAGGCAGCTGTCGGCTGACTTTGGGCTGGCCGACCAGCAGCCAGGGGCCATATAAAATGGCCCCTTGCCCACACACTCCATATTGTATTATTCCGGGATTTATTGGTGTATATAGCAGAGTTACACAAGCTTCTCTCTCTTTCATCTGTGTATGGCTCTCTACAGCAGTTGTCTTCATTTCCACTGTGCATTGTGACATACATTGCTTATACATATGCATGTCCAAACTGCCAGTCCTCTGGTCCTCTTAGCATAGAGGTTACATCCACAAGGCCCTGAATACGCATCCAATTGGCCCACGCACATAGCCAAAAAACACAGCCATACATCAGCCCGTAGACTTCCAAAAACATGCTAGATTTGCTCTTGTTTTTGCCCTCTTAGGCTGCAAATCCCTCCTCTCACAAGGGACTAGGAGAAACACTCCCGAAAAGCCCACGAGCCAGAGAAAGAGGAGGTCTTAGCTTGTGTGCGTCTGACACCGCCCACTAGCCTGTGAAAAGAAAGAGAGAGAATAATAGTCGGCTCTGTTCAGCAACACCCTCCCCCCCTGTTTCTCATGCAACCTGCCACCCTCCACGAGAGAGAGAGAGAAAGAGTGTTAGGAACCTGTTGGCTGGGCACTTTCTGCAGCCAGCCCTGCTCGCGAAGAGAGAGAGAGAATAGCCTGCAGTCCTGCACCATTCCCCCCCAGAGAGAGAGAGAGAGAGAGAGAGAGAGAGAGAGAGAGTGCAGTCCTGCGCCTCCCCTCTTTAAACCGTCTACAGTCCAGCAGCTGAGCACCTGTGTGTGTTTTCTGCAACCAGCCTGCCTGTAGCTTCAGCCGGCGCTACCCAGATAGAGAAAACACCACCCGTCCAGTTGCAGCTGACCTGTTGTAAAGAGGTGAAGGAATCCTGCTGTTCAGCCCCTGTGCACCCCTTCAACAGTCTGCGAGCCTTTCAAAAACGTAAGTGTCCCCAGCTTGCAGCTGACTTTTCCAAAAGAAGCCCCCCCCCCCCCCCCCCCCCCCCCCCCCCCCCCCTCCAAAAATAACGTGACCCCTCCCAAAAGGGCCACAATCCACAAAAAGGAGGTTCTTTTTTAAAGGTTTTAAATCCTTTGTCTCCTCCAAACATTTGTCTGTTAGAAGTCATCTCCTGTCTTTATCAAACACCAGGGCCTCTATTGTTGGTGTGCCCGCCCTTTGTAGGTGTTTTCTCATTTTTCCTCACTCCCCGTATTTTTTCCCCATTTTTCCCTATTTTTACCAGGTGTGGGAGGCAGTTTTCTGCACCCTGGCTGATCCAGATACTGGCCGACTGCTGGTCAGAGGTTGTGGATGCTGGCCAACTGCCCCTTCTGGTCCCCGACCTCTCCTGCATGCTGACTGACTGTGCGCAACTGGCCGACTGGTGGATGGGGCTGGTCGTGGACATGTAGGCCTAGTCGGCTACCTTTTCAACAGGCCGACTGCATGTATGGTGCCATATAAAATGGCCCCATGGCCCCCACACCATTGTATCTTGTTTTCATCTTCGGGATCTTGTGTATAGAGAAGAGTTACACGTCTATCTCTCTCCTTCTCTTGTGCTGTCTATTTTCTGCACTCTACTTGCTCTTGTGGTCTCAGATTTGGTTATCATCTCTGCTGCGTATTTTGACATGGTATCAGAGCCCTAGGCTCTTGAAAGATCTTGGGAGTTTTCTGAGCAAGAGGGGGATTGTTGCGTTGTTGATTGGTGGACTGTTAGGGATTGTTCGGGAAGAGAAGAAGCAAAAGGAAGGAGGGCTGAGTTGCTGGACAGCCACTTGGAGGTTTAAAGTTTTTTTTCCCCACCCACCCACCCTTTTTCAGTTACATCCCGGCGATGGCAGATTTGTTAGAGCTGGCTGAGAAGCATGTGAAGATCCCAACACTCCCCACGTTCCCAGTGGACCATCAGTTGGACGGGAACAATTACGGCATCTGGAAGGTTATGATGGAGTCTGTGCTGGAGTCATATGACCTTGCTGATTTCATCGTTATCGGGGTTCCACGGCCGGAAACAGAGGAAGGGGAGTTACTGTCAACGAGGAAGGACCGCGAGGCAGAGGCACAGATGTGGGATCGTGTCAACACCAGGGTCCGTTCATTTATCTTCTTCAACTACACACCGCAAGTAATCAATCATGCAAGGCATATGACGCTGGCCAGAGGCATATGGCAGCACTTGGCTTCTCTTTATAATAGGGTATCGCCCATGAAGAGGATTTCCTTGGAAGTACAGATGCCTTATGTACCCTGCGAAGTTGTCGACGATGCGGGAGCACATTAACAAGCTGCAGGCCCTTCAGCAGGAAGTCCTCTAGGCTGGGAAGGAGATATCATCAAAAGATATGGCCATTACTTTGTTGTCCCACTTGCCTGCTGAGTATTCCGCTTTCTACTCTTTGATTACTAGTGGCAGGCTCAGCACCATTACCTGTGGGAGCTTGTGCCCATGGTCTTGGACCAGGAGGAACGATTCACGAACCCTCCTCACAGCGGAGGTTCGGAGGCCTTAACTGGCCAACGGCCGAAAGGCCGGAATAACAACAAGGGCAAAGGGAAGGCTTCACCGGAGAAGTCTTCTGAGAAGAAGCCGGACACAGAACGAGAGAAACTAAAGGCCGAGAGGTCCTGCAATGATTGTGGCGAGAAAGGCCACTATTGGAGGAAGTGTCCTAAGCGGACTGGGAAGAGTGCTGATTCTTCAGCCTCAGCTGCAAAGACTCCTGCATTTGTGCACTTAGAGATGATGGACTCAGATGTTTCATCGTCTTCAAGCAAGGAGGTAGTTGGCTTCACCGCAAAGGATACTCGGGAATGGATTCTTGACAGTGGTGCTTCCAGGCACATGACTCCGTCCCGTGACTTCTTTTTGGATTTGAAACGGTAGTCAGGTCGCATTTTCGTTGGCGACAACTCCACCATTCCGATACACAGTGAGGGCCGGATGGAGATTATTCCTGACGGCAAAGGGGGGGCAAGCATGGCTCCCGTGTTCTTTACGTCCGTGCTCTTGGTTTTCATCTTCTGTCAGTGCATGAAGTATGCAAGATTGGCTTTCGGGTGAAATTTGAGGAGCATTCCGTTGCTCTACGGGACCGTGAGACTGGCCAGGTTGTTTGGGAAGGCGGTGTGGAGAATGGTATCTACAAGCTCTCTGCACTCTTCTCATTGACAGGTTCTCAGGTCAGAGATCTGTGGCACTTTCGTTTTGGCCACTTAAATGTGGATGCACTGCGGCGAGCTTTCCGGGACCAGATGGTGGTTGGCTTGCCAGATGTTGGCAGCAGGCAAGGACATTGCAATTCTTGCATACGTAGGGAATCCTTTCCGAAGCAGGCTTCCAGGCGGGCTTCAAAACCATTGGAGTTGATTCACACTGACTTGTGTGGACCTCAGCAAACACCATCATTGGGAGGATCTCTCTATTTCATGCTGCTTGTTGATGACTGTACCAGATTCACGTGGGTCTACTTTCTTTCACAGAAGGACCAAGCTTTTGCACGGTTCAAGGATTGGCACGTGATGGTGGAAAAAGAGTCTGGATTGCAGGTAAAGACTCTCAAGGCTGACAAAGGGGGTGAATTCTCCTCGAATGTTTTTTTCAGATTTTGTGCAGATAATGGCATCAAGAGGGAACTGGCCAATACAGGATCGCCTTCAGAGAATGGAGTTGTAAAACGCAAAAACAGGACTGTGGTGGAGATGGCGAGGACCATGCTGGAGCATCGTGATCTTCCTTGTCCACTTTGGGGAGAGGCTGTGGCAACGGCTGTCCATACCCTCAACCGGTCTCCAACGACTTCAGTACCTAATATAACTCCGTTTGAGGCATACTTTGGCAGGAAACCTGATGTCTCCCACTTCCGTGTTTTTGGGAGTGATGCGTATGTACATATTCCGAAGAAGCAGAGGGGGAAGCTTGACTCCAAATCCCACAAGCTTATATTTGTGGGGTATAATTCTCTTTCCAAGGGATACAGATTGTATGATCCAGAGAGGAATGAGATTGTTGTCAGCCGGGATGTGGTCTTTGATGAGCATGTTCCAGTATCCACTGTCGAGGAGCTGACACTTCTTGGAGATCCAGAGGAGTCTGGTGATGATTCCCAGACCATTGTTCTAGTTGATCAACCTCAGTCAGTACAGGAGGTTGTGTGATATGCAGCGGAAGTCTTTGTATTGGAAGATCCTGTCACACAGATGCTCACACCGTCTTCTGTATCCTGAGTTTCGTGAGTTTAGCAATCCATTTCAATACTTCAAACTTTAAAGAGTTGAGAGAGAGATAGATGAGAACTGTACACCAGATTGGGTCCCGAATTACCCACTGAAGGGCCCCCTATCCCGATAACGAGATAGTATTTGCTTTATTTCTTTAGAGAGAATGACTGCAGACTGTAGATAGGCCAAACGCAAGATCTCGGAGGATCGGAGAGTGGCTGATCTGTACACTGCTGTAGAAACACCTCGATGACTTGATCTCGAGCCTATGCACTCTTCCCAAGGGCATGAGGAAGGGCTGCACACCTGAGGCTGAGAGAAGAAGAAGGTGGATTGTTCTACACTATGTTAGAATGCTGAAAACACTTATGAATGCTGTGTTACCTTCACCAGATGACTGCTGCATGTATGGATGATGCACAGAAGGCTGGATACTGATGCAAACTGCAGATTCAGGGCTGGAAACTACTGTAGACTGTTGATTCAGGGCTGGAAACTGCTGTGGACAAAAACGCAGGCCTGTAGGGGTGCTGAGGGACTGAAACGCAGCAGTTTTGGGGCTGCTGGACAGAAACTGCAGGGTACTGAGGCTGCTGGATAGAAACGCAGAGGTCTTCTGCTGCTGGACAGAAAAACGCAGGGTACTGCAGGCTGATTTCTGGCGTTGATCTGAGGTAGAGCTGTAGGCTGAATCTAGGACTGTAAGGGACTGAATCAGGGCTGCTTTGATGCTGAAAACAGCCTGATTGGAGGCTGATAGCAGGTGCCTAGGGCTGTATGAAGCAAGGGGTTCTCAAGGGCTGGAGAAGCAAGCTTATGAGCTCCAAGGGCTGGATTAGTCTAGGGCTGAAGGCAAGAATGCTCCTAGGGCTGAGGAGAAGAGCTCTTAGCACAATGAAGACTGAATGAGAAAATAGGCTCTAGGCAAGCCTATTTATACTAACTGGAGGTTGGTCATTTAATAAAGTTTATATTTATAAATGCCCAATAATGCAAATAATGCTAAATAAATACTAATAAATATGGAAAAAATACTAGATAAATCCCAGTAAATTCCCTAAGGCTTCGGGGATGTTCTAAATGATGCACAGGCATATGTATGCATATTATGCAAGATGCAGAGTGCTTTCTGATGCAAACCCTAAGGCTTCTACTGACTCTACATGCATGAATGATTCTCTCCAAGTGGGTTAAGGGACTTGACTGACTAACTGACCTGGACTGAGGATGTACAATGGGGTCACGGCGTACGACAATTATCATCCTATTGGGTTCTAAAACTGTACAACTGCTGCACTTCTGATGATGAGCCATCTTGTCACCATGCACTGAGTGCAGAGTGCATGTGACATTCCCTCCTGATTACCGTGGCGGCAGGTTCATGGCTTCCAAGTAGTCCGCCAATAACTGGGGGTACTCCTGGAAGAACTCCTCGTCGAGCCATACGGCTTCGTGGGTGCCTCGATCTCGGAATTTCGTATAGAACTGACGAATCCGTCGATCGGAACCATGCTTCCATCGATGAAGAAGGATCTGTTCAGGCTCAATAACTTCTGTCTCGTCTACCACGTCTAGCTACTGTTCATCTGAAACATCAAACACTTCTGGACCAACATATGGTTTTAGCCAAGAAACATGGAAAACATCATGCATTGTCCAACTGGCAGGCAACTTTATCTTCATTGAGACATCACTTATCTTCTTAACTATAGGAAAAGGGCCAAAACTACGGAATGAAAGCTTGGGACAATGTTTGCCCACTTGTTTTAATCTTTGTTTCATGATGCACTGAGAGACCCAATCCCCTTCCTCGAAGTGGATATCTCGTCTAAACTTACATGCCTGTCTATGAACTGAATGATGGCCAGGCTCAAAATTGAGGGCCAAACTGGGTTGAGTACCAAACTCTGCGGAATCGACATACTGATCTTCTAAGTCTTTTCCAGAGATGTTGAGAATGGTAGACTCCTGACTGGTCGGGATGCTGGTCTTTCTACTAAGAACATCTGCTGGGTTATGTTGACTAGGGATGTACTTGATCATTCCTCCAACCTGGTGGAAGAGCTGACCCTGTCTAGTGTGCTGAGCACTCCACTGGGCACTTGGCATCGTCAAGAGCCACTTAAGTGCTTGGTGGTCTGTGGTGACTGTGAAAATGTGTCCATAAGGAACATGTTTCAAATGTTTGAAAACTGACTGCTGTTCTAGCTTGCCCTTGAAAGTCTTGGAAAGACAAGAGGGAAACTTGCTAGGAGGTTCTGCTAACTGAGGGACTGAAGATGATGAGACAGCGGTTATTGATGAGATAGAAGCTGTCTGAGCATAAATTAATGCTCCTTCTGCTCCCTTGCACATAGCTCGCCGGCCTGGAGATGAGAAATCATAAGAACGCCAAGAATGCTCCTATCCCCCCGAATCATGACAGGCTCAGGAAAACCTTTAGAGATAATAAAGGTGTCCTGCCCCCAATTGGGAATAGGTTCATACTGACGAAACCACTGGATTCCTAAGATCATGTCACATCCCAAAAGAGGAGAGACAATGAAATCTGGCTGGAATGAGGCCTTTTGAACTTGAAAAGAAAACTGTTGTGCCTTCTGAGAGATGTGGGTGCGGAGACCAGGTGCAAACCCGTCTACATCCAGATGATATGGGACTAATGTGCAGTTCAATTTATTAGCCAACTGGGGAGAGATGGCATCTTCAGAACTACCCATATCGAAGAAGACTACAAACTGTCGGCCCTGGGCAGAGCCATAAGCTCGGATGAGGCTCTTCTGAGCAGCATCGCTCTCACCCTCCTGCTTAGCATCAAATACCACGGATGGCATAGGATGCATGGAAGGTAAAAGTTGAACTGCATTTGAGGTAGTAGGCGGGGCTGGAGGAGCTGGGGAGGCTGTGGCAACTGTGGCAGAAGGAGCTTTGGAGGCTTGCCCCGCTTGTCTTTTTGGACAATCCTTCTTACCATGCCCAATGGTATGAGAGAAAAAACATCTGTTTTCTGACTGGTACTTCCTTTGCTCCTCTCGAGGAAGATAACCTCCAGTAATGCCTCCTTTAGCCTTTTCATCAGGGGTTTTCTTAGGTTCTTTATCCTTCTTACCTCCTGAACTGGAGCTATTACTGCTGTCCTTCTTAGCATCTTTAGAAGATGCGTTACCTTTCCCTGTCTGTGCAGCTGATTGCTGCTGCTGGGGTTTGGTACTGGACTGAGATGCCTGCTTGGGCTTGCCCCCGTTGAGCTTCATTTCTTCATTCCGAGCAAGAGTCAGAGCCCGGTCATATGTACTTGGTTCAAAGTTACGAACTGTGAACCGAATGCTGGAGTCCAATCCACGAATGAATTGCTCCATCTTGGCCTGCTCAGATAACCCTAACTGCTGTGCTAAAGTAATAACCTACCCGGAAAACTGAAGCACTGGGGATCCGTTCTGTCTGAGTCCATAGAACTCGTCTTTCAGACCGGTCATGTACTGGGGCGGGAGAAATCTGGTCTTCAGGTCATGGACAAAGATGTCCCAGTCAAAGGCTGTGACACCTATGGCTTGGTCTGTATGAATACTAGACCAATGCTGCCACCAAGTGACTGCCTCACCAATGAGATGGGGAGCCACTAAGTGGACTTTGTCTTGTGGGTCTGTGATCTTAGCTAAAGGAAAATGAGCATTAAACTGATGAATAAATTGATTAACTGAAGAATGATCACACTTACCATCATACTTATTGAAATTTGGTTGACTGCGAATGATGGTGGTTGATGCTGCTGCGGGCTGCTGGCTGGTGACACCTATGACTGGGGAGATTGAGGAGAGCTGCTGATACCTCAAGTGTATGGCCTCCTTTTCCCGTTGGTGTTCGAGTAACATACGTTCTCGATCAAGCTCACGTTGGTGTTCCGGAGCGGCAAGTTCAGCCTGACGCCGGTCTTCGTCGATCCTGCGTTGGGCTTCCTCATAGTCCCGTCTTTCTTCTTTTTCTCTTCTCCTTCGGGCCTCGTCCTCTCTCCTTTGTTGTTCCATCTGAAAGAAGAGGGAGATGTAGTCGGGTGCTGCTGGAGGTGTAGAAGGACGTGTTGCTGTTGCCTCAAAGAGTTGGAGACGCTCCATGAGCAGCTGGTTCTGAGCTCTAAGAAGAGCTATGGTGTCTGCTGTAGGCGGAAGAACGAGGTCTCCTTCGGGGGAGACGTCTTCCGGCTGATGAGTACTCTCTCCTGTAGACATGATGCTGAAGTCAGTGGTCGTGCCGGAACGCAATCTAACCATCCAAGGATGCCCCCACGCTAGGATACGGTGTGTGTGGACAATCTAAATCTGATACCAATGTGATATGCAGCGGAAGTCTTTGTATTGGAAGATCCTGTCACACAGATGCTCACACCGTCTTCTGTATCCTGAGTTTCGTGAGTTTAGCAATCCATTTCAATACTTCAAACTTTAAAGAGTTGAGAGAGAGATAGATGAGAACTGTACACCAGATTGGGTCCCGAATTACCCACTGAAGGGCCCCCTATCCCGATAACGAGATAGTATTTGCTTTATTTCTTTAGAGAGAATGACTGTGGACTGTAGATAAGCCAAACGCAAGATCTCGGAGGATCGGAGAGTGGCTGATCTGTACACTGCTGTAGAAACACCTCGATGACTTGATCTCGAGCCTATGCACTCTTCCCAAGGGCATGAGGAAGGGCTGCACACCTGAGGCTGAGAGAAGAAGAAGGTGAACTGTTCTACACTACGTTAGAATGCTGAAAACACTTATGAATGCTGTGTTACCTTCACCAGATGACTGCTGCATGTATGGATGATGCACAGAAGGCTGGATACTGATGCAAACTGCAGATTCAGGGCTGGAAACTGCTGTAGACTGTTGATTCAGGGCTGGAAACTGCTGTGGACAGAAACGCAGGCCTGTAGGGGTGCTGAGGGACTGAAACGCAGCAGTTTTGGGGCTGCTGGACAGAAACTGCAGGGTACTGAGGCTACTGGATAGAAACGCAGAGGTCTTCTGCTGCTGGACAGAAAAACGCAGGGTACTGCAGGCTGATTTCTGGCGTTGATCTGAGGTAGAGCTGTAGGCTGAATTTGGGACTGTAAGGGACTGAATCAGGGCTGCTTTGATGCTGAAAACAGGCTGATTGGAGGTTGATAGCAGGCGCCTAGGGTTGTATGAAGCAAGGGGTTCTCAAGGGCTGGAGAAGCAAGCTTATGAGCTCCAAGGGCTGGATTAGTCTAGGGCTGAAGGCAAGAATGCTCCTAGGGCTGAGGAGAAGAGCTCTTAGCACAATGAAGACTGAATGAGAAAATAGGCTCTAGGCAAGCCTATTTATACTAACTGGAGGTTGGTCATTTAATAAAGTTTATATTTATAAATGCCCAATAATGCAAATAATGCTAAATAAATACTAATAAATATGGGAAAAATACCAGATAAATCCCAGTAAATTCCCTAAGGCTTCGGGGATGTTCTAAATGATGCACAGGCATATGTATGCATATTATGCAAGATGCAGAGTGCTTTCTGATGCAAACCCTAAGGCTTCTACTGACTCTACATGCATGAATGATTCTCTCCAAGTGGGTTAAGGGACTTGACTGACTGACTGACCCGCTAAGGCTGAGGAATGGCCTACGTAGCTCGTGCCTGACTTATCCTGGACTGAGGATGTACAATGGGGTCACGGCGTACGACAATTATCATCCTATTGGGTTCTAAAACTGTACAACTGCTGCACTTCTGATGATGAGCCATCTTGTCACCATGCACTGAGTGCAGAGTGCATGTGACAGGTTGAGCCCACTGCTGGAGTAGACCCCCCGCAATGGTAGGAGGCTCCACGATCTGTTTGAGTACCCAGGTGGTTGATAGACACCCTTCGGGAGTCGGGTGTCACGGAGCTACCCTCCGAGTGGACCATAGAGGACGGCCCTCGAAGGTCGCACAGAGTCCGCAACAAAAGCAATACAGCGGAGCTTCTTTAGGTAAACTATGCTTTAATGTCTCGTATTATGCAGGACAAGGAGCCCACTTCCGTTAAGGGAGCCCTTTCACAGGATACTTGGAGGAAAGCCATGCAGGTGGAACTTGATGCCATCGAGAAGAACAACACATGGGAGTTGGTACCGAGGCCGTCGAAACGGTCAGTCATTGGTATCAAATGGGTCTTTAAGACCAAATATGCGTCAGATGGGTCGGTGGACAAACACAAAGCCAGACTCGTGGCTAAAGGTTATGCCCAGCGGCCAGGCATCGACTACGAGGATACCTTTGCACCGACAGCACGGATGACCATGATTCGGACTGTAAGAGGAGGTGTATGTTGAGCAGCCTCCAGGCTTTGTTGTTCCACGATCAGAAGGGATGGTTTACAGGTTACGTAAGGCCTTGTATGGTCTTAAGCAGGCTTCCAAGGCTTGGAATCAGAAGATTGATTCCTTGTTTGTTCGGATTCGGTTGCAGATCCCAACCCGTATCTCTTTCGGGAACGCGGCATGGTTACGATTATCATCCTTTATGTGGATGATCTCATTCTCACCGGCGGTCATGTGGAGCACATTGGCGTGATGAAGGCTGCCTTGTCAAAGGAGTTTGAGATGACCGACCTAGGCCTACTCCACTTCTTTTTGGGATTGGAGATCTGGCAGACCCAGAGGGGGTTTTTTGTCTCTTAGCAGCGGTATGTTCATGAGTTGCTTGAGGCCTTTGGGATGGAGAACTGCAAGCCTATTACTTTGCCGATGGACCCAAATACAAAGTTAATTGTTAATGATCCTTGTGAGCCAGTTGATGCCTCGCAGTATCGGAAGTTGGTTGGTTCATTGATCTGGTTGCTGAACACCAGATTGGACTTGAGCTCCTCCATGGGACTGTTGAGCTCTTTTATGCAGACGCCATTGCAGTCTCATTGGGACATAGGATTGCGGATCTTGCGGTATATGTAGAGTACGACGGATCTAGGACTCTTTTACACAGGAGGGGATGGAGTCCGACTCCAAGGTTGGAGTGACTCAGATTGGGGAGGAGATCTAGAAACGAGGAGATCTACTTCAGGTTACAATTTTACCCTGGGCTCAGAAGCAGTTTCTTGGAGCAATAAGAGGCAGCCAACTATTGTCCTATCTTTGACAGAGACAGAGTACCAGGCTGCTTGTGGTGCTACTTGCGAGGTTGGGTGGCTGCGGAGGCTGCTAGGCCAGATTGGGTTTCCACAGAAGGAGCCCACAGTCATCCAGTGTGATAACTAGAGTTGTATAGCTATTGCTCGGAACCCGGTCTTCCATGCCCGGACCAAGCACATAGAGATACAGTATCACTTTGTACGTGAGAAGATCTTGGCTGGTGACATCTTGCTACTTTATTGTTCGACGGAGGACAATGCGGCGGACCTCTTCACAAAGTCTCTACCTCAGGCTACGCTCAGGCGGCACTCGAGCTCCCTAGGGTTGATTTCACAGCCAGGAGCTGAGAGGGGGTGTTAGAAGTCATCTCCTGTCTTTATCAGACACCGGGGCCTCTGTTGTGGGTGTGCCCGCCCTTTGTAGGTGTTTTCATTTTTCCTCACTCCCCGTATTTTTTCCCCATTTTTCTCTATTTTTACCAAGTGTGGGAGGGAGTTTTCTGCACCCTAGCTGATCGAGATACTGGCCGACTGCCCCTTCTAGTCCCCAACCTCTCTTGCATGCTGGCCGACTGGTGGATGGGGCTGGTCGTGGACATGTAGACCCAGTCGGCTGCCTTTTCAACAGGCCGACTGCATGTATGGGGCCATATAAAATGGCCCCATGGCCCCCACACCATTGTATCTTGTTTTCATCTTCGGGATCTTGTGTATAGAGAAGAGTTACACGTCCATCTCTCTCCTTCTCTTGTGCTGTCTATTTTCTGCACTCTACTTGCTCTTGTGGTCTCAGATTTGGTTATCGTCTCCGCTGCGTATTTTGACATTGTCCCCATGGGTTATGAAAAGAGACTTATTCATTTGGCCCAACTTTAAGTATTTGGTCCCAAGTGTGAACATTCAATAAATGTCATGCACACTTGTGTCCTACATTCTGACCACCATGCCCACATGTTCGAATACGCTTGTACAAATACACAGGGTCATGACAGCTGTTGAGAAGGCCTCGCCAGGAAATGAGTGGGGTTGGTTGGCCTCACTAGAATCTAAGAAACGGAGGAGGAATCTTGGCGGGGAAGTGGCCGCCAAAATGGGGGGGGTTGGAAGGACCCTCTCCGTGACTGGAGGGGGCCCATCACCGACGGGTGGGTGCTGAGATAAATGTTCATAATGGTTCTCTGACAAAACCAAATCCTACTGTACTTTGTCAACCTGGTGCGCACGGCAATGACGCTCAGCTCTGGTAGTCGGTTGATGGCCCGCCGGCCCAACTGTCCGCCACTCTCCAGCCGCAGGGTGGTCCACGGCCGGATCTTGGTGCTCTGCTGCTTGAGAGCTTGCCTCTCTCTCTACCCCCTGGTGAGGACTGGCGGGGGGGGGGGGCGCTATTCGAGGCGGTCTCTTGGCCTGGCACTGAGGGCAAACTCTAGCAAGGTGGCCCATTTGCTGGCAAATGAAACATTGGCCTAGGAGGCTTCAGTACTCCACTCTCTGAATGATGGGGTCGCCCCGGAGGCATGGTATAGATATGACATGAGGCACTATCTCCAGTGAGGCAATACAATTGCGAAAAGATGGAATCTCGGCCGCCCGTGCAAGAGACGAGGCAGGGTTCCATCACTCTCCCGATGGCTCCACCAATCACTGGGAGAAGAGGAAGGTGTTCTCTCGTAAGGGTTGGTGTTACGACCCTGTGTTTTTCTCTGGACAAGATGCAGGAGTGCACGGGGACATGGTGGACAGTGTGAATGGCATCAGGTGGGAGTGAAGATGGGAGCCCATGTGTGGACAAGCCCATGTGAGAAAGGGGGCAAAGAAATTTTAACTTAAAAGGTTTTAAAAACCTTTAAAGTCATTTTTAATGCCTTTTATGAAGAAAACGTGGCCCATAAGCTATTTTGGGGCCACGTGTGCTTTTTGGGGAAAAGGAGGGGCTGCCAGGCAAAGGAGGCGCATATATCTGGTTGACGTGTGTGCTTTTCGCTGAGGAGGGCTGGTCGCCTGAAGATACATGTTGGCTGCACACAGGAGAGTTCATGCTGGTCTGTACGACTGTACCTGTACGGACAGGACAGAATGTGGTGCTGGACAGTTCTGCTGCAGGCGTGTACAGGCAGCGCTGGACAGAGCAGCACATGTTCTTTTCTATGCGCCTAGTCGGTTGCATGGTGGATGCACGTGGGCTGAACTGCAGGTACAAGGCGGCAACGTGGAAGAGAGGACAGTTGGGCAGTGGCTGATCTGAGCGTGGGACTTTCCCCCTTCCTAGTGAAAAGCTGCGCAGATAAGCAGGGCATGAGAGGCTCTTTTGGAAAGAGGGAACTGCAGCAGAAACAAAGGCGTGCATGTGGGCTGCGTGGAGGAGAAGTGGACTGTTTTATGATGGCTACGCACAGGAGAACTCATGCATATCTGTACGGCTGCTGCAGGTTGGCTGGCGGCTGGTACAAGTGGTAGCTGCAGGCCTGTACGGACAGCAGGAAGATACTGCTGGCGGGCTGCGCTACAGGGAATATAGGTGCATCTGAGTGTCTACTTGTGTATGCTTTTTGGAGAGTGAAGGCTGGCTGCTGTGCTGCGCTACAGGACAGAGTCACAGGCCTCCTTTCTCTCTCTCTCTCTTGGCAAACAGGTGGTTGCAGGCAGTGCTGGACAGAGCAGCACATGTTTTTTTCTCCACGCATAAGGGGCTGGACTGCAAGCGCAGAGGGCTGAAGTTCATGCTCTTTTGCACAAGAGACGCTTACGGGTTGGTTTCTCTAGACACACAGGCTGCCAGGTGTGTGCTTTTTGGAGGACGCCGTGTTTCTACAGAAAGGAGGGGCTGGTTTATTCATGAACATAGACATCATGTCGATGGCATTCATCTGATGGAACTTTCAGCTTCTCTTTGATTTGGGTTCGGGACTGTTTTGGGACAGTTTATGGGCTGTTTTTGCTTGGCTGCAAATTCAGCTATGTGCTTGGGTTTCTGGCTACAAGTACAGATCTTTTGGTTATGTTTCTTGGCATGGGAGTGATGCAAGCTCACATGGCTGCGTGCTCATGGAGCAGATTGTTTTCTTCCTACTAGAAAGGAACAGTGCGACCTATAGTTATGGGCATCTCTATGTTGCCAGATGTTTCATGAGGGAACAGGTAACTAGATGTATGGAAACAGGACAGAAGTTTCAAAGGGAAACAGGCCTAAGGGTTTCATGTGGAAACAGGTCGTAGGTTTCTCGAGGAAACATGTTTTTGGGTTTCTCCAAGAGATAGGTCACATGCAGGCAGAAGGTACAGGAATGGACACATGTATGGTACAGCCTTGCTACTGACATGACAGGGGACAGGGAATCCATGACAGAGATGGATAGTACCCTTGGAAGGTAGAGAGGGTTTGTACAGGTGTGTCGACTGTATGGTATGCTATGCTGTGATACTCTTTTGAGAGACAGTTTGGGAGTCTGTGTTGTGATGCAGGAGCACTGGATGTGTCAGGGTGTGATGCTGTTCATAGTGTGAGAGGCTATGGATGGTTGTGGCAGCCTTGATCATGGGAGAAAGCTTCTGTATGCAGACTCAATGTGAGAAGAGTCTTTTGATGTGAACAATGGCTGGACTTGTTTGTGGAGGCCGTGTGGACAAGAAGCCAGATGCAGGTTCTTTGCAGGCTTCAAAAGTTCTACTGGGACAGCTGAGTTCCCAGCCTTATATTGTAATCAAAGCTCTTATAATCAATTAAAGAAATACCGTAAGGGACGCCACTGCGATTTGGGGCCAATCGGTGTCCGTGTACTATTTGCAGGAGCACTCTAGCTCCCCCTGTTTGTTTTCCTTTTCTAGGTTCTGAATGCCGTTGAAGTGTTTTATGTGCGAGTGTTTGTTTCACCGCCCTTTGGTTTCTGAAGGCCGGTTTACAAGGTTCCGTTGCCGGGACTTGAACCCGGGTCGCTCGGGTGAATCCATGACAGAGATGGATAGTACCCTTGGAAGGTAGAGAGGGTTTGTACAGGTGTGTCGACTGTATGGTATGCTATGCTGTGATACTCTTTTGAGAGACAGTTTGGGAGTCTGTGTTGTGATGCAGGAGCACTGGATGTGTCAGGGTGTGATGCTGTTCATAGTGTGAGAGGCTATGGATGGTTGTGGCAGCCTTGATCATGGGAGAAAGCTTCTGTATGCAGACTCAATGTGAGAAGAGTCTTTTGATGTGAACAATGGCTGGACTTGTTTGTGGAGGCCGTGTGGACAAGAAGCCAGATGCAGGTTCTTTGCAGGCTTCAAAAGTTCTACTGGGACGGCTGAGTTCCCAGCCTTATATTGTAATCAAAGCTCTTATAATCAATTAAAGAAATACCGTAAGGGGCGCCACTGCGATTTGGGGCCAATCGGTGTCCGTGTACTATTTGCAGGAGCACTCTAGCTCCCCCTGTTTGTTTTCCTTTTCTAGGTTCTGAATGCCGTTGAAGTGTTTTATGTGCGAGTGTTTGTTTCACCGCCCTTTGGTTTCTGAAGGCCGGTTTACAACGTTCCGTTGGCCGGGTGCCTATATGAGGTGAAGAGCAAGAGGATGAAGCTCAGGAGACAGGACACCAAGGACAAGAAGTAGTCGGCCAGGAACAAGAAGCAATTGAAGTGTTATGGTGCTGGAGATGCGTTGAAGGCTATGGCTTTCGACAGTTTGTCACCGGTGGTATCTTCATAGAGGCTTCATGGGTTCGGAAGACAGTTTCTTTGTGGTGATCTACTATGCTTCATCGGGGACTTGTGCTTACCACTTGGGTGGAGTGCAAGCAGGTTTTGGGTGCCTGAGGATGTATCAGATGAGGCTCAGATGGAAGTGGAGGAACTTGACGAGGTTCTTATTCCTGAGCATATACTGGCACATAAGGAAAGAAAGGTACAGGGTAAGGTTTCCTGTTGCTATCCTGTGAAGTTCAAGAGCTGTTCACTGATGGATACGAAGTGGATGGAGGAGGTTCACTGATGGATACGAAGTGGATGGAGGAGGGTGACTTAGCAGATTCACCTCAGGAGTTGCAGCTTTATCTTGATGCCTATGAGTTGGAGTCGACTCTTGTTACGGCTCATTCAGGTTCAGCAGAGCATGGGTCTGGAGTATTGCCTGATGCTCAAGAGGGGGGTAGCACCTCCGCTCCCTTGTTACAGACAGGCTCATTTGTTATCTAGGAGTCGCTTGGTGACATCTTTGTATTCACCCGAAGGTACTGAGGCTGACAGTACATCTGCTTATGGGACTTCTATGATATTGTGTTCTAGACACATGAGATGATGGTTGAGTATGGTTCACAGTCGCGCGCACCTGGAACTCTAATTGCAACTATGGCTAACTCTATGGAGGACATAAGTCTTGCGAGCAGTCCTAGAGTTGGTTTGGTTCATGGAAATATGGATCGAACTCTGTTTGTGCATGTTTGCATACACTTTTTGAGGTGGAGGTATTTTTGTATTCTGGTGCCATTGGATCCTGGTATCATTGAGAATACATTGGGAAATACTCTGCATTGTGTCATGTGCTGCATGTATGTTGGTATGATACATCAAGTGCTTTATTATGTTCATGGATGCACCACTGGGTGTAACTCCTGCGGGATGGCCATGAGAACATATGTGGGAAAGTACTTGGTAGATGTAGTGTTTGGATGCATTGAATGCTTGCATATGCTCATGTTTTACCTTCAGTCGTGGGTCCTGCGGGATGCCCATGGACGTAAGGCTTGCGAGCAGCCCTTAGACTGTTACTTTGGAGTAGGTAGAGCATTTTGAGGAGCATATTGTTTGCGAATGCATGTGTGTCATGCATATGTGTGTCATATGTAGAATGATGCATGATTTTGTTTTTGGCTAACACAGTTAACGTGTTTCCATTTGATTTTAGACTTTTGCTACAGGTTCTGCAGGAACAAGCAAGAGGTGTTTGTCACTTTGGTGTGACAGTGTGGCCTATTGTGCAGGATGATTGTTTTATCACCCAGATGCATTGGAAGGCCATTGTTTTTGTCATATGGGGTGTTTTTGCTCATGAGATGCTTTACTGTGCCATTGAGTGCAATCGAGGACGCTTGCCATTTTTCAAGAGGGGGGTATGTTACGACCCTGTGTTTTTCTCTGGACAAGATGCAGGAGTGCACGGGGACATGGTGGACAGTGTGAATGGCATCAGGTGGGAGTGAAGATGGGAGCCCATGTGTGGACAAGCCCATGTGAGAAAGGGGGCAAAGAAATTTTAACTTAAAAGGTTTTAAAAACCTTTAAAGTCATTTTTAATGCCTTTTATGAAGAAAACGTGGCCCATAAGCTATTTTGGGGCCACGTGTGCTTTTTGGGGAAAAGGAGGGGCTGCCAGGCAAAGGAGGCGCATATATCTGGTTGACGTGTGTGCTTTTCGCTGAGGAGGGCTGGTCGCCTGAAGATACATGTTGGCTGCACACAGGAGAGTTCATGCTGGTCTATACGACTGTACCTGTACGGACAGGACAGAATGTGGTGCTGGACAGTTCTGCTGCAGGCGTGTACAGGCAGCGCTGGACAGAGCAGCACATGTTCTTTTCTATGCGCCTAGTCGGTTGCATGGTGGATGCACGTGGGCTGAACTGCAGGTACAAGGCGGCAACGTGGAAGAGAGGACAGTTGGGCAGTGGCTGATCTGAGCGTGGGACTTTCCCCCTTCCTAGTGAAAAGCTGCGCAGATAAGCAGGGCATGAGAGGCTCTTTTGGAAAGAGGGAACTGCAGCAGAAACAAAGGCGTGCATGTGGGCTGCGTGGAGGAGAAGTGGACTGTTTTATGATGGCTGCGCACAGGAGAACTCATTCATATCTGTACGGCTGCTGCAGGTTGGCTGGCGGCTGGTACAAGTGGTAGCTGCAGGCCTGTACGGACAGCAGGAAGATACTGCTGGCGGGCTGCGCTACAGGGAATATAGGTGCATCTGAGTGTCTACTTGTGTATGCTTTTTGGAGAGTGAAGGCTGGCTGCTGTGCTGCGCTACAGGACAGAGTCACAGGCCTCCTTTCTCTCTCTCTCTCTTGGCAAACAGGTGGTTGCAGGCAGTGCTGGACAGAGCAGCACATGTTTTTTTCTCCACGCATAAGGGGCTGGACTGCAGGCGCAGAGGGCTGAAGTTCATGCTCTTTTGCACAAGAGACGCTTACGGGTTGGTTTCTCTAGACACGCAGGCTGCCAGGTGTGTGCTTTTTGGAGGACGCCGTGTTTCTACAGAAAGGAGGGGCTGGTTTATTCATGAACATAGACATCATGTCGATGGCGTTCATCTGATGGAACTTTCAGCTTCTCTTTGATTTGGGTTCGGGACTGTTTTGGGACAGTTTATGGGCTGTTTTTGCTTGGCTGCAAATTCAGCTATGTGCTTGGGTTTCTGGCTACAAGTACAGATCTTTTGGTTATGTTTCTTGGCATGGGAGTGATGCAAGCTCACATGGCTGCGTGCTCATGGAGCAGATTGTTTTCTTCCTACTAGAAAGGAACAGTGCGACCTATAGTTATGGGCATCTCTATGTTGCCAGATGTTTCATGAGGGAACAGGTAACTAGATGTATGGAAACAGGACAGAAGTTTCAAAGGGAAACAGGCCTAAGGGTTTCATGTGGAAACAGGTCGTAGGTTTCTCGAGGAAACATGTTTTTGGGTTTCTCCAAGAGATAGGTCACATGCAGGCAGAAGGTACAGGAATGGACACATGTATGGTACAGCCTTGCTACTGACATGACAGGGGACAGGGAATCCATGACAGAGATGGATAGTACCCTTGGAAGGTAGAGAGGGTTTGTACAGGTGTGTCGACTGTATGGTATGCTATGCTGTGATACTCTTTTGAGAGACAGTCTGGGAGTCTGTGTTGTGATGCAGGAGCACTGGATGTGTCAGGGTGTGATGCTGTTCATAGTGTGAGAGGCTATGGATGGTTGTGGCAGCCTTGATCATGGGAGAAAGCTTCTGTATGCAGACTCAATGTGAGAAGAGTCTTTTGATGTGAACAATGGCTGGACTTGTTTGTGGAGGCCGTGTGGACAAGAAGCCAGATGCAGGTTCTTTGCAGGCTTCAAAAGTTCTACTGGGACGGCTGAGTTCCCAGCCTTATATTGTAATCAAAGCTCTTATAATCAATTAAAGAAATACCGTAAGGGGCGCCACTGCGATTTGGGGCCAATCGGTGTCCGTGTACTATTTGCAGGAGCACTCTAGCTCCCCCTGTTTGTTTTCCTTTTCTAGGTTCTGAATGCCGTTGAAGTGTTTTATGTGCGAGTGTTTGTTTCACCGCCCTTTGGTTTCTGAAGGCCGGTTTACAGTTGGGAAGCAGACTGTCACTAGGAAGCCTGACATGCCAGCTAGTGGGTTGGACATGGGGTCGAAGGCATACTACCATCATGCCAAGAAGGCCTATGATGTACGCGATGCAACAGGGCCCAGCTGCATGACTCGATCTGACGCCGCTGGCAAGTTGTACTCAACCTAATAGTAGCCACGTCCCAGAGGATGAATGTATGTGATCTTTGCAGGCCCACTGATGGGGCCCTCCTACAAAAGATCTCTGAGTTGTCCGTGCGCTGGGTGGCTACCGACGATTTTGCATACCAGAGTGGAGGCCTCTAATGATGCAATAGCTGTAGCGAGAAGCTGAAGATCTGCTTCCGAAAAGGATAAGCCAGTAATGGTGGCCTCGGTTGGGGATGACAGAGCAGCTGCCATGGAGTCCTACCAAGGGTAAAGACCAGAAAAAAGCTGAGACTTCCCAAGAGAAAAATCCCCCAAGAACTGAGAAAGACTGCCTGAAGACGACGGGAGGGACGAGGGAAAACGGAGGAGAGGGTACGGGGGGGGAGAGGGGGCAGGCGAAGAAGGAGAGGGGAAGCGAAGAGGGAGAGGGGAGGGGGGGCAGCGCAGGCAGAGATGGAGAGGGGGTGGCGGGGGGCACGCACATGCAAAGGAGGAGATGCGAAGGCAGGGGGGAGTGGGAGGAGGAAGAGAGCGAAGCGCAGGAGGGGCTGAGGGCGCAGGTGGAAGAACACAGGAGGGGGGGAGCTAGAGCTCACACTGAAAGACTTCTTTTCCTTGAACACACATTTCAGGCAGGGTAGGCTGGGGAAGTCGGGCAGGGCTGCAGGTGGGGGGCATCAAGTCAAGTGTAGCAGGTCTGACCAGCCTCCATGGGTTCCTATAAATAGCCCCCCAGCTCCCCTCACTGCAAGTCTCCATCAAGTGGTAATCAAGCACTTGGGACAGCACATCACATTTGCACAGGACCAGCTAGGTTATTGCAACTTGGGTTGTGATTAGCAGTCTGATCAACCATTGTTTTTCAAAACAATTAGTTTTTAACATTCATTTGTTGTATATAATACAAGGATTACCAGTGTGATTGTGTTTGCAAGTCTTCCATTGACCTCTTTCTCTTTGCACTTTCACAGCACTAGTAGTCTTACAATGTTTGTATGTATATACGTATGTGTATGTATGCTTGCATGCACATCTGTATTCATGAGCAGGCACACATGCACACACCAACCCACTCACCTTCCCCCCTACATGCACCCACACCTGCACACCCACCCATGCCCCCAGACAGACCTGCAACTATATTTAAGCTAACAATAAGTTTTGGTGGATGCAGTTTTGAGAACACATCACCCAAGTCAAGGCATGCATACAGCATACATGCCTTCGAGTCTGATGGCTGTTTGTGGGCTCCTGAAAACTGGTAAGCATTTTGTTTAGCTTTAACTCACGCTTGAGAGATTATTACTCCACACGATCGTTCATGTTAGTGTCATCCCTGGTTTAAATGTGCGGTCTTAAGGCTGTTGAAAAAGTCCAACAGTTTGTTCAGGCCCATTGAATGCTGACATGAGTCTTGGGGTACTGTTTAGAAACCCTTTACATCATGTGTGTTCAAAGGTTATTTATAAAACCCCTCACTGACTAATGTTGGCACGGTAACATGTCCCCTTTTTCTTTAACAAAGTGCAATTTGTCCAACCAGCTACTATGTAAGTGTGTGTGCGCGCGCGCGCGTGGGCTCTTCAGTGCTATTCTTTATCATGGCGGAGGCTGTCAAAATAACTGAGAGAAACTCAGTTCGATTCAAGGATGTCTGGGCTTTGCACAAAGCTTCCTCATTTTACCATTCATTAGGTTGCACATAAATAGCTAAACAGCACATAAATTGTAGCCCTTACAAAAATGTTTCTTTTTCGAATTAACTTTGATTTCTTTTTTTCCCCCTCAAATTGCCTTGTTTTGATAAACAGGTTACAAAGAAGCGAGTTTCCACAACCCTTGTATGTTTGTTGATGGGACAAAATAAAAATAATGCAGGACACAAGGTATGGCAAACGATTGTATATTTGTTCATGCTTTTTGTCCATAGGATGGGGACTTGCAACACTGAGTCCTGCTGGGTCGGTATGATCTGCTAAAATTTGCTAGTAGTTTGTATCAGCATTGCTTGAACATGAGAGGCTGTTTCATTGTTCTGCAAAGAGGACTAAATGTAGCATTGTAGAAGGTTTGCTCAAAATTAATTATTGAAAAACTTATTATAACTGGGATAGTGATGGTTGTAGGGGTAGTATCAGTTGTCCAGAGTGGAGGCCGCCACTTTTCTGCGACGTCGATCAAGCCACCGGCATTGTGTTGTTGTGCTGTGGATGATTTGGAAGCTTGAGCCTGTCACCTAGGGCGTATAATGCTTGTGCTAGCACCACTATGTCCGGTTTGAGCTCATTAATAGAGAAAGGGCAAGGAATGATCTACATGATGTGGGCAACAGAAATTGCAGATTTCCACCATTTTTTTCCCTGCCCTGTACCATGCTTCCTCCCAGTCCTTATTGACGGTACATTAAACATGACAATTAAATTCCTTAATGTTTCTACACTACTTCTCATCACCTCTTTGAATAGTAATATGCTTGCACGTTTCTAGTTAGCCTTATTGTCAATGCTATTTATCAAATAGGTGTAGTTATAATGATGGCTACTATCACATATATAAAGGGTCACCACTAGCGGGCTGGTTCATGTAAAAATAAACCGAAGGATTAGTTAGCTAATACATATATCTTGAACCCTGAACCCCCAAAATGTATCATAAGACTTGATCAATGCTTTTGTAAATCCCTTCACTCTCTTGCACCCACCACTCTCTCTCTCTCTCTCTCTCTCTCTCTCTCTCTCACACACACACACACACATGCAAATAGCCTTACTATAGTGTAGTGCTTCTCTTCTCAATTGAATGCAATGGTTGTTCATCATAATAGTACCAATAATGAGAAAAATGGTACAAAGCTTCATGTGGTAATGGTACCATGCCCTTTGAAAGGGTACATATGATTGTGATATAATTTACAAGGATCTAATCGCCCACCATAACTTCATTGTCACCTTCTTGAACAATGAGCGCGCAGCCATAAGCACATCTAAGAGGCCTAATTTTTTAGGAGTCATGACAACATTAGCTTCAAATGGAATTAAAATGAGTTAATTTGAGGCCAAGGTGGGCAGAGTTCTTTGCAATCCTCACAAGGTGGGTAGAGTTTCTCACAATCCTCATACTAGGAAACCTAGAGTGTTTATTACTATTTATAGAGCTTGAGCAATGTTGAGATATCTATGCACATATATTCCTCTTGGTCTATATGAAGTCACAAACCCTAGGTGCTCAATGGGCCAAATGTTGTTATAATCCAAAATCGAACAAAAACAATTCAAACTAATGCTCTCGTGAAATGCATGTGAAAACCTTATAGCATGCTTGAAATGCATCCCAGATATATCAAAACTCTATTAACATAATTAACTGTACACTATATGGTATACCTTTTTCACCTAAGAGGATAGCTCAATCTGAGATAATTAAAAGAGCAACTTAAGGTCACAAGGGGTTGAGAGCTAAGGGAACCTACTCTACCAATTGTTGAAGTGGAGATTTATGTAGCAACAACATAGATGCAGCAAGCAAAGAGAGATAGATGGAAGCACAAAACTCAAACTAGATTGATGAGAATAAGTGAAGTATAAGAGAAGTGACATGATAGGGTCACTTATATGCACTCTTATGAGTGCGTACAGAAAAAGCCTCCTAAAGAGAGAAAAAGTGGCCAGGTCCATTATTAGCCTATATCCACACATCACTATCATATAAATGGCTATAACTTATTCATGTAAAAAATTCTCAATTATTTTAAAATAATTCATAGTGAATGTTTTATGCATGTTATAGAAAGTGGAATTCCAAGAGTAGAAAAAGTGTATCTTCTTGGAGTACAGTATGGAGTCAAAGGGTTATCAACTATATAACCCTAAGGTAAAGAAGATAGTTATCATCTGTGACATGGTGTCCAAGAGAGGAACAATCTCATTGGGTGGAGAAGAAGGCTCCGTCCACACTATCTTTCAATGAAGAAGTAGCCCAGCAAACACACCACCAGTGAGACAGTACCGACTCCACAAGAGGTGGATTCATCAAATGATGAAGAGAAGCCTATAATACCACATAAGAGGCCATATTCTAAATGGGTGAAGCAACTCATAGATAGGTAAGCTTCGCTCCCCTTGGCAATCATAGAAGAGGCAGTAGCAGTTATTCGTAGGATCAAAGAGATTCATGGAGGTTAATGGGAAGATTTTTGTGAAAAATGCTTCTCCACTTATGAATATGGAGGAGTACATCAAGTTGGTGGGAAGTTTGATCTTTCTGTGCAATACATAACTTGACATCCAATTGGTGTCCTTAACAGGTTCTTAAATCAGCCTCGAGAGAGACAAGGATATGGGTGCTAAAGTACTTCAAGAATACCATTAGATATGGCATCACTTACAAATTGGGCAATTCCTTAACTAGATTTTGTGACTCGGATAGGGCAGGAGATTGTAATATGTTTCTAGTTATTATTTTCTTGTTGGGTCTAGAATTATATCCTCGATCATCAAGAAGCAGCTTGTAGTGGTACTTTCTTCCATAACTGTGTATAATGCAACATGCTTTGCTTTATGTGAAGCAATCATGCTTCTATAACTGTGTATCAGACAGCATGCTTTGGTATGGTTGTTGAGAAGGATTTTAGGAGACATGGGTGTTGCTCAAAAGGGAGTGACAGTGTTGTGTGACAACAATTAGAGTTGAATGGTTGCCAAGAATCCACACACTGAGATAAAATATCATTATGTGTGTGAGCTTGTCTACTACCTGACAACGGAGAATTATGTAGACATTTTCACAAAGACTCTAGGGAGAGATTTGTTGGAGTGCCACCTTCATCGACTCAACGTTGGACGAAAGAGGTAGTTCACCTATGGTAGGTGGACATTGAGAGCGGGTGTTGGAAAAGCATTTGCTCAATGCTCCACTCTCATGTTATTTTTGCAGGTGACAAATATGCTCCAGTTTTCAGTTAAGTGTGGTTAGATGGTTAGGAGACTCTTATGAAGACTTAGCACTCTACCAAGTAGGATGCATGCTTGTGTGGGCTAAGTGTGGTTAGATGGTTAGGAGACTCTTATGAAGACTTAGCACTCTACCAAGTAGGATGCATGCTTGTGTGAGCTAAGTGTGGTTAGATGGTTAGGAGACTCTTATGAAGACTTAGCACTCTACCAAGTAGGATGCATGCTTGTGTGGGCTAAGTGATTGAGTAGTGCTAGTGGATAGCAAACCAAGGACCACTAGCACTACTCAATCACTTAGCCCACACAAGCATGTGTGGGCTAAGTGTGGTTAGATGGTTAGGAGACTCTTATGAAGACTTAGCACTCTACCAAGTAGGATGCATGCTTGTGTGGGCTAAGTGTGGTTAGATGGTTAGGAGACTCTTATGAAGACTTAGCACTCTACCAAGTAGGATGCATGCTTGTGTGGGCTAAGTGATTGAGTAGTGCTAGTGGATAGCAAACCAAGGACTACTGGCACTACTCAATCACTTAGCCCACACAAGCATGCATCCTACTTGGTAGAGTGCTAAGTCTTCATAAGAGTCTCCTAACCATCTAACCACACTTAGCCCACACAAGCATGCATCCTACTTGGTAGAGTGCTAAGTCTTCATAAGAGTCTCCTAACCATCTAACCACACTTAGCCCACACAAGCATGCATCCTACTTGGTAGAGTGCATGCTTGTGTGGGCTAAGTGTGGTTAGATGGTTAGGAGACTCTTATGAAGACTTAGCACTCTACCAAGTAGGATGCATGCTTGTGTGGGCTAAGTGATTGAGTAGTGCTAGTGGATAGCAAACCAAGGACATAGTCTATGTAGATCGCCCCATCAAAGCTTCTTACTCGGAGCACACATGCCATCAATTTGTAATCAAGTTTACAAAGCAGTAATATTATTTACTCTTCACTTCTTTATGCAATTCAGTGCTTTGTACTATGTTGATCCTACTGATGCTATTATGTAATTCTTATATATCCATGCAAATCATTACATGGTGGTCTTGGTGCTCATTCCACTAATCAAAGGTGTGAACCAATTCTTCTATGCCACTTCCACAACCACTGGAGGCATGGCATCAAGAATATCTACATCGCCTATCACTTTCCATGTTTTGTCAATAAGCTGCCTACCACCATCAAGGACTACCCAAAGCTTCCCATCACTTTGCCCTGCATCTAGTTGCAGAGATCACTCTTGAAATATACCACTTAACCTCAACCACCAACTCCATAGCATATCCTAGACCATCCACACCATCCACTTTTTGATAGTAGCTTCACCACTAACTTGGGTGATGTGAGGACGTGGTCACCATTAGGAAGGAAGGTATGTTAAATCACTCCATTGGTTAACATAGTTTCACCCGCCCAACCTATTGTAAGGTGCTTCATCATCTTACCCATGTGAACGAATGCTTAACTTTTGTAAGGTGACACTGGAACATATAAAGCAACCTTACCATAAGAAAGTCTATGAAGTTAACGTACATAGTTGCTTAAGACTAGTAATGGAGGCCGGACCATTTTTTGCCGACCTAGTTTGAAAACTAGTCATTTGTATATGTTTTTTTTTTTACAAAAAGAAGCAATGAATAGCCCTCCTTCTTCCCTCTTCTTGCTTGCTTGCTATTGGATTCTTACTTACTAGATGGATGCTTATTTGTATAGGTGTGTTGTAGGTTTCCCTATCCCATTAGCTTCTTCTTTCCCTAACTTTTGTCAGAGAGAACCATCGTGAAGAACCATCTCTTCTTGCCTCCATCTAGGCATTAAGAGCTCTCCCTTCACCCCTTTGGTAAGGAGCAGTAGTTTCTAGTTAGAAAAAAAGATTTTTAGGAAGTAAAGGGAAAAAAGAAACCTTAACGAAGCAAACATGATAAGTACAAACTTAATTATGTGAGGCTATCAATCAACAACACAAAGCATACTAAACTCAAGGAGAAAAGAAAGAGAAACAATTAGTGGAAAAAGACAACACATCATCACCAGATGATGGGTAGTGACCATTGGGAGATGAAGGGCAACCAGTTAAGAACATAACCCAAGCTAAGGAGAAAGAATAACGATACATCGCAAAGTGACTAAAGGTAAATACATTGAAAGTTGTGTATACAATTTCAAATTAAGTGGGTATTATGCATACAATTTCGTATTAAGGAAGTTATATTGTGTACACAATTTCAAATTAAGTGGTATTATGATTTCATTTCAAAGGAAGTGAAAAACATGGTTTTATAATTTTAATAGGAAGTAAATTTGCGACGTGCCCATCTAAGAATGGATGAAGTAATCAAATTTCTCAACAAAAGTATAACATTCTCATAAATCATATGCAAATTACCTTTAGAACCTTTGTATATGTTAACCACTTTTGGTTAACATGGTTCTTGACAATGTACACACACTTTGTAATAATGAGAGTCTTCACTTATATTGTACTTCCCATTATTTGACATTGTAAATGCTCTTTAGGTGCTGCCAAGTCTTGTACTTCAAGGTCATAACATGAGGAACTCAGCTAGAAAGGCCAACTTATAGTCGATCATGGGCACCTCGGGTCACTAAATCCGTAAGCGACGTAGTGGGCAAAGGCTTATAAAGTATAAAAACCAACTTCACATATTTGTAACACATTATTCCCATTCGTTTTAATAGATTTTAGTGTTCCCTCTTAATTCTCTTGCAACTCTAATCTAGCATGTGTGAATGTGATTAGGATTAGAGTTTGGGGTTACGATCGGCTTGTTTTCTCCTACTTCTTCTTCTTGGGGATTAGTAGGGGAGAAGACCATAGATACAATACCATGGTCTCCCCAACTCCCCTTTTTTTCCTAATAAGTCATAAAATTTATAAGCATACCTCCTTTAATTTCTTAATAAGTCACAAAATATGGAAATAAGAATATATTTTGATTTGTAGATCAAAATGATGAGAGCCAGCTTCATTATGTCAACACATACTGTGAGGCAATATACTTATGCCATGGGCACTTTTGTCCCATTGTGTTTTTCTTGGCCATCTAGTTGTGAATAAGGTTAGTTAGGTATATAAGCAACCTCATTCATAGTTTAGGATTGTTTGATTATTTACACTTTCTCTTTATACTTGTAGAGAGATTCATCTCTCTCCTTTGAGCTTACCAAGCTCTCTCACACACTACACCCTTATAGTCTTGTCTTTGAGCATATGAGCCCAGCTCCATGTTCTATGTGAGCCAAAACAATGGTATTAGAGAAAGCTTTCCGTAGCCTACTCTCTGGTTTTCTCTACATTGCATTCAAGTTTTCCATAGCTTGTTCAATAGGTGGTTGCTGCTCTTTATCATTCACGGGTGGTGCAGCTTAAAGCTTTCCATTGAAGCTTCATTGAATAGTGAAGGAGATTTCTTCTTCTTGAATCAATTCTTGTTGAAATCAGCTTGGGATAAAGCCAGATCAGGATCGACACCAAATGTTTGAAATATTATAGCGTCATTAAACATGGTTTGACTACTTCCTATGGGAGCGAGCCTTGAGGTTCCTCATCCTGCTCCTGCTCCTTCACTGGAGCTACACCAAAAAATAGGATGGTTGAATACCTTATTCATAAAATTTAAGATGGTGATAGAGCCAATTATGAAATCCAAAGTTTGGAGGGACGACGACTTCTGTTCCAGGTGTTTCCACTCACGTCTATGTTTCTAAAGCTCATTTTCTAGCCTTCTTAACAAGGGAGCAGTTTGTTGAGATGAAAGGCTTGGTGGGTTTGAGGGAGTGTGTTTCAATGCACTATAATTGATTATATTACCATTTTTAATAATTTACCTAGATTAGGTTCACATCAAAGATCCCTAGTGTCTCTGGTGCAGGTTTGAAAATGGTTTTAGACAAGTTTTTTTTCTGATGTTGCTAGTCTCACATGTCTAAGTTCACACCTTTAGACTCATGTCTACAGGCTCACATCTATAGGTTCACATGTCTAGGTTCATACCACTAGACTCACATCTACATGCTCATGTATCCAAGTTCATGCCTCTAGACTCATGTCTCCAAGCTCACGTATGTAAGCTCGTATGTCCAAGTTCATGTATATAGGTAAAGCTTTTAGACTCACGTCTGTAGCTACGCTCACACCTTTTTTTGTATGAAGTCCGCCACGTGCTTCCCTATGTAGGGCTAGGGGAAAGCTTTTAAGCTTTACAAAATAAATGTTTACAAGTCTAAGCTTGTAGAAATAAATAAATGGATGTGCACAAGCTAGCACATAAATACAAAGCTTGTTTAAAAATATATATGCCTTCCAAAAATAATAACTTATATGCTTTCACCTCAATCTTCCGAATCCACTTCACCTATAAAATATCCAACAATAAATTGGTAAATAATTATTCTATAGGCATACAAACAATAACCACACACATATTCTTTTCAAGGGTAAGTACTCCAAGAATCACCCTACCCCAACTGCAACAAACATAGGAAGCTGTAAGCATACGTCAATGTGCACTAAATGTATTAATATTTAAAATGAATCCACAATATTAACATAATTTGGTAAGACACAAAGATAATCCAAGCATCCCTGAATTAGAGTTCTCATAACATTAATAAGAGGGCTTAAATAAATTCTTATAACATTAATATTTTTTAAAATAAAATTAATAAGAGGGCTTAAAATACATTCTCATAACACTAATAATAGGACTTAAACTATATTCTCATAATATTAATAAGAGTGCTTATTTTAAGCCCTCTTATAATATTAATGTTATGAGAATTCATTTGAAGCTCTCTTAAAAATATTATTTAACCCACTTAGAGCTAATTTGGGGATGCCTAGATTGTCTTTACATCGTGCCAAATTATATTAATATCGTGGGGCTAGGAAAAAGATGTTGCAAGTCTATGCTTGTCAGTTAACCTCTATGGAGATGTCCATTATTTTATTTGGATATTCCTTTTATTTACCAGGATTAATGTGTTTAAGCATATGTGTCCGTTGGTATGATATGGTCAGGATTAATGTGTTTAATCAGCTATATGCACTAACTAATATTATTTTGGATATAGGCGATGAATGAGTGGTAGATTATATGCTAATCTCACAAGTGGAACATGTGTTGGACCACTGTGGGATATTTTGAAAGACATGTGAATACCTTTTATGGCTTTATATTTAGGCGATGAATGAGTGGTAGATTATATGCTAATCTCGCAAGTGGAACATGTGTTGGAACATGTGTTGGACCACTATGGGATATTTTGAAAGACATGTGAATACCTTTTATGGCTTTATATTTAGGCATCAATATTTTTTTAAGGCTAAGGCCTCATATCTTTGTACATACCAAATAGTATCTTATACTTTTGGTAAGGCTAAGACCTCCTATCTTTGTACATACCAAATGGTATCTTATACTTTTGGTAGGCCCAAGACTTTATATTATTGCTTGCTATCTTTTTGTAGAGCTTTCACGCTCATAAACTCAAAAAGCACTTTTGCTTTGTTTTTGAAAGTTGTCTAATACGTATAAAAATGGGTGAGTGGTATAAGGGCCTCACTCATCCCATGGGAAATTCAACCCAACCTTGATTCGACGATAACCTCTACTCTATTCTCCATCTGACTTTGTTTATTTAATTTTATTTATTAAGGTTTATGCTCTTAATTTGTGCAAGTACATGTTATACTCTAATTTTGTGATTGAGAATTAGAGTTCTTTCTTCAAGTGCCGTAAAGGTCAAAGTAGTGGTATCAAAGCTTTGGGGACCACTCAAGGAGAAGGATTTTTGAAGAAAAAATTCAAAAGCAAGATTTAGGAAATTATTTAGTGCAAAAAAAGGTCAAAGGTTTGCTTTTTTAGAATTACTAAAGCTTTAAAAAATCAAATAAGAATTTTCATGAGAAAAAGAAAGGCCTTCAAAAGCCAGCAACCAGCAGCCATGATACAAGTACTTAGAGAAAGAGATACAAGTACTTACAGAAAGAGAGGAGCTTACAAAAATCCAAAGTGTAAAGAAAGCTAAGCTTTCGAAACCTTTGAGCAAAAGGGTTGAATGGTTTATGGGAATTTTCTAAACCATTAGATGGATATCTAGATCAAGGGCTACAAATCCTTGTCACCTTTCTCCCAAAAACCACTTACCACTTGCCACATACTACCCCGGGGAGAAAAACCATCTTTTGCTTCTCCATCTCCAAAATCTAGCCTCATGGATGGAAAGAGCATGGACTTAAGATTACTTCCCTAATTTCAGTTTTTTATGAGCTCCCAAAACCACAGAATCCACAATAGATGGTGTTGAGAAAGCCTCTATTTTTTCTCTATAATTTTTGCAAGAAATAGAACTTTTGTGCCGGCCGCCAATTTCTCTCTCTCTCTCTCTCTCTCTCTCTCTCTCTCTCTCTCTCTCTCTCTCTCTCTCTCTCTCTCTCTCTCTCTCTCTCTCTCTCTCTCCCCCCTTGTAATTATTCATTTTTCTCTCTTCCTCTCTTCACAACTGGACTAGCTCAACCAGGCGGTTCTCTCTCCCCTCCTTTTTGTGCCATAGCCACCGACGCCTCACATCCTTTTTGCATCACCGTCAGCGCCATCACTTTTTCCATTTCAAAAGTTGTGTTAAAGCTTTAAGGTATAAAGCTTCTTGTTATAAAGCCTAAAAGCCACACTATAAAGCTTATGCTTTAACATTTAAAAAGCTTCGACCATCTACCCTTCTCACACCTTGTTACAAAAAGCTCCAAAAAGCTGGTAAAAATCTTAAAGACTTCCTTTTGAAAAGCTTTAAATTTTAAAAAATAAATCTTACCCACACAAACCTAATAAAATTAGGAGGGCTACAAAAGAGGCAAGATACAAAAAAAGAAAAAATGATTCATAAACATCACATGCATTCTTTCAAGGTAATTTTGGACTACTTCAACATTTTTTCCCGAAGGCTACAAATACCTTAGTGACACTTGAATTTTGGACTCTTTCTCTTTCTCTACAAAATTGGGACAACATACGACTTCAACAAATTCAAAGCAAGGACCATAAGTACTACTCTTCATCTCACAAATTGTTTACTTTCTTATCTTAATTACTATCAAGTTTTTATAATTTTATTTTTCTTTATTAATTCCTCATCATGTTAAACCCACAAACTCCTCCTATTTTTGAGAAAGAGCTAAGAGGATAGATTTGGAAGAACTACTTTCTAACAAAAAAAGATCAATCCGACTTTGACATTAGATGTACCATCAAAGAAACTTTCCACGAACAAGAGAAACAAAAAGGAAACAAAATCAATTGTAAAGCTCTCACATTTCAAAATTCTCTCTCTCTCTCTCTCTCTCTCTCTCTCTCTCTCTCTCTCTCTCTCTCTCTCTCTCTCTCTCTCTCCTTGTAATTATTCATTTTTCTCTCTCCCTCTTCTCTCTCTCCTCCTTTTTGTGCCATAGCCACCGACGCCTCGCATCCTTTTTGCATCACCGTCAGTGCCATCACTTTTTCCATTTCAAAAGTTGTGTTAAAGCTTTAAGGTATAAAGTTTCTTGTTATAAAGCCTAAAAGCCACACTATAAAGCTTATGCTTTAACATTTAAAAAGCTTCGACCATCTACCCTTCTCACACCTTGTTACAAAAAGCTCCAAAAAGCTGGTAAAAAACTTAAAGACTTCCTTTTGAAAAGCTTTAAATTTTAAAAAATAAATCTTACCCACACAAACCTAATAAAATTAGGAGGGCTACAAAAGAGGCAAGATACAAAAAAAGAAAAAATGATTCATAAACATCACATGCATTCTTTCAAGGTAATTTTGGACTACTTCAACATTTTTTCCCCGAAGGCTACAAATACCTTAGTGACACGAATTTTGGACTCTTTCTCTACAAAATTGGGACAACATACGACTTCAACAAATTCAAAGCAAGGACCATAAGTACTACTCTTCATCATCACAAATTGTTTATTTTCTTATCTAATTACTATCAAGTTTTTATAATTTTATTTTTCTTATCTAATTACTATCAAGTTTTTATAATTTTATTTTTCTTTATTAATTCCTCATCATGTTAAACCCACAAACTCCTCCTATTTTAAAGAAGCTTCTATCTCTTCAAGCTTGATTAAATGAAGAAAGAGCTAAGAGGATAGATTTGGAAGAACTACTTTCTAACAAAAAAAAGATCAAGAAGTGTTGAATCCGACTTTGACATTAGATGTACCATCAAAGAAACTTTCCACGAACAAGAGAAACAAAAAAGAAACAAAATCAATTGTAAAGCTTTCACATTTTAAAATTTTAATGATGATAAAAAAGATGCAAAATCAGTGTTGTCATGGATTAGTCAACGTGATGATTATTTTTTTGGATAAGAATTTTTCAAGAAAGATAAGGTCGTGTGCTACAAATCACTTGGTTAAAACTGCATTATTATGGTGAAATATAATCAAGCAAGGACGTGAAAGACCAAGGACTTGGAAAGAATTTCAAAATATTATCAAAAAGAATTTCTTGCCACCTCAATACAAAGCAAGGGCATGTCAACAATGGGATATGCTTCGTCAACTAACAAAGAGACTGTACAACTATATGTGGATAAATTTTGGCAAGTTCTCATTTAACTCCAAGCCATTGAAAGAGTGAGAATAAAGGATCAAAAACGTAAATTCATTGCTAGATTAAAGCCTACTCTTTGAGAGCGGAGATCAATATGTTCCAACCTCATTCTCTTTCCACAACAATCTCTTCAGCTTATAATTGTGAGCAACAGAATGGAGTACCAAAAGAGAACAAACCATTTCAGGATTCTCATGCTAATAAAAACAAATACACCAATGATACCAAGGGTATTGCTTCAAACAACAATAACAATCACGCTGCTAATAATAAGAAGAAGAAGAAGAACGATGACGCAAAGAAGAAACAAGATTTTATACCTCAAGTTGTGACATGCTATAATTATCGACAAAAAGGACATATTGCACCCAATTGCGAGACCAAAAAGAACCGCACACGTCAACATGATTAATGGTGAAGAAGATAGAAAGGATGACAACTTCTCTCCCGAGCAAGAGGGTAATTCCAAAAACAAAGATCTTTCATATGATCAAGGTATGCCTAAACCTATTAAAGGGCAAGTTTCACTTCATATGCTATTAAAAACGAAAGAACAAATTAGGGGCAAGGAACTAAATATATTGCATGATGCTGGTAGTACGCATGACTTTATTTCTAAAAATCTTATCCATGCTCTTAAATTGAGTGCTACTTCTTCAAAGTATAAAATCAAAAATGCTTTTCAAGGAACAAAGTATAATTGCACAAAGGAAGTGAAAGATGTTGTTTATCCATTACACCATATAGTCAATCTTGCACATTTCTAGTTACACCTTTGCATTCATATGATATTATTCTTGGAATGCCTTGGAGACATGCGTATAACCCTCACATTGATTATGATTCTTATGTCTTATCTTTTGAATTCAGTGGGTGAGATTGTATGTTTAAAAGGATTACGAGAATCTAGTTAATGTACACTCCTTAGCCATACCCAGGCTAAGCGAGCCATGAGAAAAAAGGAAAAGACTTATGTAGTCATGGTTAATGAGGTTTCTGCCTCTAAACCAATTTCCAAGGACACCTTGCACCAACCATTAATTTCACAATTTTTGGATTGTTTTATGAATGAGTTACCTTCTAGATTACCTAATTCTAGACCTGAAGACCATAGGATAGACATTATCCCTGGTATTATTCCACCTTATAGGGCTTCTTATAGAGTAAATTTTCTAGAGCAAAAAGAAATCCAATCTCACATTGAGGACCTATTGGATAGGAAACTTATTAGGCCTAGTAGTTCACCATATGAAGCACCTGTTCTTCTCGTCAAAAAGAAGAATGGAACGTTTCGTATGTGTATTGACTACTGAGCTTTAAATAAGAATACTGTAAAGGATAGATATCCTATCCTAGATGTGGATGATCTCTTAGATAAATTGAGAGGAGCCAAAGTATTTTCCAAGATTGATCTTAAGTGAATCTATCATCAAGTTAGAATGGCTGAAGAAGATGTCTGTAAGACCACTTTTAGTACGCAAATGGATCATTATAATTTTTTAGTAATGACTTTTGGACTTACTAATGCACCGGCTACATTTAGTCGCATGATGAACCAAATATTTATGAAGCACTAAAATTTTATCGTTGTCTTCTTTGATAACATCTTGATTTTGAGCAAAGATAAAGATGAGCACAAGAAACATCTAGATATAGTATTTAATCTTTTGAAAGAAAATCAACTCTACGCCAATCTAAATAAGAGTGAATTCTTTCAAAAAGAAATTGAATACCTCAGACATATTGTGTATGCTGAAGAAATTGTGTCGATTCTAAAAAGATAGAGACCATTAGATCATGGCCTAAACCAAAGGACAGTCATGAGTTGAGATCTTTTCTTAGTTTATATTCTTATTATAGAGATTTGTGAAAAAAATTTCTTACAAAGCAGATGACTTGAGTGAATTGTTGAAAAAGACTAAAGTTTTTTTAGCCTAACATGCATGAAAAATCTTTTAATGCGCTTAAGTACACACTTACCCATGCACGTGTATTAACACTACCTGATTTTCCCTTAGACCATTCTTTGTGGTAGTAATTAATGCTAGTGGACATGGTATTGGTGATGTGCTTATGCAAGATAATCATCCAATTGCTTTTGCAAGTAGAAACCATCTGAACTTGAGTATAGTACTTATGATAAAGAATTGATTGTTGTTGTTCATGCATTGAAAATATGGAAACAATATCTTATGGGTTATGAGTTTATCATTAAAACTGATCAAAAATATTAAACACTTGCTTTCACAACCTTTAATATTAGATAGACGACATGAGTTAGCATACCCACAATGGAAAGTCACATTTGTGACTCTAAAGCAAGATCCAATGGCACATACTTCAAGCAAGGCTAAGGTAAGTGCTTAACTTAAACATATGCTTAGCTTTGCTTTTCTATCCATTCCAAGATATTAGGATTACCCAATACTACTCGGTGTTGATCACATTCCAAAAAACATACAGTTCTAGAGAATTTTTTACGTTTGTTTGTGTGTTTGATTTTGATTTAAAATTTATTTTTCATTAATAAGGCATTCTATTTCCATATATTGGTAGGGTAAACCCCTAGTTCTTTGGGGATTTGCATGAAATTAGAGCCCAAGAGGCTTAGATTTCATTGCTTTGATCCAAGGATTAGCTTAGCAATTGTGATAGGAGTGGAATCCACTTTGAAAACATAAGCATTGAGCTCTATTAGGTTGGATTAGATTGGGATTGTCAATTTTAATTCATGTATTTCATAAATTTTCATGCATTATTGGAATTGGTAGATTAGAAGCATTATAAACCATCAAAAAATAATAAAAAATCATTCAATTACTTGCAACATGATCCTTAATTAGAATTAAGATCATTAATTACACCTCAACAAGACTAGAATCTCTCAAAAAACACTAAAAGAAACTAGGCCAAATAGTTCTCTAGTAGGAAATGTGAGTCCACGGTCCCATGCGAAAAGACATGAGTCTAGACACGTGAGCCTACAAACATAAGCATGGGCACATGAGCCGTGAGCCTGGACATGCAAACTTGTAAATGTGAGTCTAAAGATAGGTATACCTAATATAGTACCAAGTAATTATTACTGCCTTAAAGACTCTTAAAGACACCTACCCATGTCCTTGGAAGATTTTCTTGCATACAATCTCTACTAGCTACAAATTACAAGGAAAATTATTATCCTAATTATTATGAAATTTAGTAGACTTATTACCCAATAATTGCACACCAATCTTGTCATAAGCACAGTTTCTAGATTTACACATCCCATGTAAGCTCATCTCGTAGGGCACTCAGTCCCTTGGCCTATTCTATGCTAAGGGGGCTGGCCACTTCGAGTTGTGAAGTTCAGTACAAGGTAACTATTACAGTGAGTGTGAAGTGTATATGGCTTAGATGCCTTTTGGTGGCAAATCTTGGTATTAGACAACAATCCCCCACCTTCATCTTCATTGTTGATAGCGCCAAAGTGCATTAACCGTTATGTGAGGAAGTGTTTCATGTTCGCACAAAGCACATTGAGGTGCATTATTATGTTAGGGGGGAGAGGCTCATTGGAGGGTAGCTTATGTATCTACACATGATGTGGTAGATACGTTCATAAAGACTCTCTCACAAGAGAAGTTTGAAGATTTTCGCAAAGCTTTGGGCTTATTTCCATTTGGAGATTGATCAACCACATAATCCTTGCACATGTTCACGTCATCACTACAGGGGGGATTTGTAGCCATTTATATGGTAGTGATGTGCAGACGTAATCTAATAATGGATTGGGGTACTTTTTTCCTCTTTAAGAGGTTTTTTTCCATGAGCGTATGTATACACTCTTATAAGTGTGTGTAAACGACCTTATTATGTCCCTTTACTTGTACTTCACTTATTCTTATTAATCTACTTTGAGTGTGGTGCTTCTATTTATCTCTCCTTGCTTGTTATATCGATATGTGTGTAGCAACTTTGATCTCCACTCTAACATTTATCACTTTTGCACATAATACCTCTTTAGCCATGATTCTTTATACATGCCATTTGTCTATAATTACTTATGTTGTGCACCCACGTGCTAACATGCTTCAAATGAGAGAACCCCTCCAGTAGTCATTGGAGTCTTCAACCATTGTGTATTCTTTGTCTTAAAGTGTAATATGCCAAAATTATTATTATAAGAATGGCTTTTCTTGACATATGGTGAGTTAGGGGTATCTTTAGACATTTATGGTACCCATTGGAGGTGCATGTTTCTACTACTTAAAAAAATGAATGGGTCTTTGTTAAGTTTAAATTTAAAAAAAGGCTTATTAGGATGTAGGCAAGTTTTCCCTTAAATAGGTCTTTGTTAAGTTTAAACTAAAAATGGCTTACTTAGGTCGGGAAGTTCTTCATTGAAGTCAAGATAATTATTATCAAATCTATTTTGCATGAATAATAATTATCAAATCTACTTGCCTTTGTAGGAATTGGAAAGAATGTCATATTGAAATTATATATCTTAAATGATTAGAACTTTATCATGAGCTGAGGAGACCTTATGAGGCTTGATTGGAGATAATTTTCTAAGCCAAATTGATTTCTTTTTTCATTTGTTAATGTGTGTGTGTGTGTGTGTGTGTGTGTGTGTGTGTGTGTGTCTGTATCTCACACACACACACACACACACACATAGAGAACCAGTTCTAAAAGTAGTCGCTACACAATTAGTGCAAAAAAACACAATCCAAAAAAAAAAAGTTTTGATAAATATTTGAATGCTAAATATATCTCCATATGAATCACTTTGAAGCTGAGAGAGAGAGAGAGAGAGAGAGAGAGAGAGAGAGAGAGAGAGAGAGAGACCTCCATATGAATCACTTTGAAGCTTCTTGAGAGAGAGAGAGACAGAGAGACAGAGAGACAGAGAGAGAGACAGAGAGACAAAGAGATACAGACACACACACACACACACACAGAGAACCAGTTCTAAAAGTAGTCGCTACACAATTAGTGCAAAAAAACACAATCCAAAAAAAAAAGTTTTGATAAATATTTGAATGCTAAATATATCTCCATATGAATCACTTTGAAGCTGAGAGAGAGAGAGAGAGAGAGAGAGCTCCATACATGGTGCAAACATAAGGTCATGCTTGTTGTTGTAAGGATTTCATAATTTTCTTTTCTTTTCTTTTTTACTTGTAAGGATTTTATAATAAACGGTACCGCATGGCCATACATAGTGCAAACATAAGGTGGTAATGCTTTTCTATGATTATTATTATTTTTGTAAGGATATCATACATACTGCAAACAACATGATTTTATACATAGTGGAAATTTACTTTTTTTGGTTTTTAAAATTGTAAGGATTGTATAATAAAGTTTAGTGCTGGGGATGCACTGTTACGTTGGAAGTTGCGCTGACAGTGTCAGCAATAACGAGGCAAAGCGTAAGGTCTTGAATTATGAGCAATATAATATATTGAGAGAATTGTTAATATATATATATATATATGTATATATATATATATATATACATATATATATATATACATATATATATATATATATATATATATATGATTCGCCTTGTTGCGCATTGGAGTGAAGTCCAAGGATATAGAACAAACAAAGCCACACACATACGAGAACAAGGAAGACAAGGTACCAAGCATATTCCTCTCCTCTATAGAAATCCCCACCAAGAATGTGTATAAAATCACACAATCAGAGGGCAGAGCTAGTTAGCTACCATGGAGATTGCACACATGCATGTAAGGTCCCTTCTAGTGTCTTTGTTGATTGTCATTAGCTATGGTAGATTGAGCTTAACTAAGGGAGTTTTTGGTGGATTTGATGAGCATGCAGAGACATCTTGGCTTGCTTCCTTCCCTCACTTGCCTATCCCTCCTAGTGTGTTTCTAGAAGAGTCCCCCTTAACCCCTGAGCAAACCTCCCTCTGGGCCAACAACATCATGATGATGATGACAACAACAACAACAACAACTGACAAGAAGCTCCTAGGAAGTGGCTCCTCTCAATTTTGCTCCCAAGCTAGACTCCTTTGCACCCCTACCCCAAGGGTCAGAGGTGCCATGCCTGATGACGTGGACTACCTGCCTGGTGACTTCATCATCTATTCCTCTAGTGCCCCCTCCAAGGATGTGGAGCCCATTCCACGTGGTCGGTTTTTCAGGCTAAACCAAGTATCCATGGGACCTTCCATGATCCAACCTGACCTAAATCACCCAGTGTCATCAATGCCCTATCTCCCACATGCAATTGCTCAACAAGTACCATTGATACCATCCTCTATACCTAGTTTGCTAGGCATGTTTGGTGTGGACAATGCCTCTTCAATGGGCTATGTGATTAATCAAATTGTGAATAGGTGCAACATGAAGGTGAATGAGGAAGGGTCAGCTAAGGTGTGTGTGGCCTCTATTGAAGGGATGGTGGAGTTTGTGGTGAGCCAGATGGGGTCATCAGTGGGGGTGTTGGAAAGCCAACCTACACCAGAGTATGTGAAAGGAAATCAAACCACACGTGTGGTGGTGAAGTCCTTTGAATCAAGGAGTGAAAACACCACCGACAACGTAGTTTGCCACAAGCTTCTCTTCCCCTCCATGCTGCGTGGCTGCCACGTGCTCAAATCTACCAAGGTGTACGAGGCGCAGCTCCAGCTGGAGACACGTGGCGTGCCCTCCGTGTATGCAGTGGCTCTTTGCCACTTCGACACCAGCAAATGGAACGCCAACCATCCTTCCTTTGCGCTGCTCGGGACTTCGCCCGGCCAAGGAGAGATCTGCCACTGGATCCGAGCGGACGAGCACGTGTGGATACGCGTGTGAGCTAGTGCACACGCGTGTAACCACCGTGTGTGTGTGTGTGTGTGTGTGTGTGAGTGAGAGAGGGAAGCATATACACCATCATAGCATGTCCACATACGTGTGTTTTACTAATGTATTTCATCATACCATTGCATGTCCACATAGCATATGTACCATCATAGCATATCCACATACGTATGGTATTTCACCATACCATTTCATGTCCACATAGCCTATATACCATCATAGCATGTCCACATACGTGTGTTTTACTATGTATTTCACCATACCATCTCATGTCTACATAGCATATATCCCATCATAGCATGTCCACATATGTGTGTTTTACTATGTATCTCACCATACCATTGCATGTCCACATAGCATTTCCACATACATATAAGTATAGCTATTTGCACTTATTGAATAACACAACTCTTTGAGCACTCCCATTGCTAGAATCCCATATAAGAGGGTTTGAAGTGTACGATCGAATGCTACCTTAGAGCTCATTGATAATGTGTACTCTATCTTTGTAAACTAGAATATAGATTTCAATATAATAAATATAAGAGGTGTTATCCTTCTACCTCACTAATTAGTTACTTCATTAGGGGCAAGAGAGTAGCCTAGTGTTAAAGCTTCACGTTTGGAACCTGCTCCCCCCCTTTCCATCCCCCTCCCCCTCCTCTCTCTCTCTCTCTCTCTCTCTCTCTCTCTCTTTTACCTTGCACCATGAGGTGTGGGGTTTAAAAATGTCCTTGCAATACCCCCTGTCCCACGGCACAAAAAAAAAACTCATTACTTGGTTGTGTATTCTCTATTCTCTGAGATATACCAAGACATAACTACTTAGCTTGCCATTTGTCAAAAGTAGATCTATATGTGTGATATGTGTAAAAGCCATCCTTGATACTTGTGGCAAGTAAGAGAAACTTTACATTGTCTTTCCCAAACTAAAGGTAATATGTGAGCTTAAAGACATCTACAACTTGATTTCTTGTTCGTACTCAATGCTCAATCATATGCATTGTTTATGTGATTGAGCCATTGCTGCAACAAGCATTCTTTTTACTAGCATCTTATGTATTTTAGCTTAATGAATATATATAATTGGAAAGTTAAGGTTATTTCCCAAACTTAACAAAAACCAAAGTATTGTCTTGATTCCATGAACGTCTACTCAAATCATCAACTCTATCATGCATCACATAGACTACTTGCTACGAGATTACCGCTACGAGATTACCACTCATATCATCAACACCCAAGAGTAGATGTAGGTTCACATAAAGATATGCCACCTTAGCTGCGTCTGTCCTTATTATGTATCCCTCCAAGAAATTACCTTCCTCCAAACAAGTAGAATAATTTGAGTGAAACTATTTGCAAGGTAGGATGATGAAATACTAACAACAACAAATAGCTACAAGATACTAAAATCAAGACATGTAGACATGTATCCTCTCCCAAGGTTGTGTTTTTATTTCACGAAGTAAGCTACTCAAGGAAAGTGAAATCCACTCCCATGCTTTCTCCTCAACGTAGTTGTTATCTTTATGCTCCCCACACGATTGATCTATCTGCACTCTGCACGTTGCAATTTTCTCCCTTCATTCATCTTATTCTCCGTAGGGGGTCATCTTCTTTTAGGGCTTAAGTCTTAAACATGCATGTATAGAGAGTTTGACCTCTTTCATCTTCTCTACAATTGTAGGATCATTGCTCTCTTGTCTCGTTGTTGAAAAACTATATAGCATAAAACTTTCACTAACATCACATGACTCTCCTTGTATCACAAAAACCAAACAAATGTAAGGAAAATCTGCCTGTTTACAAGGACTCGACTTTACATTAAAAAATCACATGCCAACAGATGTGATCACTATCATTAGTACTTAAGATATTGTGTCTGGAGAGGCAGATAGACGAAACTACTCAAAGCACAAATAGGAAACCAAGAAATAGGATGGAAAGTAACTTGTACAAGTAAAAGGAAGAATACCCATATATCCCTTTGATTGTGCAGAAAGAATGGATAGGTGCATGCTAGCCCAAGCCTACAGCACTCCTATGGTAGTGCGCCGGGGGAGTCCCTATAGGGGTAGTGTGGTTGGAAGGTAGATCACCATAAAAGGTCCATCCTCGAACTAGTGGCAATGTTACAAATATCTTGTTTGTAGCTAGGAAGAGAGAGCTCCTTGTCGGTCCCCAAACAAGCAGTGCTGGCGAGAGCGTATTGTCAGTCCCAAACCAAAGGAAGTGCTACTAAAGGAAAGTTAGGGAGTGGAGCGCCTCTTTTGGCATTCAAGGGAAAACTTGGCACATGGCCTTACAGCAGTGCGCAAGCCCATCCGTCTCCCTAACATTCGAGCGTAGCAAAGTGCAGTGAGTGCAATAGCGAGAAAACTTCCATCCCCACCAAAGGCAGGCTAATAACAACTTAAAATATGATTGACATACAAACTTTGATAACATAATGCATTTGAATAGTGTTTATGTATAAAGGAATTGGAAAATTCTATAAAACAAAGATACATAGCATACATGCAACTAAAGGCAAGCATAATTAAATTAAAATTGAGAATATTGCTCAGGGGAGGCAGGTAGACAATGAGTAAATGTTGAGGGGAGGTATCCCATGTGAACGTGTAGCCTGTGCAATATAAACTTCATGGGATTATGCTCCTTGTAAAAACGATATACTGAAGTTGTTGTGTTGCTACAATTCATATTGAAATTTGTGCGGTATTTTGAAGCTCAATGAGTCATGTAACGAAGTTCTTTGTAGCTTATGAGAAGAGGGGAGCCAAAATAAAAGAGAGAGAGAACACATAACAAAGAGAGTGGATGAGTACATGATAATGGAGCATCATGAGCATACATAATCGAGACAAACATGGACAAACGAATAATGTTAACATGTCAAGTTAGCATATCATATTTAATAGTCATTCGTGCACAATGTATAAACAAATACTCTCATGGTCTAACACATCTTCTCGTTAGGTTAGCCGGCTTGTAAGCACAGAGCAATAATGATGAGAACATAGAAACTATACCATGCTTTAGACTGACTCTAGAAATCAAAGGTTTGCTTCTACTATTTGATTTTGTTATTATTTTCAGTGATTGGCTTGGGAGTATGGTTGTTATTATTGGTGTGGAGTAGAGGACACCAAAGATTATTGGTGTGGAGTAGAGGACACCAAAGACTATCTCTATGATTCTCAATTTACGTAATTTAGTGTGTTGCTACAATAAGAGTTTGGAGTTTTAAAGTTGTGCATTTCAATGCCTAGTGGTTTAGAGTGGTGGGGGAGAAGTTTTGTACACATACAATATATCACTTTAAAATCTCACATGGTACTCCCCACCTTCTCTCTCTCTCTCTCTCTCTCTCTCTCTCTCAAACTTAAATTACCTAGTAAAGAGCATAGTCCTCCCTGCCCAGCCCCCGAACACACACACACATTCAAATGAAATGCTCCATGATACCATAGTTTATTAAGGTTCAAATGGAGGAGTGGGCCTTGCAAACAAACACACACAAAAGAGAGAAAAATATTACTTCAAAATGTCTCATACTATTCCCCTCTGTGTGTGCGTGTGTGCGTGCATGTGTGTGTATGTGTGTGTGTGTGTGTGTGTGTGTGTGTGATAGCATCCTTCCTCAAGGCCAAAGTGAGAATTGATGTTGGGCACCTTCCCCCCAACCATAGACACACACTCAAAGCAAAGGGTTAAGTGAGGCTCAAACTTAAGTTCGAGCCACATTGCCACCTTGTTGATAGCATATTCCGCCCCTCTCCCTACCACAAACAATCAAATGCTACTATACCACCACATGCTCTCAAAATGCAGGTAACATCCACTACATGCTCTGATTTATTTTCCAAAAAGATTGTTAATGATTTTGTTTGGGGGCCTTATCTTGCATCAACAATAGCAAGCTGAACTTTATGCATAGAGCATCTATAGCAAAAGCAACGTAATGTCAAAAGCACAATGCCTCTAGAACCAAGGAGTGCTTTTGCATAACCCCATATCTTCCACAAAATGCTAGGGGACTCGATGGATCCCCTTTGAAAGATGTTGGCCTCTTGGGCACAGGGTCACTAGAAAACAGGTAGGGGCACATGCTTGATGATGGCCGCCGACAAAGAGGGAGATTGCCTTCTGGGCTTACTACAGCCCTTCAATAATTTCCCTCATCTGCTTTCGCACAAGATCGAGCCATGGCAGAAGAAGAAGAAGAAGAAGACTACAAGTACCTCTACGATGATTGTCAACACAGGCCATTTTGAGACACCTCCTGAGATCTCCACCAACAAGAAGGGCATCGTGATGGAGGTGCAGCAGTTGGGGTTTTGGCGAAGAGTGATTCCCACAACACGATAGAGAGTGCAGCTATGTCTAGCACGACAGCACGCAGCAGATGAACACGTAGCTGATGACAGGCAGGGGATGCCTTCCCAACAAATGGCCGCCTCCTTGGGTGTAGCTGCCTGTAGCACACTCCTGAGTCCTAATTCGTATTTAGTTTGCTCGCAAAAGGATGATTAGGTGGGTGCATGATGTCATCTTCTCTTGTATTGTACGTCACCCACAGCTAACCCAAGAAGGAAAGACCCTGGAAGAATACCACCAAAATCTTGCTAAAACTTCTCCGATTAGCTTCAGAGATGGATGAGGTAACTTTTCTCCACCATCGATTCATTTGGAAGCTTAATCTACCTTTGAACAACCTCGTCAAGAATGCAAAACCATCCTCTCTATTTCAGAAGCCATAATTATAGCCAGAGACTATGATAAAGTTTTTTTATGTAGAGAGTGTCGAGAAGGATATGAGTCCTTCCATGCTAATCAAAGAAGAGGTATTGAGTGCCTACATTGGGGCTTGACGGAAATACCCCTGTTCTAGGGAGATCTGGTTAGCACCATCAACTAGGTCTTGCAGCTTGTTCAGTAGAGCCTTATGGTGCCTTGTTTGCTAATCACATCATTTAATGACTATACTTGATGGATGCAAGGCCACACCAAAATGCACTTAATAGCCATTATCTAGTAGGGGGCTACACATTAATGTGCAACAATTGGTGCTTGGGCTCCCCTCCTACTTTGTAGACTAATTGCCTAGATGAAGATTGATGTGTAAAATCTTAAACCTATTTTTGGAACCTTATTTTGTAGAATGTCTTGTCTTTGGTCAAATGGGTTTTCATAATAGTACTATTCATGACAAAGCTTCTTTATGTTGCTTTTAGACTCTCGTAAGGCTCTACAAAGGCATCATGATTTCACAAAGAAAACTTTAGTATTACATGTCCATTGCAACCCCTTGTGTAAATTTCTGATCTTGGAACCACACCAACCTCAATCTCAAGCTCGAGTTTTCTTTTTTGAAATGCGAGGTATATGATTTTACTTTAAGGAGCCATCAAAAGATAAACATTAAAAGAGTTTACAAAGCTTTTTTCAAGGCATTCCATGCATACAACATCACAAAATTGATACATAGTAGCCCTAAGGCTTCTTGTATAACTACATCCTAGTCATACTCTTCATTCCAATGATGCTAAATAACCCATTGTTTCTCATATGTTATGCCAACCACAAAAGCACAACCCTAATACAGGACCATACTTTATCAGAGAGAGGAACCTTATCACCAAGAAGTACTTGCTTCTACTCGATGCTACTCAAGGCCTAGATGAAGTTCAACTTTGAATGATGTTTTTATTTTAAGTGGTAAATGACATACTCATAGCATGAACCTTGACATCATGGAGGACTTTATGCCATTCTCAAATTTATTTCCTTTTGCTAGTGACCCTCATTCTCAAAGTTGAACCCCCTTGCATTCTAGCTTGTCACATTTGATATCTCGTACTCTTGAATCTCCACACTCCTACCTCCAAAATTTGAGGACTTAAACTCTCACGCTAGTTCCAAAGTTATGAGTTTCTCCTAAATTTCCTAGATTGGTCTTGCATGGTAAGTTGTTTTTTCACTTTTGGCAGTGTTTATTAGATATTTCAGAGTCTTGTAAGTGTCCAATGTGTGAACAGTTTAGGTGTGAACATAAGATAGGGACTAGCTGCCTATATAAAGCATTAAACATGGTGGAAGTGTTATCATAATCTAATCATTGTTGTGCGCTATGCAATCTCTCTCTCTCTCTCTCTCTCTCTCTCTCTTCCACCATGTACAATGCTTTATATATATATATATATATATAAAGCATTGTACATGGTGGAAGTGTTATCATAATCTAAACATTGTTGTGCGCTATGCAATCTCTCTCTCTCTCTCTCTCTCTCTCTCTCTCTCTCTCTCTCTCTAAGCACCATCTACATGGCTTGAACCTCCATCTCCATTTCTCTTTACATAAGATATGCTCCTACACTCACATCATGAATATCTTCCACCCACCATAGCATGAGCTCTGATCATGTGGATACCAACAATGTTATCAGAGCCTTGATCCATGATTACTACTAATCACTTTTCATTAGCAAAACTATGTTTTCCCTCTTTGCCTAAACAGCCCCTATCAATGTTTTGCTTTGTTCTCCCTCTCTATAGAGCATCATTCTCTGATATTTTTAGTAAAGTTTGAGCTAACAAAGAACTCTATCATCACCTCAAGGGGCTTAACCCAACTAAAAGCTCAAACAGCCAAAATCGTAAAACAAACCGATGCAAAAACACATTTAAGAAAACGTAAAAATCGGGGGATATAGATAAAGTTGATCACATTCCTTTTAGGTTCTTCTAATTGGTGGTATAAGCTATTTACAACCCAAGTTTGAAGGCAAACCGTCAAGTGATTAATGAAAACAAAGTAGCTATTTACATGCCTCCTTCACTAAGCAAGAGATTAACTCTAATTATCTTGACTTTTTTTGGAGTTCTTGAGTTCCAAATCATTAATTTGTGCATTTCTATCCTGTATATATCCTTATTTTGGAAGACCCCCTTCATTTAATGCTTTAGTTGATTCCTAAACTACACTCCATTTCTGCCTTTGCTTTAAGAGGGAGCTTTGTAAAATCGTCAAATCAAAGGCATTGTGCAATCTCAAAACAAGAATTTGGGGCTTTCTCCAAATATTAAAAAATTCAACAAATTGAAGCTCCCGGAGCCGCAAGAAATGAGGGGTTTTCAAAAATTAGGGAAAAGTTAGCCTAATTACAATTTCTACCCCATCAAGAATTTGTGGCTTTTCTCAAATGTTGAGAAAATCATTAAATTGAAGGCCCACCACCTTGCATGGACAAATTTTTGGGGCTTTTCCAAATGTTGAGAAAATCATCAAATTGAAGAGCCTACACCGATAAATTTTTGGGGCTTTTCCATAAGAAATTCTTCTGCATCAACTCAACCATGCTAACTTGCACAAAGAAACTGAAGACCCACCACCCTACATGGTCAAATTTTAGGGGCTTTTTTCAATGTTGAGAAAATCATCAAATTGAAGAGCCTACACCGATAAATTTTCGGGGCTTTTCCATAGGAAATCCTTCTGCATCAAGTCAACCATGCTACATCAATAGAAATTTGGGGATTCTCCATCACCTCTTCTAAATCGAGTATTAAAGGATACTTTGCCTTGGCCCTTGAGCCTAAAATGATAGCGTAAGTGTCAACTACTTATAGTTTTCCATTTGGGGATTGATCAACCATATGATCCCTACATGGAAAATTTGTAGCCATTTCAATGGTAGTGACGTGTGGAGGCTATAATGGGTCAGGGTACTTTTTCCTTCTTTAGGAGTTCTTATCCCCCGAGCATGTGTACACTCTTATGAGTGTGTTAGTGACCTTATCATGTCACTTCACTCAGTCTTGTCTACTTTGAGTGTTGTGCTTCTCTCCATCTCTCCTTGCTTGCTATATCTATGTGTGTGTGTTGCTACCTTGGTTCATCAATGTCATTATATAATGACACTTTTGTGATATAGAAATGATGTTTTAAAATGTAATAAGATGTGAATTGCACATATAAGAGCGAGGGTGATTGTGAGGGTATAGAAAGGGTAATATAAATAATAATATAGTGAAGTTTTAGCAATAGTTAGGTGTCAAGATAAGCAAGGCTTAAAGCGAGGGGGTTCATGGGTTTGTGGAGAAAAATTTCTAAGTGTAAAATCATCACTATGAAGTAATATTGTTATAGTGACTGTGATTAGCGCATCTATGTGTGTCTGTGTGTGCATACATGTGTGTGTGAGTGAGCATGCAAGCATGTGTGTGTATGCATATGCATGTGTGTGTGTGTGTGTAAGTGTGTGTGTGTGTGTGTGTCCTAAAAATCGTCACTACCATTCAATCGAATGGATGACCTCCGGATCAAACAACACCCCTTGTCAAGTGTCAACTTCCAAACCCCCTTGTCATCAATGTCACGTCTTTGCAAACTGAATGACATCAATGGTGTATGGGATTCACCGTATATCTTTACTCACTCCAATGGTGAGCCTTTAAATAAAGCCAATCCACCCATGCATTTGATAATAATTATCGAGGCCAAGGTACAAGTCTCACCCTTTTGTGGCCAAACAAATAGATCAATGAAAACCATAGGAAAATGATTACATCCAAGCTATAAGACATGGTGTGTGACATGCAATGAGAGCAAATACAAGAAGGAACCGGCACATAGGTACAATAAAGGCTATAGGAATATGATTAGATCCAAGCTATAAGACATAACGTCAAGTAACATGCAATGAAAGTAAATACAAAAAGGAACTGGCATCCAAAGATTAAGTTAAAGCATTTAGTCATTAATCTTAATCAAGGCCATAGGTACAATAAAGGCTATAGGAATATGATTAGATCCAAGCTATAAGACATAACGTCAAGTAACATGCAATGAGAGTAAATACAAAAAGGAACTGGCATCCAAAGATTAAGTTAAAGCATTTAGTCAATAATCTTAATCAAGGCCAAAGAATGCATGTTAGAAGGCCATTCAATCACAAGACCTATGGTACTAAAAATAAAGAAAGCTAGCAAAGTCAATATAAAGACATGAAGAAAGGTTCTGAGAAGAGTCTTTGCCTTGAAAAGATGTTCTTAGTATGAAAATTAGGAGCAACGATGCCATGATGACTACAAGAAATTTACATTTCACCAAACCCTTGTAATGGATGGGATACAAAAGTTAAGCACCTATAGATTCATAAGTTTTTTTTTCCATTGCTCGACATAAGTATTTTTTTTCCATTGCTCTTGACCAAAAAAAAAAAAGTAAAAGTATTTCTTTCTATTGCTCCAAATAGAAAATGTGGACCTTAGTTATATAACTAAGGTAGAATTAGTCAACCAAAAATGACCTCCAAATGTTTAGGGACTCTTGAGGGTGAAGAAAAAAGTGCGTTGCTGCTCATTATTTTTGAACCTTAATATGACTAAGGAATGATTCAGGAAGGTATAAAGATGACCAAGGGTTATGAGATTCGCTTACTGCTAGGTGCAAGGGAGATAAGTAGAGATTATATATTCTACTTGTAGTTTGCAAACCAGAAAAATAAAGATTTGTGACCTTTGAAAAAAGATCGAATTCTCATCAAGCGTTGAAGGTAGATAGAAGGCCTAAGGAGACTGAAAAAGTAAGAAAAAGGAGGTATTGTGAGCACAAAATGAGAAGGCACTCTAAAAAAACAAAACTTTAAACTTTCTTAAAGGAATACGTTCGAATTTATTTGTTATAGCCATTTTTAGGCTTAAACGAAAGCACGAGAGCGTAATGTAATGCTTTGCCTAAGCGAAACTTGATTTTTATGCCATTAAAAACCAGCACTAAAGGCAGACCTTGATATGGTTTACCTTGGCTAGCTAATGTGAAGAAACTCCATTCTATAGATAGATGTGGATGCCTTGCCTTGGTAAGCGCTTACCCACCTTGAACATGCAATGTGTAGCAGGCCATTGAAGGCATCCCAAGCAAGCAAGGTAATCCCAAAAGCGTAGCAAGTATCCTAGCTCTTATAAATACCCCTGCTAGAGCCACTTGAGAGCTGAACCACTTCATTGCATCTGTGGTGATTGGTGGTTTAGTGTCATGGATGTTCCCAAGATTTACTTAGATTCCATCTTGTTTGAGTCATCCTTATTATTAGCATGCATGGTCTGACAGCTAGACGAGTAGGCATCGAAAATGATTCACTACCATTGTGTGTAGGCAAAGCAATAATACCTTTTACTTTCTCTTAGTTTGAAAAGAAAAAATAACACATAAAGAGGTCCTCTAAGATTTAGCCATCAACATAGAGAGAACCTCTAAGATTTAACCATCAACGTTAGGATATAACCTCTGTATCTTGCTCTTGCTGTCTTAGTTGGGTTTTAGATGATAGCTTTTTGCCTTTAATGCCTTCAATTTAGTGAACTCACAATCACAGGTCATCAAAATAACCGTATTCTTCCGACCAAGATGTGGAATCCAAATACTCAATGCTGATATGAGTTATGAAAGCAAGTGATTGCTCCAGCATAAGGGAATTGGCTGTAAACAACCACCCCCCCCCCCTCCCTTCTTGCTCCATCTACTGTATACTTCTGGCCAACATGTGGAGTCCACATACTCAATGCTGTTGGCCTTGCCATCACCTTCCAAACAAACAACTTTCTTTCAAGGTATGCTTACCCCTTTTTTGAGTGAGGGTACAGAATTCAAACTCAATACCTCATTTTACGGTTGCAAGTGTGTTACCGCTGGTACCACTGGGCTAGAGCCCACGAGGCACAACGGTTACCTTTGCCAGCCGCATCTTATACAACTTCAAGACCGTGCAGACAGTCCAACACCTACTCTGGAGGCCATGCAATATGTATGTTTATGATGTACACTGAATGTATGCATGAATATGCATATACAAAGCACATGCGTGTATGCAGTGTAATTACATTCTGTACAGGAGGGAAAATACAATGGGAATTACTGCACTTCCGAAAACATCCCTTTGCAGAAACAATCAACAAAAATCTAGGATTGTTAGGTTAGAAACTAGATATATCGATTACTAATAGTTAAGGTAATAATTAATTGCAAAGAAATATATTTGAGACAGAATAGAATTTCTAGGTTAGAAACTAGATGTATAAATTACTAATCAGCTAAAGGTAGATTCTGTAACAAGCAAAATGGGGAAAACAAGGGCTTAAAAGGAAAGGCAGAAATTTAGAGTACTCAATAATTGCAAAGAAATATATTTGAGAGTGATTGAGAAGAGATTCTATGCACATGCCGCTTAAGCAGATAGTGTTGTGAGCTGGGCAAAGGATAAGTGCACAAAATGGGATGTGCATGTGGAAATCAGATTGACAATGGTCTTCAAAACTCCCATACATTTCCACCAATTGACGTTAGAACCCAGGTTACATGATCCGTTGTTCTGTTTGGCACGCAGAAACTGCAAAAGAATTCAGGTCTGCTGGAGTTCTGACTATAGAGATGGGAGATCGGTGCGATAAATGCTTGCAGACAAAGCTGTGTTAGAATAATAAGCTTTGACCATGCACAATAAGGCCCGCCAAGGCTAGCTGTATCTAACAGTCAAATATCTTAATCATAAAGGACCAGGCATCAGGACAGCTCAGCATGACTACATTATTTAACTGGCCTGAGAATGTCTAAGACACTTCATGCCATGTAAAGAGTCGTTGAATCATGGAAGCCAACAACATTCGATTCATACATTAGCATTTACCACAAACTGCATACTGCTTATCATCATGAGTGCAGCTCTAGGGGATAACCTTGGCTGCCTATGGAGGGAGACTCCACAGCTGCAGCAACGTTTGATTCATACAAAATCTTTTACCAAAAACGACATATTGCTTATCATCAGGAGTGCAGCTCTAAGGGATAACCTCGGCTGCCTATGGGGGGAGGCTCCATAGCTGCAGCAACTTTCTGACGGAGGTTGAACTTTTTAGCAATTATAGGTCTCACATCATCTACACCGACCAAAGTCTCCAAAAACGGAAGTAGCCCAGTTAGAGCACAATCTGATTGGTCATCAAACCAGCTCTCAATCGGTATGCCATTGTCTACCTGAAAACCAAAAGCCTGAAACAAAACATGTCAATCCCTTATTTGTGCACTTGGGCAGACTCACAATGCCTGGAAAACGTACCAGCTGTGCATAGTTTCCACCAGCTTAGTCAAATCCATGTTCTTACCTGGGGAGAATTGTCCACTATTGCCATCTTAGATAGATCCCGATCCAAGACAGTGAGATCTTTCAAATAATTTCCCTCCACAAAAACACATGAATCCCGAAACACACGATGTCGTATAAGCCTTCTCTTTGGATCCAAAACATTTAGTAATTGTTCTGCATACACACTTTGACTCGCTGTGAACACAATGATTTCGAACATTTGGGCAACCCTCTCCATAAACATCTGCAAATGTGGCCTGCGCCGTACATAGACAGTGTACTCCTGACAATTGAAGATTACAGGAAAAGTGAAGTCTGCATCTTCACAGTGTTCGAAAGTAGAGTGAACCAATGTCTCTGTTGAGGTGGGAAACAGTGTGGATGAATGTCAGTGACACTAGATAGAATTGCACAAGCATGCACACTCACCCCTACCGGCACATGGGTCACATTCCATCCAACCATGCATGCAAGCAAACACACCCACATGAACACGCATGCCAACACCCTCAAATGACCAGACCAACTGTGGGACTTACCATCGAGATCCAAAACAAGGGTAATTGGAGGACAACGCCGCGTCTGTTTGGGAAGCAAGACAGCAGGACGACATGTTGATACCACTTCCGAAAGATCTGGTAAATGTTTGATAAAAAGATAGGGGTCAAAATCATCATGGTCATAATCCGCCACAGCTTCACCCCGACTGCTTTCAGAGTCACAATCCAAAGACTTGGTCTGTTGAATCGCCAGGCACAAGGATGCCCCTTCAGAATCCAAAAGCCCATCCTCCTCCATCAGGTCAGCAGATTGAGCAGGATGTCCGTTTTCATCCCCAAGTGACCACTCCATGCCATGTCCAACGCGGGAAGATAGTGATACAACTACAACTTGCCCAGAGACAGGAGAACCTGCCTTCTCCAAGGCTTGATATTCAGCTGCAGCATCCGATTCCGGGCCTTCTGTACCTCGCTCTGCACAGCCTTTGCCTCTTGTGTCTGCATCCGCATCCTGCTTTTCGTCTGAACTATCAGCTAGTTCAACTGTAACAAAAGCTTCACATCAAGCACTCATGATCTACATACAGCACTTTATGAGATGGTGCATATGGCATTACGCACCAGTCCAACGATAAGAGCCACACCCCATACATGCACACCATAACAACGTACCACTGCTAGTGCAACTATTTGATGCGTCTCCACTTGAACCTTTGAATAAGTGGAAAACTGGAGAAAAGATTGTGTCTAATGCTGTAGAGGCTCCCTGCAATACAACATTTAGACAAGGACAAACTAAAAAATACTACAAAAGTCAGAAATGTGTTGTCTACCAAAAATCTGAAGCTAGAAAACCCTGTGGAAAATAAAATCAATGAACCCAGTGCTGGAAGACAATGATGGATGGTATAACCAAGGTGCCAATACATCAGACTAATGACGTCATAGCATCAAGTCCAAGTAGCAATACCTTGTGACTACATGATCCATCAATACTGGAAAAAGCCAGTCTAAGGTCCTGACAAGCATCCTCAGTCAGATCATTAGTCTGTGAGCAGACCCTTGATCTACGAGAGCTTTGTTGTGTGAAACGTGATCCTGCCTCCCCCCCACCCCACCCCAAAAAAAAAAAAAAAAAGTGAGCATAAAGTCTCAAACCTAGCAAGGGAAATAAGTGAATCTTGATTTCATCGGACCCTACTAACAAGATTTAAGCCATCAACCTTATCATCTTGGCCAAAAACATTTTGCAAAGAATCTTAAGCTTTAACCCTCAAGCAAAACCTTCGATTCGAACTGTTTCTAACCCAAAACATTTGAAAACCTAGATAAAACCTCTTTGTAATAAAAAGCCCGATTTTGGGAGTTTCTTACATGCTTCGTGCATATTTACTCTTGATCCCTCATCCACCACTTGTGTTTAACCCATAATCTGCCCAAAATTTGTGATTATTCCATCTCCCATTGCCTATACTCTCTTCCTCTGCCTTCTTGTGCAACTACCTACTATCTCCTTCCAAAGTTCTCTTCACCTTTTTGTTACTCTTCCTTCTCTTCTTTTTCTTACTTTTCTCTTCATTCTTCTTCCTTCTCTCTTTTTGACTTTCCTCTCTTCTAAATTCTCCCACGTCACCATGCTTCTCTTCAAGGAGTAAGTTCTCAAGGTTTAACACCTTGCAGGTTTCATTGTTTCATCATAATCCTTGAGAATATCCTTCCTCGTGCTTTGCATCAAATCTACTGGCTGTGTTATTCCACCACATGTATTTGAAGACAGCAACTGAAGAAAGAGTCATGTGCAAAGCCACGGCTCTAAAACTGTTGGGATTCGGAGTCATATGTACATGTGTCCACCTCTGTGTGTGTGTGTGTGTGTGTGTGTGTGTGTGTGTGTGTACCCAATTGGTGCACCCGTGCTTTCTCATTATGTATGTACATTGGACAAGAGCCCATGGCAATTACATATGAATTGGTGCACCCGTGCTTTCTCATTATGTATGTACATTGGACAGGAATCCATGTCAATTACATATGCCGGGGATTGATGCCACTCATGTGATACTGTGGACTTGGCTTTCCGCTAGGACTTGTGCCTATGTGTGCATGCCAAAAATGCCTGGAGGATTGGTGTTCCATTCGGTCTGGTATCTCGTGTACTTGCCTATAACACGTCTATTTTGGTATAGTCTCATGAACGGGAATTATCCATACCAATTCTACATTGCATAGCAACTTTATGTGCTTGGCTATAATTGAATTTGCATGTTGTTTTCATGCTTGCCTGACCAATGTGTAGTTTCGGTCCCTTTCGGATAAGGGGACGCCCGCCCATGAACCGTGCATGTGGAACTGTCTTCTGACATGGTTATGCGGCATGTGACAGGTGGTAAGCATTGGTCAAAAACCTAGCCTCAGGAATTAGCATTAATTTATAAGTGAATTTCTACATCTTTCATTACATTTTGGGCGACCAAAACTCACTTCTAATTATGGCCAACCCTGTGTGATGTCCCAAGGTGGACAAAACTAAATGCCCATCGCCCAAACCTTATCCCCTTTGTACAAAGGGAACAATCAGTCATGTGTCCATCCTAGCTTGCACCACAAGTCACTTGTCCTCTATGCCTAACACCCAAGGTGGACATCTCATCATCTCTCTTCCCTCTCTCTAGCAGTAGGTGCCTCCCTTCATGAGCCACTTTGGCTGCATTTTCTGCATTTTATCCTTCCCAACTCCATATCCAAGCTTGCTAGTGTATTTTCCAAGCTTCCAAGAGTGTTTCTAGGTAGTATCCACGATCCTACACACTCCCAATGACTGAAATTCAGTAAAACAACTCTTATATTTTCTGTAATTTCTGGTCTTTTGGCAAAAAACACTAATTTTAGCATTCCTTTCTCAAGTTGAACCATAGGCGAAGCTTTCCCAAGATTTCCTTCATCCTCTTGAAGACTTTTGTCGCAAAGGATCGCTACAAATTGAAGATTTCAACACTCCAATCACGAAGACTCTTCCGTTGTCTTCGACTCTACTTGCAATTGGTAATGCTTAATTATAGAAGCCTCTCAACTATGTCAGGACAGACGCCCTTTTCCTCGGGGTATCCGTAGAAGATCCAGATGGCATGGGAGGATTAGAGAGATCGTCACAAATCACCAGCAGATACTCTCCAGGCAGTTCACCCCGAAGGAGCTTGTCTTCATGCTTCAGCAACCTATGAGGGATTTCATTCACGGAGGACTTGTCTATACCCTCAAACATTCATGAGCCTTACGCGCCCAAAGATGTCTCTGTGGACACTTTCGTCCCCTCTTAGTAGCTTCCCAAGTTTCCTATGTTTTCCATTTTCCCATGTTACTCTTGATCTCGCTTCTATCTCACACATTTATTTCGGGACAAGATTACAATATCTGGACTTATGGGACTGTTTTCTCTCGCCCATTTGTTTTGGGACATGATTTTGATATTAGTATTATGGAGACTTATTTAGTCTCGCCCATTTATTTGGGACATGGATTTTTTATGTCACGTGCATCCCGCACTTGGATGCCACAAGAACATATTTGAACAGAAGGTACAGGACTTGGAGTGAAAACTAGTCCCGTCTGAATTATGAACATTGAAGTTACCGATTCCACCACTAAGCTTCCGCATGTTACATTGGTATCAGAGCCTTCTTCAAGTGATTCAGCCAGAAAAAACAGAAAAAAAGAAAGAAAGAAAAAAATTTGCTTGTGTAGTTGGTTTCTAAACGCCAAAGGACCACCCCTTTCGGTGTGACTCCTATCCCTAGAAGGACGGTTGGTTTTTAGCCTCCGGAAAGTCTCCCACACGCATAGTGGATGGTTTTATTGTGTTCCACAAAGGAAGTGCATATTCATGCTATGGCAAGCTTCGACGAACAGAGAGAACAAAGAACTTCGGAATAAGGAGCACTAGGCAATCCTTCGAGTGCAGCAGACATGGGTGTGAACGACACGTTACAAACATTGATGCGAGCAATCGTAGACCAGAGCACCAAATTGCCGGGGATTGATGCCACTTATGTGATATTGTGGACTTGGCTTTCCGTTGGGACTTGTGCCTCTGTGTAGATGCCCGAAAATGCTTGGTGGATTGGTGTTCCATTGGGTCTGATACCTCATGTACTTAACTAGAGCACAACTATTTTGGTATAGTCTCATGAACGGGGATTGTCCGTACCAATGCTGCATTGCATAGCATTTTTATGTGCTTGCTTGCAATTGAAATTGCATGCTGTTTTCATGCTTGCTTGACCAATGTGTAGTTCAAGGTAAGGGGACGCCCAAAGCGAACCGTGCGTGTGAAACTGTCTGTTGACATGGTTATGTGGCATGTGACAGGTGGTAAGTATTGGTCATAAACCTAGCCTTAGGAGTTAGCACTAATTTATAAGTGAGTGTGTATACAATTCATTAAGTTTTCGGTGACCAAAACTCACTTATAAATTATGACCAGCCCGATGTTCACACATTGATGTCTCGAGGTGGACATAACCGAATGTCCACCGCCCAGATCTTATCCCCTTTGTACAAAGGGAGTAACCAGCCATGTGTCCACTCCAGCTTGCTCCACAAAGCACTTGCCTGCCACCTACACTGGACAACTCACCACCTCACTCCTCCTCCTCTCTCAAGAGATTGGCGCCTCCTTCATGAGGGGGTGTTGGGCTGCATTTTCTGCACTTTTTCTACCCAACACCATTTCCAAGCTTGCTAAGGTGTTTCTCAAGCTTCCAAGAGTGTTTCCGGATGTTAATCACTCTCCTACACACTCCCAATGACTAAAATTCAGCAAAACAGCTCTCTTTATTGCTGTAATTTCTGGTCTTTTGCTGAAAACCCTAACTTCAACCCTCCTTTCTCAAGTTGAACCATAGGGAAAGCTTTCCCAAGGTTCCCTTCATCCTCTTGAAGACTTTTGTCGCGAAGAAATGCGACAAATCGAAGATCTCTTCACTCCAAGGACTTCCATCGCGAAAGACTTCCGCTGTCATCGACTCTACTTCCAATTGGTAAGCTTTAATGCTTAAATATGAAAGCAAGTAGCAGGAGGGAGGAACCGGATTACAAGATCACATATCCTGTGTGGTGTTCTCTTGTCCTACGTGCTCTCTTGCAGATTGCTGCTACCATGTGTTGGTGGAACAATAGAGCAGATGGTAGGGAACATGGGCACTTGAGAGGGTAGTGTGGATTGCAAGTCTACATCGACAACCACTGGTTTGCAATACTGTATTCATATGCATTGGTATGGAAATCTGGTCAGAAATGCCCATGACAGTATGTACTTGATTCTCCCAAGATCAATATACTTTATTTGAGAGAGGGATCGGCCGTTCCGGCTCATTGTGTGTCTCTTGTCAATTCAACAAATTACTTCTTGTATTTGAGCAAGTGTCCATCAAATCTTAGTGTATTTAAGTGTATTGATTAGCATTGTGTTCACCCAAGTTACAACAGATCTTGGCCCTAGAAGAAAGAACCCAAAGAATACGTTTTCCAACCCCTTTTTCTCCGTCACCTCCTCTCTCTCCTTCTCTTTCCCACATCCCGATAGCAAATCCTCTTCCTGACAACCCTTCTAAAGGCTTAGCACCGTAGCCGAGTTCAACACACTCAAGTTGCAGATGCGAGCATTGGAGATTCGTTGAATGGAAGACCGTGCGGCAACATCCCATGCTGCCTCACAAGAAGACACCAAGCTACGCATGGAACACGAAAGATTCCTTGCAGCTTTAAACACAAGAGCAACACCAGCTGCTTCCTCGAGTCATCAGTTAGAAGTCATCTCCTGTCTATATATATACATCAGGGCCTCTGTTGTGGGTGTGCCCGCCCTCTGTAGGTGTCTTATCATTTTTCCTCACTCCCCGTATTTTTCCCCCATTTTTCCTATTTTTCTGTGGCTTGGGTGGATGCCCAATGTTGGCAGGAGGGCCCATGAGCTGGCCGACTGATGGTACTGGTCCACGACTCCACATCTGTGCTGGCCAACTGCTGACAATTGGCCGACTGGCTGTGTTGGCTGGTCGTGGAGGATCAGGGCCTGTCGACTGCCCTACAGCAAGCCGACTGCTGTTGGGGGGCCATATAAAATGGCCCCCAGCCCCCTTGTCACCATTGTAGTATTCCCGAGATCTTCTTGTGTATATAGAGCAGAGTTACACGCCTCTACCATTCTCTCTCTTGTGCTGTTATTTTTCTGCATTGCGTTTTGCTCGTGTTCCCAGATCTGGTCATCATCTCCGCTGCGTATTCTGACATGGTATCAGAGCCTAGGCTCTAGATAGTTCTTGGGATTTGTGTGAGCAAGAGGGGGACTGTTGTGTTGCTGATTGGTGGACTGTTCGGGACTGTTTGGGAAGAGGAGAAGCAAGAGGACGGCGGGCTGATTTGCTGGACAGCCACTTGCAGGTGTTAGTTCTTCTTTGTTCCCACCCACCCACCCTTTTCAGAGTACATCCCCGCAATGGCAGATATGTTTGAGATGGCCAAGAGGCATGTGAAGATCCTGACACTCCCCACGTTCCCGGTGGACCGTCAGTTGGATGGAAACAACTACGCCATATGGAAGGTTATGATGGAATCTGTTCTGGAGTCTTACAACCTCGCTGATTTCGTCGTTGTTGGGGTTCCACGGCTGGACGTAGAGGAAGGGGAGTTACTGTTGATCCGAAAGGACCGGGAGGCACAGGCACAGATGTGGGATTGTGTCAACGCCAAGGTCTGTTCGTTTATCTTTCTCAACTGCACACCACAAGTAATCAATCACGTAAAGCATATGACGCTGGCCAGAGGTATATGGCAGCATTTGGCTTCTCTTTACAGCAGGGTATCGCCCATGACGAGGATTTCCTTGGAAGTACAGATGCGAGTTATGAGCCCTGCAAAGTTGTTGACGATGCGGGAGCATATTAACAAGCTGCAGGCTCTTCAACAGAAAGTTCTTCAGGCTGGGAAGGAGATATCGTCACAAGACATGGCCATAACGTTGCTGTCACACTTGCCCTCTCAGTACTCAGTATTTTACTCGTCTTTGATTACCAATGGCAGGCTCAGCACCATCACATGGGAGGAGCTTGTGCCCATGGTCTTGGACTAGAAGGAACGATTCACGAACCCTCCTCAAGGTGGAGGTTCGGAGGCCTTAACTGGCCAACGATCGAAAGGCCGTAACACGGGCAAAGGGAAGGCTTCGTCGGAGAAGTCTTCTGAGAAGAAACTAAAGGCAGAGAGGACCTATAATGATTGTGGCGAGAAAGGCCACTATTGGAGGCAGTGTCCCAAGCGGAAGACCGAGAAGGGTGAAGATTCCTCAGCAGCAATCATGAAGACTCCGGCTTTTGTGCACCTGGAGGTGATGGACACCGATGTTTCATTTTCTTCAGGCAGGGAGGAGGTTGGAGGATTCTCCGCAACGGATACTCGGGAGTGGATTCTAGACAGTGGTGCTTCCTGGCACATGACTCCTTCCCGTTCTGATTTACACGATCTCTGCAAGTATTCTGGTCACATTCTTACCAGGGATACATCCACTATCCCAGTTCACAGTGAGGGCAGGATGGAGATAGTTCCCGATGGCAGAGGGGGGAAGCATTCCTCCCAGGTGTTGTATGTTCCGTCACTTGGTTTTCATCTGTTGTCAGTGCATTAGGTTTGCAAGACTGGCGTACGGGTGGAGTTTGATGAGCATTTTGTTGCTCTCCGGGACAAAGCAACAAGCCAAGTGATTTGGGAAGGCGGAGTGGAGAATGGAGTTTACACTCTCTCTCCCAGGATGAGTGGTTGTCTGGTAATGGCCACTTAAGTGTGGATACGTTGCAGGTTCAGGCTTTCCGAGACCAGATGGTGGATAGCTTGCCAGTAGATCGCAGCAGTTGGCAGGAACTCTCCAATACAAATGTTGGTAGTTCTTGTGTTTGTCACTCAGAGGAAACTGAACAGGTAACTTATGCTCTGATGTCTCGTAGTATTCGGGACAAAGAACCTCCTGTAGATGAGAATGTTCTTTCCACGGGGACCTTTCGGAAAGCCAAGCAAGTGGCAGTTGATTACTTGCAGAAGGAGGTGCATTCTCTAGGCTTTGTGGTTCCGGATTCAGGGGGGTGGTTGACAGGTTTCAGAAGGCCTTGCCTGGTCTTCAGCAGGTTTCCAAGACTAGGCTTTGCACCGTAACAGGTGTTGATCCTTGTGAGCTGTGTGATGCCTCTTTGACTCAGAAGCAGAATGGTTCATTGATTCGGTTGATGGACACCAGATTGGACAGGAGCTTCCTAATGAGGCAGTTGAGCTCATGGTTGCAGATGACTCTCTGGGAGGCAGGATTGAGTTTCCTGTGGTTTTTGCGGCATGCGAAGGATCATGGACTCTTGTACACAAGAGGAGGATTGATTGATGGAGTCCAACTCCACGGTTGGAGTCACTCAGTTTGGGGAGGAGATCCGGACACGAGGAGATCTACTTCAGGCCCAGGAGCAGTTTTACGGAGCAGTAAGAGGCAGTCATCTTTTGCCTTGTCGACGACAGAGGCAGAGTACCGGACTGCTTGTGATGCTGCTTGTGAGGTGGTGAGGCTGCAGAGGTTGCATTGCAGGATTGGGCTTCCACTCGAGGAACCCATGGTCATCCAGAGGCACTTTGTTCGTGAGCAGATCGTTGCTGATGACATCTTGCTAGAGTTCTGTTCGACGGAGGACAGTACGATGGACCTCTTCACGAAGTCGCTATCTCAGGATTTGCTCAAGCGGCACCCCAGCTCCATGTGGTTGGTTTCACAGCCAGGAGCTGAGAGGGGGTGTTAGAAGTCATCTCCTGTCTATATATATACACCAGGGCCTCCGTTGTGGGTGTGCCCGCCCTCTGTAGGTGTCTTATCATTTTTCCTCACTCCCCGTATTTTCCCCCCATTTTTCCTATTTTTCTGTGGCTTGGGTGGATGCCCAGGGTTGGCAGGAGGGCCCATGAGCTGGCCGACTGATAGTACTAAACCACGACTCCACATCTATGCTGGCCGACTGTTGACAGCTGGCCGATTGGCTGTGTTGGCTGGTCGTGGAGGATCAGGGCGTGTCGGCTACCCTACAGCACGCCAACTGTTGTTGGGGGGCCATATAAAATGGCCCCCAGCCCCCTTGTCACCATTGTAGTATTCCCGGGATCTTCTTGTGTATATAAAGCAGAGTTACACGCCTCTACCATTCTCTCTCTTGTGCTGTTATTTTTATGCATTGCGTTTTGCTCGTGTTCCAAGATCTGGTCATCATCTCCCCTGCGTATTCTGACATCATCCTCCCAAGAGGATGAACTTCAATAAGTAAAACGATATACTCGACTCCACAACCCTTTATTCGTGGTTGCATCAATTTGAAGCTTATTTTGTTGCTGTAAGAAAAAATGATACTGACAGAGTGATCTTGGCTAGTTGGTATTTAGAAGGTGAGGGGCCATTCCATGGTGAACCCAATGGGCCCATGCCAACACCAGATTAGGTATGGCAGCTTATGTCTGGGACGAGTTTGTCCTCGATCTTAAGCGACGATTTCTACCGCCCCATTACCTTAAGCGGCCCAAAGACGAGTTTGTCCTCGATGTTAAGTGACTGTTTCTACCGCCCCATTACCTTGAGCGGCTCAGAGACGAGTTCAAGGGTGCATGTTCTTAAAACGCGCAACGAGTCCTTCAATTTGCCAATAAAATTTTGAACTTGTGTTTGCAATTAGGCATTTCAAACAAGGACAAGAAAGGGCAATTCCTTTATGGTCTTGACACGCAAATCCAATGGGAGGGGTGTATGTTTTGGCCATCCACCTTCGAGGATGCACTCTCACTTGACCAGGGTGCTGAAATGAAGTACAATGGCAGAAAGCCCAAGACTTTCCACTGCCCAACCTTCGACTCCCAAGGTACCGCCTCGGGGATAAAAGGCCAAAACCCAGACAGGGTCTTCCCCAAGACAAAGCATGGGAGCCTCTGGCTCCAAGACTGGACTAACGCGCCCAAGCTTACTCCAGATCAGAGAACTCAAGCAGGAGTATCAGTAGGAAACTGCGTGCAGAAGAGACAACTCAGTGCAAGGAGGAGGATAGGTGTTTCTTTTGTCACACAAAAAGACACATTTCTAAGGTTGTCCAAAGAAGACTACCACTCCAACCTCCACACTTCTGTCGTGTGCTCCGCTCCCACACACCCCCAAGCAGCCGTCTGTGGTACTTCAAACCCTAGTTCTTCGATTGGTGCAATCGTTACCTGGGAGTTCGAAGATATGCAGAAGGGTGTCCAAGACCAAGAGTATGGGCACGACGACTGCTCAAGGCTTTTGGCTAGATAGGTGCCAGAGAGTCGTCTTGTTTGAGAATGGCGGCACGCGGAGGATATGGTCACGGAACACGTCGCTGAGCGAGCCGGGTTCCTACGGACTTTGGTAGACAAGAAGGTTGAGGGTTTTAGCATAGGCATGAAGACGAGCATCAAGTTTGAAGCTCAATGTACCAAACTAGTGACTCAGGGCATAGAGTTTGTGCGAGACTTTATGGTTTCCCCTCTTGTAGGAGCAAACATAATCTTGGAAATTCAATGGTTTCACAAGTTCTAGCCAAACATTGATACAGGAAGAACAACTCTGTTGGAAAGTCCAATGCAATGAATGCACGTGGGAGATCCCAGCAAAGGGGTAAAAGCCAAGGCACACTTTTCGGATTACCTGAAATGTATCCAAAGTTCCAATGACCATTAAGTGTGAGCCAGGAATCCTGAACTCTCCTCTCATAAGCCACTTGCAAGCTAAATGAGAAATACCGAAAGACGCACAATGTGCGATGATTTATATCCAGACTGCCCAGACGATGGCCAGTGCTTCTGAGAAGTACCGCAATCTCCACGACAAGTTCCAGGAGATTTTTCTTTGGAACAATCCCCCTCCCAGCTCCCCCCGTCTAGATCAAAGGACCATAAGATAGACCTCCTCCCAAGCTCGGATTCCTCGAGTAAGTTTCCATACCACCTATTCAAGACAATGGAATCAAAGTTGAACCACCAACTCCAAGAATTGTTGCAATCAAGCTTCATACACCATAGTGTGTCGCCATTTGCAGCCCCGATCATAGTAGTTAGGAGGTTGTTTGAAACGGGTTTCCTAAAAGTTTCAACTGGATTTCGTAAAATCAGCCCAAAGTTTTCTACAAGTTTCCTATCTACAAGTTTTTGCATGTACAAAATTTCAAATATATACCGCATAAAATATGTAAAAATAGCACTAAATGCATAGAATACATGGAAACATCAATTTGAAGCCTACAGTCTTTGAATCACAAATAACAAAAACCATATAATCATCCATCATCAATGTCAAATGATCATGATTCAAAGACCATGGTCCACTATCCATGATCCAATCATCCATCATTCCATGCCACAAAAAAAAAAACCATACCTGACACTACATAGGTTAAAACTTATAAGTTTAAAGTGTTCATGTCACATGAATCATGATGAATCAATAGTCATGGCCCAATGTCCATAAACAATACAAAATAAATCAGCCCTGATGAGGAAAAGCGGCACACGGAAACCAAAAAAAACAAGGTGTTCTCAAAATTGGACGAGCCATTCCAAGTAAGTAATCACCGATACGAGTAACATCGTGATAGGAGTTGTGTTACAACAAAATGGCCATCCAGTAGCCTACATGTCTCATAAGTTATTACCTGCAACAAAGAATTACTTGGTCTATGAACGAGAACTTCTCGCAGTAACTCAGACCCTAGAACATTGGAAGCATTTTCTTTATGGCCGAGAATTTGAGGTCACACTGACCATTAGACATTGCGTTGGATTCAGGCCATGTCAAGTGCACAATGGAGTACCAAATCTTTCGGCAATATGGTGGTATAATAGAGTGCATTCAAAGAAAGGCCAACCCAGTGGCCGATGCAGAACGGAACAATGACTATGATTCAAAACACTAGACTCGACCTTGTTGGTACAAGAGTCAAGACTAGATGACATGAAGCACATGTATGCGGATTCTGAGGATTTTGGTACACAGAGGGAGCAGGCATTAGATGCCACAGGACCATGCCACTTTTTGATACGAGATGGTTGGCTTGTCTACAAAGGCGTACTTTGTGTCATGAAGTCGTTCAAGGTAGCTCTTCTCCATGACGTCCATGACGTCATCATTCGTGGTTACACCGGCATGAATTCGACTCTGTAGAAGCTAGAAAGGCAATTTTACTGGCCATGATTGAGGCGAGATGTGTTCACTCATGTGCAACACTGTGACATTTGTCAGAAAGTGAAAGCTTCTAGTGGGAAGAAGATAGGGTTATTACAACCTTTACCCATTTTCAAAGATCCTTTCCAAGATATATCGATGGAATTGTTTTATCTCATAATATAATTCACCAAGTGCTATGGCAATCAAGGGCCAGGACAGCCAAGGAGTACTAACGTAAAGGGATGAAGGACTGCAGGTCAAGGGCAGAGTTATCTCAGCCAAGAAAGGTCAAGTTTTCTGTATTTCCTTTTCAGATTTGCATCATTCTAATAAAGCAAATACACCATTCGTGGTGAGGGCCCTACAGAGGGTATTCGGGACCCAATACTGTGTCCTCTCCTCTCTCCCTCTCTCTCTCTATTTTCTGCACATCTTCATTCAGTTTTGTGCGTTAACTCCGTCACGAAAAGTGTGCTGATTTTTGAGCATTGAAGTTACCGATCTCTCCCAAAGCTTCTGCATGTTGCAGTGGTATCAGAGCCTACTTCAAGTGCAAAGATTCAGCAAAGAAACCAGAATTTTTTATCGCTCGTGTGGTTGGTTTTCAAACACCGGTGGACTACCCCTTTCGGAGTGACTCCTGTCCCTCGAAGGACGGTTGGTTTTCAGCCTCCGGACGTCTCCCACACACATAGTGGATGGTTAGATTGCGCTCCAGAAACGAAGTGCGTTTTCCTGCTATAGCGAGCTTCGACGACAAGAGGGACCAAGAACCATGGGACCAAAGTGCACCGAGCAGCCCAGCTAGGGCACCAGACTTGAGTGTTACAAATATGTTCCAGCAGATAATGCGAGAAATCGTAGACCAGACAACCAAGTTGGAAGAGCAGAAGGCGCAGATTTTGGCTCTGGAAGAGCGTACTCGTTCTCCAACGTCGCGTTTTCCATCTCCTCCTCCCTCTCCTTCCCTATCCCAGATTCCAGATCCACAACACACGGACCCTCTCGCAGGGTCACGACCGCAACCGTGCTCTTTGCTTGAGTTGCAGATGCATGCATTGGAGATCCGACAACGTGAAGACGAAGCCATGCGACGCGTGGAACACGAGCGTTACCTAGCAGCTTTGGACGCCAAATTGACACCGGCGGTGCCCTTAAATCATTTTCCCGAGAAAATGAATTTCAGGAAGTATAATGGTAACTCTCTATTCGTGGCTGCATCAGTTTGAAGCTTACTTTGCCGTAGTTAGAAAGACAGATAAGATACTGACAGAGTGATCTTAGCCAGTTACTTCGCAGGTGAGGCCATTCCTTGGTGGACTCAGTGGGCTCATGCCCACACCAGATTAGGTATGGGAGCTTATGTGTGGGACGAGTTTGTCCGCGACCTTAAGCAACGGTTTCTACCGCCCCACTACCTTGAGCGACTCGAAGACGAGTTCAGGGGAGCGCGTCAAAACGCGCAACCAATCCTTCAGTTTGCCAATAGAATTTCGACTTTATGTTTGCAATTAGGCTTATCTGATTCGGACAAGAAAGGGTAGTTTTTGTATAGCCTTGACACGCAAATCCAGTGGGAGGTGCGTATGTTTAGGCCAGCCACCTTTGAAGATGCACTCTCGCTTGCGCAGAGTGCAGAAATAAAGCATAATGGTGGCAAGCCCAAGACTTCCCAGCTGACTACCGCCTCAGGGAGAAAAGGCCAGAACCAGACAAGGTCTTCCCTAGGACAGAGCACGGGAGCCTCTGGCTCCAAGAACTCGAACAATGCGTCTAAGCTTACTCAAGACCAGAAAGCGGAGGCAGGCAAGACAAGTGGCAAGTTGAGTGCTGAGGAGCTTTCTGAGTACAAGGAGGAGGGTAGATGTTTCTTTTGTCATACAAAAGTACATACTTCTCGGGAGTGTCCTAAGAAGACTCCAAAGACCGCCGCCGCTACCTCCACAGCTTCCGTGGTGAGCCCAGCTCCCACATAGACCCCAGTGGCTGCCCCTAGTTCTTCAAATCCCAGTGCTTCAATTGGAGCAATTATTAGCCAAGAACTCGAAGATAAGCAAAAGGGCGCCCATGACCAAGAGTATGAGCGCAACGAATTGCTCAAGTCCTTTGGCTACATAGGTGGCCAGAGAGTCATTGTCTTGTTTGATAGCGACAGCACGGAGGATGTGGTCACGGAACAGGCCGCTAGGCGGGCCTATTTCATCCTGACTTTGGTGGACAAACAAGTTGAGGGTTTTAGCACAGGCATGACAATGAGCGTCCAGTATGAAGCTCTAGGTGCTAAGTTAGTTATTCAGGGCATAGAATTTGTGCATGATTTTATGGTTATCCCTCTTGTAGGAGCAAACATAATTTTGGGTATTCAGTGGTTTCACAAGTTTCTTCCTAATGTCAAGTGGGACAAGCACACGTTCCAGATCAATCGGAATGTGTCAAACGCCCCAATGACCATTAAGTGTGAGCCAGGAATTCCGAACTTTCTGCTCATAAGCCACTTGCAGGCTAAGCGAGCAGTCAAGAAAAGAAGAAAGATGGGTCTTCTCGATTGTGTGTCGATTATCATACACTCAATAAGCTGACTATGCTGAAGTGTTATGTCCACGATCAGCAAGGAAAGTGGGAATCCTATTTGCCTTTAGTTCAAGCAGTTTTGAATGATTCATTTTCTTCAGCTATTGGCAAGACTCCTTATGAAGTTTCAAGACCGAGGGACTCACGAAGCAATCTGGCTTGACAAAGCCTTCTTCAAAGACTATCCGACTTTATTGACGGACTATCTGGAGACTATGCAACTTCCGTCAAGTTGAGCAAAAGGGGATGTCACGTGCATCTCGCACTTGGATATGCCATGTGGACATATATGAACAAAAGGTGCAAGACCTAGAGTGGAAACTGGTCCCATGTGAGCCCCAGTTCAGCCAAGGTTCCACTCTCGAGTGTCCAAGGTTAGGTGTACAAGTCCCATACATGGTCTTGGTCAGGTGTGCATTGTCCTACACATGAAGCAATGCCAGTCCGTAATGTGAGTTTCCCTCTGGAATGATGTCAGGTGTCTTGAGTATTTGGTTTGCAACCAAATGCCAAGCATCTATCTAGAAGCATGTAAGTTGCATGTAGAAGGGGACCAAACCTTAAGGCTACCCCAGAAAAAAATGGGATCCCTTGCACTTGGACATGGGATAGGCCTTAGGCCACCCAAGAGGGGCCAAGATGCCCATGGCCTTGCCTACCAGCCAAGAGAGGCTAGGGCATGCTATCGGCCAGCCCTATGGGGGCCTAGACAACAAGGCGGCCAACCTTGTGGCATGCCACAAGGCCTGGCCAGGCTGTGAGTTAGCCCATGGGCAGCCTGTGCACGCTAAGACAGCCCCAAACAGTGGCTAGACAACAGCGCACAGGGCAGCCAACAACCTGGTGTGAAAGCGCATATGTAAAAATGCATAAGACCTCATCGTGGGGAATTCATCAACATACCAACCCTTGTAAGAGCCAGTTGACCAAATTTGCATCATTCTAATAAAGCAAACACACCATTCGTGGTGGGGGCCCTACAGAGGGTATTCGAGACCCAATACCATGTCTGACTCCCCCTCTCTCTCCTTTTCTGCACATCTCTCTATGTTGTGTGACATAGTTCATATCATACTTGTATGATTGGTGAAGCAAACGTTTGCTAACGTATGGTATAAAACGGTGTATGAAACTGGCCTATCATTCTTGCTCTTTTTTGTAGTAAAAAATTTGAGACTTTTTTGCTGAAAGCGACACTGTGAATGGTCTACACCTTGTAGGTACTATGCTCAGGCTGTAAAAAACCTTGCCCTCAGGTTGGGCAATGGGCACTATACTATGAAAAGCCCTACACTTTACCAATGTACTATATAGCCCCAAATTTAAGGCCACGTATGAAACTTCATGAGGAGCTGAATCATACTTTATCATACCTATCATTCTCCTTGACGCATGGCAGTATGAAACATATGATATGAACTATGTTGTGCATTATCTTCGACGCGAAAGATGGCTGAATTTCGAACATTGAAGTTGCAGATTCTACCACCGAGCTTCCGCACATTACATTTTTGCGACTGTCTAGTCTCGCCGACTTGATGGAACGTGATTATATCTTGGATATATGGCTGGAAGCTTTAAGTTGCGGACAACTTTAAGTTGCTAGAAAGGATGTAGCTTACATGGACATTTCCCAATATGAAAGGGGTCTAGTGGACTCTAGGACGTATGAATATTTGGCAAGCACAAGCTTTGATAATGGGAGATTATCCTAGAATACAGAGAATCAAACTCCTAAAATCTAGGAGGGGTTCTATTTTTAGACAACCTCATATGGAAATTTTGTTCACGTCTCTCTCTCTCTCTCTCTCTCTCTCTATGTTGTGCGTTATCTTTGACACAAAAGATGGTTGAATTCCGAACATTGAAGTTGCCGATTCTACCATCAAGCTTCCGCATGTTTTTGAGACTGTCTCGTCTCGCCAACTTGATGGAACGTGATTATATCTTGGATATATGGTTGGAAACTTAAAGTTGCGAACAACTTTTAAGAAGATGAAAAGGATGTAGCCTGCATGGACATTTCCTAATATGAAAGGGATCTAGTGGACTCCAAGACATGAATATTTGGAAAGCACAAGCTTTGAGAATGGGAGATTATCCTAGAATTCAGAGGATAAAACTCCTAAAATCTAGGAGAGGTACTATTTTTAGACAAGCTCAGATGGAAATTTTGTTCACGTCATTATGTCTGTAAGTTGAGCAAATGGGCGGACATGTCAAAGCACATTTGGCAAAAGGTCTACCAACAATTGGGATATTTTAATAGGTAAAGATTATGGGAGGACCCATATCTTAGATTGGAACATGTGGCAAGAAAGTGGATCAAAGTGAGACAAGTGGCCTCACACTTGTTAGAAAGTAGATCGAAGTGACACAAGTGGCCTCACACTTGTCACTTCAGCTATTGTGTGACTCTCCACTTGTCATTTCAGCCTTCTCTTGTCATTTTAGCTCACAAGAGCCCCATATCTACAAATTGGAACCCCCTCTCTTTATTCAAGAGGCTCTCTTGCTGCTCGCCTTCTTGTCTACATCACTGTATGGACACTCCCCTCTACAAAAGTCGTCGTACTTGCTGTACCAGCCACTATACCAGCTGCACCAGCCACTATACCAGCTGCACCAGCCCCTGTATCAGCTACACCACCACCCATACCCATACCGGTTGCACCAGCCCCCATCCCAGCTGCACCAATCATTGTACCTATTGTACCAACCCTTGTACATGCAATACCGACTGCACCAGTCCATGTACTTGCTATACCAATCATTGTAAGTCAGTATTGTGCCAACCGCTGTGCCGACTGCACCAGCCCATGTACATGTTGTACCAGTCACTGTACCTACTGTACCAATGGTTATCCCAGTTGCACCAGCCCATGTACTTGCTGTACGAACCCCTATACCGGCTGTACCGAACACATGTGCACACTCCTGCTTTTCAGTGACGACGTCGGAGAAGCCCTCGGCAAGAATGCCCCGGAAAATAATGTCAGTGTAGCTCATGGGTACAGCTGCTTAGGGCAATTAACCCATGACTCTCAAAACTGTAGGGCTCGAGTCTTCAATTGTGGGTTGAAAAGTCAAATTGGGTAAAACCCCCAATTTGTGGGCTACAACAGCTTCAATTTATGAAGCAAATTATGGATTATGCAAAAGCCCCAATTTTTATAGAAAGGCCCAAAATATTATTGCAGCAAGAGCTTCAATTAGATAGAGGAAAGCTGAATTTTGAGAAACCCCACATATGCAGGGCTTTAATGTGATGATTCCACCCTAAAATCAGAAAAGCCCTAATTCTTGGTTGATGCAGGGGCTTCAATTTGAGCTTGATTTTACCTCATGATGGACTGTTTTTGCAGGTAAATCGAATTGATAATGATTTTTGCACATGCCTTGAAGGTGCAAATTTAATGGCTAAGAGATGATGATGACGTTGACGATGTCTGCTCTTCGTAGGTGGAGTAGACCTTATCTTTTGACTCACGCAAATCACACTCACATATGGGGACATGACACATGGCACATTGACACACCCTTATCTTATCCAGATAAAAGGGTGTTCACACACTTACACATACATGAGGTGTTCACACCTATACAAACACATATAGATGGATACACACACGTTGATAGGTATACGTGGTGGACATACAAGACACAAGAGACTCCAAATTACCCAACAAGGCACACAAATATCTAGATATTATTTGATACCCCTCTAAGAGGTGGTTCACACAGACAAGACACTTACACATTGCCACTCTCTAGGAGGTGGTTCACACACACACACACACACACACACAAGCAATACCTTGATCCCAACATCTGTCACATCAATCCATCTATCATTTGTACGTGCAATATATTCTCTCTCTCTCTCTCTCTCTCTCTCTCTCTCTCTCTCTCTCTCTTTTTCGTGAAATGGTTTTTTATATGATATGTAAAAATGTACATCAGCCACATGGCTCACACAGAACCTATGGCCCCAAAAAAAACCCCCACAAAAGATCCTCTAAAGGATCATGACCATGCAAACCTGTACACTAATAAGAAAGCCTCCTAGCCAAATAAGCATCCCAGATAAAAGCATCAAAGATTAGCCAGCCGAGCCGCCATAGACCATAACGAAATAACATCTGCATCCAGTAGCTGAGCTGAGAGAAGAGAAGAAACCTGCCAAAGCACCAAACCGCGGATACGTAGAATGTGCCCATGTATTCCAGACAAGGAATCAAAGATGACCCCATTCCGTGTAGTCCAAATATGCCAAAGTCCTGTCCATCTAAGGAAATGGAATATCACAAGGTGACTGTCCTAAGTAATGACTTGAGGACAAATCCCAAATATCCACTGATGAGCCGAAACAGTAGACCTCTCTACTGCCTCCCAAACGCGAGAGACAAAAGACCAAATCTGACGGGCCACTGGACAACTCATGAACAGATGCATAACTGTTTTAGTGCATGTCGTGCAGAGGAAGCAAGAGGCCACCTTGGTAAGGGAGTTTAGACTGCCAACCACGCATAAGAGTTTTCTGCCACCATGATTTAGACTTGTGCAATCGCCACACCTTATTGGCCTTGGCTGAAACCCAATCTTTCTCTGATACGAGCTTATGATAGACCTGGTTAGCTGAAAGTGATATCAAGTCACCAGATTTACATAGTGCCCAATCAAGCCAAGGCTGATCTGCAGATGGCCGATGCAATGGAGTAAAAGGCTCAACTGCATGCATGATGTCAACCCATAGTGGCTGAAATGTCCGAGGAACCCTAAAGTGCTGCCGAATACAACGAAACGAATATGGCCTGTCACGACCAGGCATCTCGGATTCTAACCAAGCCTAACCTGACCATGCGGTTGAGTCGTATGCGTGAAGCATCTCTGTCTGGCCAAACAATGACACGCGACTCCACAAATGTTTCGAACTGTAAAGAGTTCAAAAGTAGTCTTTCATGACCAGGATCCCACCGAGCCGATAGTAGAACTTCATGCCAAGAAAGGAGAATATGCGATAAAATGTGAGATGAGCGAATACGGACAGGATGAGCCGCATTCACAATGTCCCACCATGAAGCCTGCACACGTGTCCGTCCATGTGACAATCCCTCCAACTCACTCAAGTCACGAGCCATGAATACCCAAGACTGCTCCTGCAAACACATATCCTGGAAAAGCGCCCACCCACGCGCCACCATATGCAAGCGGACATCCAGTAAAGCAGCCCCACCCATTCTTTTGGGCGTCGTAATGTGATTCCAAGCTATCCATGTTTGACCCATAATATTTCCTTGCCTCTTCCACAGCATAAACCGAATGGGAGCAACCAAACGGAGAAGAGATTTGTGCGTCCAAGGTAGCAAAGGCAAAAAATAGGAAATCATGCTAAGCATAATAACCTGAGCTACCTTAACCCTCACGTGCATAGGCCACCCTTGAGCTTTCCAATACACAAATTTATACGAGATCCGAGCAGAAATCCAAGCAAGAAGCGCTTGGGGGTCTACATCCACACCCACCGGATACCCAAGATGACGAACAATGTCTCATGTATGCACCACACGGCCTTGCCACCCTAATGCCTCAAGATCAAATTCTGTGCATACAATGAGGGCTGATTTTGTTGAATTTATTTTCAGCCCAGAAGCCAATGCAAAATTATTCCAAGCTTCCATTGCTCGATCTATATTGGCTTTTTCGGCCCTGAGAAACATAAAAGTGTCATCCACAAGGGCTTGAGCAACCAATTGCTTGCCATGAGGGAGATGCAAACCAACCACTTCACCATGCGATGCCATAGCATCTAGGCAAGATAACATAGGATGAGTGGCAATGGCAAAGAAAAGAGGGCTAAGAGGACAGCCCTGCCGGAGAGAACGGGTGAGAGAAATACCATCCGAAAGTCCTCCATTGAGCATAATCCGCGTGATAGAGCCAGAGCCAAGTAAATACACCAAATTAGCCATTTTGGGACCAAAGCCCATGGCTGTCATTAACTGAGAAAGGAAAGACCAGCTGACATGATCAAAAGCTTTTTCAAGATCCAGTTGCACCATCACAATCTCTTGCTTCTTTGCCTTGGCATAATCCACTCCAATTTGAACATTAAGAATAGTATGCAGAATATTCCTGCCATGCACAAATCCATATTGATATGGATGAATAAGAGTAGGAAGCACCTTCTGCAAGCGATTGGCAAAAATCTTTGTAAGGATTTTATACATAATACCCACAAGTGAGATCAGACGCCATTGAGCCAAAGAAGTGGGCGAAGGGACTTTGGGCAACAAACGAAGTATGCCCAACTTCCAATCGGCAGGCATATATCCCTCATTCCAAACCCTTTGACAAATAAGCGTCAAAGGCTCTGCAAGCTGATCAGCATATTTTCGGAAAAACTCATTTGTCAAACCATCCCAACCAGGGCTCTTTCCCATGGGAAGTTTGGAGAGAACAGCTTCCACTTCCCCTTGAGTAACAGGAGCATCAAGCTGAACCGCCACATCAGGGTCAACTTGATATCGTACTTCAGCAAACAATGACTCCCTTGCAGCCAGGACAGCCGGCGAGACATCCTCTCGAGGGGCAAGCAAATCTTCATAAAACCTGATGCAATGCTGAATAACCTCAGAAGGTTGAGTAACAAGGTTGCCTTGGGCATCCATCAGCCTAGCAATATTCTCACGCATATGTTTTTGATGCAACTTATCATAGAAGCGATGAGATTGACAGTAAGCATCCCGCAAGTCATCAAGACGTGCAAGTAGTTCAAAGCGAACATATTGTGCTTCCTGCACCCTAGATAGCTCCTTTTTCAGCCATTCTATGGCATCCACAACTTCAGCATCCATAGAGTCAGTAAACATGAACGCCTGCAAGCCCTTTAAAAGCGACTCAAGAAGAGCCACATGCAGTTTTTGGATAGAGGCATTAGCAAGACCATAATGCCGCGCTAATTTCCGAGTGTTGGTAAGGAACACTGGCCAAGCATGATAATCAGCCATGGACACTCTTGTGGAGAAATGTCGTATCAACTGACGCATATAAACATCAAAAACTTCATGCTCCAAAAAAGTGTGATTTAAGCGCAAAGGCAAGCGTCCCAACAAGCCTTTATATGCATCCACAGGATGATAGACCATTTCAAACACAAGCGGCCAATGATCCGACAAAACTTGTTGCTGCTCAACCATCATAGTAAGAACCTCTGGCAAAAAGAGATCCTGATGTAAAATATACATCCTATCCAATCTAGCATAAGTGCCCCGAAACTGTTGTGAGGCATAAGTGTAACCCCTTTCATCTGGATGCAACCAAGACCACATGTCTTGTTTTAGCGACCTTGCTGCAAAAGCTTCCCACGCCATTCTCTCCGGGCCATCCATTACAGAATGAGGCGACGTGGCTTGCTCCTGGAGACACACATATTAAAGTCTCCCATCACAAAGCCAGGATGAGAGATTGAAAGAGCACACAAGTCATTCCACAGCAAACGGCGTGCACGAGTATTATTTGGAGCATACACCCCTAACAACCATAAAGGCGTATCATCCCAAACAATCGTATCACTAGAAATCTTCCATGAACATCTTGAATCACAAGAGAAGGCTGAAACTGCGAACGAACACCAAACATAACACCTGACTGCGAAGCAGGATGTCCGCTGTAGAAAACATGAAACCCCTTATATACATAGGCTTTGCCAGCCAACTTATGCTGCTTATGTTCAACTGCACACAAAACATCCCAACCATGACAAAAAGTTGTACCCATGGCTGCTCAACCTCATTCTGAACATCAACATGTACATCCATGTGTTGGGCATCATGTAAAGGAGCATCATGCTCATCTTCCACGGGCAACTGCCCATCAACGATATCCTTGGTAGCAACAACTTGTTCTTTCTTAGGACATTCGGAGACAAAGTGGCCCATCTCACCACATTTGAAACAGTGGCCAGCAAATGTATCCCACCTCAATTCATACATTAAAGGTTGCAGTCCAGCCATATTGACACGCAAATGTGTCGGCCTAGGTCTCCCAGTATCCCACAACATGCATAGACGATTTCGGTTTTCTAGATGTCATTCGAGGCACCACCAAGACATCACTGATACCTCGCATGAGACTTGGTAAAACACGCCAAAACATTGATGGGAATTGTTTCACTTCAACCCAAACTGGGCAAGCCTGGCGCAACATATCTTGGTACTCTGCCATAGGCTTCCACGGAACCACATGAACCAATTGCCCATCCAAAAAGAGTGGCACCTGCTCCAAGGCTGCCCTACGGGCTTCCGAAGTGCGAAAAAGTATTTCATAAAAGCCTCTCGGACCATCATAAATCTCCTCAAGTGCCTCAGGCGACACCAAGCGGCCCAATCATACTCTAAGACGAGGCAACAACGGAATACGCCCAGTAAAGAAGAAGATAGCAGCACGATCATGAAAATCTGCTAGCTGTTGTAGAAACAAAGGAGTCTCCATGCATACATCAGCCACACCACCATTATCAACTGCAGCCATTTGCACGCTGTTTGCCTTCACATATTCTTGCAAAAGCTCACTAGTGATCTACAGCAAACGTGCAAACTTTGGAGAAGGTACCTGAGAACTTTCCTCTGCATTCTCTCCAACATTCACCGGAGTGTAGCTTGCATCAACATCAAGCCTTTCACGTTTTTGTTGCTCCAAGGCATCTGAAGCATAACCCACATCCTTCTCGATCATCTCCTCAATAAGATCCATGTTAAGGCTATTGGCAGCCATGCCACCAACAACAGCCGCGGGTCATCTAAATCCATGTACAAAAGCAAAGAAAACCCGTTCTCTCAAACCCTAATTCAGCACCTAAAAACCCTAATTCAGCACCTGCAAACCCTAACTCAGCAGCTGCAAACCCTAAATCAGTAGCTGCAAACCCTAAATCAGCACCTTCATAGATCGATCCAAAACCTCTCTCTCTCTCTCTCTCTCTCTCTCTCTCTCTCTCTCTCTCTCTCTCTCGCGTGCCCTCGCCTCTCTCCTCACGTGCCCTTGCTTGTTTCTCTCTCTCTCTCTCTTCGCTTCTCTCTGTTCACCCGCTTCTCTCTCTGCACTTGCTTCTCTCTGTACATGAGGCGAGTTTTCTCTCTCTCTCTCTCTCTCTCTCTCTCTCTCTCTCTCTCTCTCTCCGCATTCAGTACGATGGACTATCACCCATCATAGCTTCCCTCCTGCACCTGCTTTGTCCTACAAAAACCATGTGAAAAAGGAGGGAAATCTGAATGTCTAGAACATCACACTCACAAACACATCTTTCTGCAATAATGGAGAGTTATATCCCCAGAATGGCCACCTCTTAGCCAGCTGCTGGTCCAAACATAGCTCCTCATTGTAAATTGGGCCTTACAGACATGACCTAGCATGGCATACACATAGTCCAACCAGAGGTGAGAGCACTGACTTTCCACCCAAACCCCGAGTCCCTTTACCAAAAAATGAGCTGCTGTGAGCAGATGTTTAAATTCTCCATAAAAATTCGATACTAATCCATAGTTATTACATAGGTAATCTTGGTAGGAAATTCATTAGCAGACTTGACGGTGATGCTAGTCACCACGTAAATCCCTTGGAGAACTCTCGACTTTGTAAATCACTTCATGTCTAAGAATACGAGGCTTTAAAGCATTACACTAATGGACAATAAACCGGACCACTTTTACACTCTTGAAAAACCTCCAAGTCAAGTAGGAGAGGTTGACATCAAAAACCACAAACTACTAGGAAAAAAGACCCATGTGATGCACCTACTGTAGCAGGAAATGGCCCTCACCGTCCTTGCACTTTTTTGATGATGACGTGATCAAGGCAGCTGCTGCATCGTTCCTTTTTTCCAGCAAGCTGCTTTCACTTCTCCTTGTTCTCTGAGGACGATGGTGTGAAGCTTGATCCAGTTTTCTCTGAGAGGTTTTTCTTGGCTTCACTTTCATGTTGATAATTTACTTTGTGCCTCGTTCAACTGGCAGAACCTTCACACCTATCTGACTAATCTGGGCAAACAGCAAAAAAGAACTATCAGAGGCTGTTTCAGCAACATCCACAAGAATATGCAAAACCAGATGTACTTTGCAATCGTTAGCGATTTAGCAGGACGCTTCATTACACAGGCTGCCAAAAAAAAAACAATGGTGAAGACTAAGCTACAGTCAAACAACTGAAATAAGCAGCCCTTACAAGCACATAAGTCGTTACTGAGGCGATGCACAAAACAAAAAAAAAAACTAATCAACTATGAAAAGATTTCGCATTATCACCATAAATTGAAGTGAGGGGTTGACATATATTACGTACTAACAGGGCCCATCACGTATCCATACCTATCAGTACTTAGGAGTATTAACAACTTCAAATAAAAGGGGATTCTTGGTGTCATTAGGCTCTAAACTAAGGTTGCATGCCTCTGCCACAATACACCCAATGTGCATGCTCTCTCTTGCCGCTTCAGCCCAACACTCAACACTAGCTCCCAACACATACAGGCTGCACATTGCACACTCCTGTTGCAATCGACTGAATGCAATCCTCATCAACGCACACCATTAACAATTTAACTTCGCAGCAAAGGCCCCAATTTGTCTGTGCAGCCTGCCCATGCTGACCCTATTTGTCATATAGTCCCACTTCCGCAAATAACGAGCTCTTTTTCAATTTTAATAAAGTATGTGCCCGTTTTGCAAAGTGGCAAGCCCAATTTTGCTTTCTTGTCAAATGCTTAAGCCCATTTTTCCAGCTAAGGCCGTGGGGCTTCGTAGGAGAGTTGGTATGTCACATGCACACACATGGACATTGTTAGGTCTCATCGCTAATCCCTGATTAGGCAGCAGTTTTAGGGTAAATAACAGGCTCTCACAAGTAACGAAGAAGTCCCCAAAGGCAGCCCACCAATCGGCCAGGTCATGAGTATCAAATGGACAAAGTCAGCAACATTTAAATGATATTATATGATTTTTTGTGCTTGTTTCTGCCGGCCAACAGCAGCTGGTTTGTTGCAGGGTTGTTCCTAGAAGCCTATAGATAGCAAGTCATAGTCAATCATTAGACCATCTCATCCCCACCATGGATTTATGATTCCTTATTGATTGTCTTTGGGCAGCATGAGATTGTCAATCGTAGGACTAGGCACTCAGCTGCCTCAAGAAAGGTGCACAAATCCATGGAAGAATGCAGCCATGCTAGCATTCATGAGGTGGTCGACAGTTCGCAAAGCCAGAGGAAAGCATTCCCATTGGCTCTCAGATCAGTTCCAAAGGTGGAACATCAAGCATGATCATTCTCCATAGTTGTGTTAGGGAGAGGGATTGCATGCATGGGCACAAACTGCAACAGATGCATAGTTGTCAAACCAGACTCAGAGTGGGTTTTCAATCAAAGTACAAAGTCAGTAGTCTAAGGGAGAAAGTATGACAAGTTTCCAACCCATCATCAAGTTTAGCAAGAAGGAATGTCATGTGCACACACATGGGCATAACAAGTTGATATGTCACATGCACACATGGACATTTTTTGTCTCATAGCTAATTCTTGATTAAGCAGCAATTTTAGGGTAAATAAGTTTAGCAAGAAGGAATGTCATGTGCACACACAGGGACATAACAAGTTGATATGTCACATGCACACATGGACATTGTTAGTCTCATAGTTCATCTCTGGCAACCAAAGAAGTTCCCAAAGGCAGCCCAAAATTCGGCGAGGTCATGAACATCAGACAGAAAAAGTCAGCAGCATTCAAAAGATATTATATGATTTTTCCAAGGAGCCTATAAATAGCAAGTCATAGTCAATCATTATAATGACCATCTAGTGCCCACCATGGGGCATGTCATAATCAGTCCATAGGCAGCCCTTAGAAAGTCAAAAATCAATCCTTTTGGAAAAGCCAAAGGCCAAATAAAGACATCTTTTTGGTTCATAGTAATATACTAAATACACAACTGATGTCTCCTTTCTATCTATCTATTCATTGCGTTAAAATCATCAATGTTCCTAATCAATAGGCTTAGGGCTAGATCAACTCAATCAAGGCTTCCGCATGCCACATTGGTATCAAAGCATTCACGCTAAGCCATCTAAGCACTAAGCTGTCCCAAGAAAGGTGCATAGATCCATGGACGAATGGAGCCAAGGTAGCATTCATGAGGTGGTCGGCAGCAGGCAAAGCCAGAAAAGCATTCCCTTGGAGTAGTATGCTCAAAGGAGCACACCATTGGCTCTCAAATCAGTTCCCAAGGTGGAGCATCATGCATGATCATTCTCAGCAGGACTGAGGAGACGTAAGTCATTTATGATATAATATATTATCATTTATATATGCTAATTGAAAAAGTGAACGTACTCAAAGTACTTATCCCAATGTGTGCTTTGTGTACTCGTACCATACATGTACCACACCACACCATTTCTAAAGTACTCCACCACTATGGTCCCATTTCAGCACTTTTGAGAGCTTGCCTGCAGCTGAAAGCATAGCAACCAAACTGATGCTGTCTCTAAGCTTCTTTGGAGATGTTATTGTCCCAAACCCTGCTGCTAAGAGATTTCAGAATGTGGGAATGTCTCATGTTGACGAAACAAGTCATCCAGGTCACCAAAATCTTGCTTGTGTGAAGAGGCAAGAGGCTGAACCAAATATGACATCACTACTTCTGATAATCTTGTGAGTAGAGAGATCATAAAGTCTACTTCTGATAATCTTGTGAGTCGAGAGATCATAAAGTCTACAATGCCCACGAAAATGCATTTCACGGCCTTTGTGCTCTAAGATTTTTCATGACCTATTATATATAAGGCCCAATTTCCTCCTCATAAAAAGCCCACAACCCCCGTGAAATTTACAGCAAGGATAGCATCTTCAGCTTTTGGAATGAGCATCATCAGCTCATGTCAAATCCCCACCCGATCTCCTCGTGGAACGCTCCTGGTACGAGACTAGAAACCTGCAAACAAACAAACAAGGGGGGGGTGCAGGCCTGACTCACCTCCCAACCATGACAGCCGTGGGCAAGCCCACAGTCTTGGCTGCCCCCATCGAGCCACGAGCTAAGCTAACTAGGTTGACGTACCGACCAATCTCCACCTCGCGACGTCCCATACCACCACGAAGCTACCCTCGCGGACCTCGAGATTGCTGCCGGCCTCAGTTGCGTAAAGCAGGTGCACGTCTGCACTAGATCCAGGCTCCAAACCATAGAGCTCTCACAAAACATGTGAGACTCTATATGACTAATGACTAACCTTGGCCACTCTTTTATAGGCTCTTGGCCGGTCATCGGGCATCCACACTTGGGCGCCCGTCCATACTTGGGTGCCCGCCCGTTAGTCTATCCCTAACTCAGCTCGCCAATCAACCTGCCTAGCTCCAAGCTTCCCCAAACCTCAAAGCTAGTCTTGCGTGCGTGTAGCACACAGTAGATACACACTGTGCACATGACAGCTCAGCTTGGTTGGCGGAGGAGATCATAGAAAATTACTCATCCCCTCGTTGGCTTTCAAGCAAATCTGTCAAGTATTCTCATTGAATTTTGGTGGTCGGGACGGAATGCTAAGTATTTGAACTATTGGGCAAGACGTCTTGAGTTCAAATCCCACTAGCCTCAACCAATGGACACCAAGGTCCTTTGTTGCCTACCAGGGAACAACAGCTTCTCTCTGCTCCCATTGGGTTTATCTTGGAGAGTAGTGGCTTTGACAACTAATTAGCACAGTCTACTCAGAAAAAAGAAAGACCTTTAGCTTAGTAATTCACATATTCAAACATGAACTACAAATTGTGATGCTACTTGCCCCGAAAAAAAAATAAAAGGTCAGCTCAAGCCTAGACGTAGAAATAACAAGCAACCAAAGCAGAAATTTTTTGATAGAAGCCCCAGGTCAAACATCCCTGCGATTGGCCTTCTCATGCACGAGGAAAGACAAACAACAAGAAACGTTTAAAGAAATACTTGCACAATTGGCACAACCCTACCATGTTGCATGCGGAAGCCTTGACTGACTTGATCTAGCCCTAAGCCTATTGATTAGGAACATTGATGATGCTTAACGCAATGAATAGATGGAAGGAGAAGAGAGAGATGAGTTGTGTATTCAATATATTACTATGATACAAAAAGATGTCTTTATCTAGACAACTATTGTAGCGCTTGGCCTTCCCAAAAGGATTGATTTCTAACCTCCTAAGGATTGCATATGGACTAACTATGACCTACCCCATGGCGGGGATCAAGTGATCTAATGACTGACTATGACTTGCTATTTATCGGCTCTTAGGAACAACCTTGTAGCAAGCCAACTGTTGTCACCTAGAAGAAACAAGCACAAAAATCATATAATATCATTAAAATGTTGCTGACTTTGTTTGTTTGATGCTCGTGTTTGGTCAACTTGTGGGTTGCCTTTGGGAACTACTTCTCTTCTTGTTAAAGCTTGTTATTTACCCTAAAATTGCTACCTAATTATGAATTAGCAATGAGACTGTTATGTCCATGTGTGCACATGACATTCCCTCCTCCTAAACTTGATGATGGGTTGGAAACCCATCATCCTTCCTCCATGGATGATGGACTATTGACTCTGTACTTTGACCAAAAACCCTGTCACTCCTTTGATTCCACTCTAAGTCTGGTATGAGAACCGTGCATGTGTTCCACTTTGAGCCCATGTTTGCAATCGCTTTCCCTTAACGTAGCAATGTAGTTTATAATTCACCGATATAAAATGTCAAATGCACTAAGGCACACAAATAGATCAGAGACACTAGTGTAAATTTGAAATCATCAATGACACAAATAAGTATGAAAATAAGAAAGCTATTAATGTCAAGACCGAGTACAAGCTGAAATATAAATAGATCCTTGTGCGCTATGAGTGACACGTAGATAGGATACAAAGCAAAAATCAATCAATTAACAAGTAATTTTTTAAGAGTGCAAGTAGGAAAGCATGGAACCGGTAGGGTACGTATTGGATGTCACCAGCCAAGGCATTTCCCAGTATGAAAGGGGTTTGGTGGACTCCATGACATCTAAATATTTGGAAAGTACAAGCTTTGGGAATGGGGGATTATCCTGGAATACAAAGGACCACACTCCTAAAATTTAAGCGAGTTGCTATTTTTGGCCTGACTCCGATGGAAATTCTGGTTGCGTCATTACATCTAGAATTGAGTAGATACCAAGAGTTGGCAAAGTACCTATGATAGAATGTCTACTAGTTGGGATGTTTTTAGAGGTAAAGATTATGGGAGAACCCATTTCTCAGATTAGGACATGTGGCAAGAAAGTGGATCAAAGTGAGACAAGTGGCCTCACACTTGTCACTCCACCTATTGTGTGGCTCTCCACTTGTCATCATAGCCTTCTCTTTCCATTTTCGCTCATGGGAGCCCCAAATCTATAAATTGGAGCCCTCTCTCTTCATTAATGGAGGCTCTCTTGCTGCACATTAGCCTCTACCACCGTTACAGGCTGCCCTAATGATGGCTACTCTCTTTCTCTCTCTTGAAAGCTGCCCTTGAAAAATACCAGCTGTTGGGGACAGTAAGGCCCTCAAAGCTTGTACATGATATTATACTCCTTGGGTAATAAAATACTCCAAGGGGGGGGGGGGGGTCGGCCCATTCCGGCCTCTATGCGGTGTCACATGTGCACGCTCCATTTTCAGCATTTGTGGATGTTTAGTCCAGCTTTTATGTTTTACGCAAAGTGATGATGGATATGTGTTAAGGTTGTTAAGGCTATGGCCATGTTTAAATGTTTTAATATGCATTGATGGTATCAACAAGTGTGACAAAGGCACTAGTCTCCCAGGGACCGCGGGCTACATTGAAAGTATTGAACGGGTGAGTATGCGTATGGAATGCAACTATTAATGGGACAATGAAACAAAGTACGTGTGTGTACCAAGCTAAGCAACAGCCAAGAATCCCTGACAACAGAGAAACAATGATGTGCATCTCTGTGCTTAATGAATTAACACAGTATAGTCACTGGACAGTCCGCACCTTTCCACCCTGGCAGCTTTTGTCACCGGGTGATGCTAGGTGTAGTCACTCTGCCTGCTCTAAGCCCAGGCACATGATTTAAAGCCCACAAATAAGAGGTCATTTGAGAGAACATAAAATTAGAGAAACAACCAATTTCCTACACTGTACATGAAACCAAGCAAGAGACTAATAGTATTTTCAACCCTTGAAGTATGCACATTACCTTAGATAGCGTAAACCATGGGAGAAGAAGAACGTCTCGAATGCTCCCCTTCTCTCTCTCATTCTCTCTCTCTCTCTCTCTATGCACGGTGCATGCATGCATAGTGTGTGCGAGCGCAAAGAAGAAGAAAACCATATGGCATACATCAATGAAGCAACAAGAATTCCGTGCATCAATGAAACAACGAGCCGCGATAACCTGGGCTAAAACCTAACCTTGGTCTCTTGGCACACCCACAGACGTAATGTCGTACATACCAAGCGCATTGACAGAAAAAAACGCAAAAGGCCATCGCTAAGGTTAGCCACACGATACAGGTTTCTAAAACCCCGAAACGATATGAAACGATGGTTCTGGAGAATCCTCTACACAGAGCTCTGCTAACACTAAACGCACGAAAATTTCAAATCTCTGCGAGAACAAAAGAATGCATTGAGCTTGATAAAAACCATACCTGGAGGTGAAGCTGTGGATAGCTAGGAAATCCACAAAGAGGGTTTCCTCAACAACAGTGCTTCCTCCAAGAGACCCGCTTAAAGAGACATAATTCAACAGCTAGGGTTTGCAGCCCCTTGCAAGGACAAAAATAGGGTTTGCTCCACAGCTAGGATTTGCAGAGAAAACTTCGCTTTAGGGTTTGCAGACTGGACGACTCCCCTCTTTTGCTTTCAAACCAGGAAGTGTATTTGACCTACTAGATTCGAAGCTACACCAAATGGTCAAATATACTACTAACCTATTAAACTTCTAAGGGTGGTTTCACAAGCGTCCGGCTGGCAACTTAGAAACTGACCAAAGAAATTTGGCACTTCAAATTAGAGAACCTGTCGGGATTATTACTAAAATATATAATTTTTGTCCCTTGGAATCAATATATTAAATGTCAACTTAGAAACTGACCAAATAAATTTATCACTTCAAATTAGAGAACCTGTCGGAATTATTAGTAAAATATATAATTTTTGTCCCTTGGAATCAATATATTAAGACATTTAAATCAAGATTTTTTAATTTTACTTGGAAAAAAAAACTAGCAAAATCGGGTTTTTCAAGCACTCGTTGTTAGGCCTAGCAGTTACGCACTTTAGCATATGGCATGGAGAAGCTAGGCAGTCATGGACATTCAAAAGTTCTAGGTTTGTGGGAAATGCACAAATTCAAACTTTGTACCTCTACCATACAATATTAAAGATTAATGTTTTAAAGTTGATCCTTATTTACTTGAGATAGCATGGCCACACACTTGTCTTTAGAAAAACCATAGGGTTGTTATTGCAACCACCAATAAAACTATGAAAGACAGTCTATAATTAATGGTATGATGATTTAAATCGCCTAATTAAAGTCATAATTTATGGTGCAATGATTTAAGAACAATAAAGAACCTTATCTATGAAGGGTCAGCTCGAAGTTACACAATACTATTAATAAAGCTACGATAGTTAGTAAAGAATAGGTTGCAAGCTTATTTTTCGAATACTCAATTGTCCACCAAAGCTCTAGAGCCTACTGTGAATGTGGGATTAATTTCTTGGTTCCACCACTTTTGTAAGAGGGGAGAAAATGTCCCACACAATCCCACAAATGTCACTTAGGTATACCCTTTTAACAATAGTAGTGCATGTCCCATTAATGAATAGGGACATATAAAAGGAGCCATTAATTAATCATACCCTATACAATAGTAGTGCATGTCCCATTAATGAATAGGGACATATATAAAAGGAGCCATTAATTAATCATACCCTATGCACACACACACACACACACGAAGGTGTACCCTTTTAGCAATAGTTGTGCATGCCCCATTAATGAATTGAGACATATAAAAGGAGCCATTAATCATGCTCTATCTATAAATATACACACACACAAAGGTTATTGAAAAAACATTGAGCAATGCTATAAAGCAAAAGCATTATAATTTTTCATCAAAAAAATGCATTACTTGTTTAATTATAAAGCTCATACAAAAGTAAGAAATGCAAGAGTGATGATGTCATCTAGCCATTGGCACGTGAAAGAGGAGTCATGGTGGAGCTTGATGTGCGAGGTTAATCACGACTACGAATGGGTGGGCACTACTAAAAGCACTAAACATATGTTGGGCATGATTACTTATATGCTTAGCCCATTGTTATTGAGATGGGCAAAGATAATATTGATGAGATCTTAGGCTTTTTACCAAGGTTATTACCCAACTTGAAATCTTTGCCAAACTACGTACTTTTTACCATTGTTGGCGCACACTGGGTAATCGTGCGAGCATTACTTGTGGCCCAAGTAGTCGAAGTGACAAAATGGTTGAAAGCTTAGTTAAAGGTTGGGCTACTTGGCTTTTACATGTGGCCATGTGGGACTAATGAGTTGTGTTATTTTTCTTAACAAAAGAAATATTGATAGAGATGGAGTATGTACATCACATAAGAGGCTATTGCCTTGTGTTAGATCATAACTTTTTTATGCAAGTGCGAGAAGAGGGTGAAGCATTGAGGTGAAATCCCTTTCTTTTTAGTTTGTCACAGAACCTTATGTACTTCTTGAAGAAATTAATCAAACTTACATATACATCAAGGAATAGACCATAGACTTGAATCAAATTGACAAGATTAAAGCGTGGCATAGAATAAGAAAATAGAGTAAGCATCACCATCAACACACTATTAGGTGCATGTCCCCCCTCATGCATGCAGCTCCTCCTTCCCATAACATGAGTATTTTGAGAATTGTATTCCAAATAGAGCCCCAAGGAGTTAATAATAGTTGTGCGTACAAAATAGGGCTTGCGTTTTCACTTTTACAAAAATAACTCAAGCACTAGAGCTTGTTCACACACTAAGTGTAAAATAACCAAAACTCTTCTAACATATATGCTAGTAATATAGCAACACCACACACAAGCGTACATAAATAATATGTACAATCATTTGGCACGTGGCCAACAAAAATAACTGAAATGAGTAATAATAATCTGACATGATATAGACAAGATCCTCCATGTGCGATACACACACTCCTCATAACCTATCTCACAAACGTAAACACATTAGTTATTCCAATTAATTGCTATCTCCACAATTAATCCCAATATGAAACGTTGATAGGCACAAACACAACATACACTCACCACTTGTTACACTTTGATGAGAGTATCATTTTACACATCATCTAGCATGCTATGTATTGCCACTTGTTACACTTCAATTAGCATGGAACATCATTTACAAAAACCACTTATTACGCTTCGACCATGTGTAGTTGTCTAGCGTAGCATGGAACATCATTTACAAAAACCACTTATTACGCTTCGACCGTGTGTAGTTGTCTAGCGTAGTCCACTTGTTTCACTACAACCACACACAGTCGTCAAGCATGGCACTACTTGTTACACTTCAACAACATACGCCCGTCTAGCATAGTCTCAAGCTATACCAATAATACTAGGTAGCTAGTATTTAATGTGGGATCACCCACAATACTAATTGACTAGCATGGCACACTAGCATATAGGCGTCCCCATTTAGCTAAAGGGTGGATATTATGTAGCATCACTCCTGCTTGGATAAGTAACTAACCTCAATTGCATGTTTGCTTATTGCGAGCAAAGGAGATCAATGTCTTACAATATATAAATTTTAGTATATTCTCTAATTATGACAGATAGACAAAGAATCAAGGAATTCTATGTGTAATAAATTCTAATGTCACATACCACCAGAAATTATCCCACATAAATCTAGAGATAAGTATGCATTGAAATCCTTCACACCAGATTAATCTTTGTGTCCCATACCACAAGACTAATACGTAGTGAAAAATTCATAAAGCATAGTTCAAGATGGAAGGGCCAGTTCCTCCAAGAAGTTATACTTTTGATGCATAAAAACTCTCCTTGAAATTTACAAAAAGTCTTAAAATAAAAATTATTGTAAAAACAATCAAATGAAATGAGTCTGTTACCTTAAGAGTTGAATACTTGTCAAAGTAGGGGTATTTGTCTTCATCATCATCAATCATATTTATTTCAAGTGAAATATACTTTGACTTCCATGGACAATTCGATGCAATATGTCCAATCTTGTTGCACCTGTAACACTTCTTTGAATCATCTTTATTAGCTTGTTGTGAATCATCAACCTTGGTGTCCATACCCGTGTTATTGCCATTGAGAGGTTTATCAAATGATTTTGGAAAGGTTTTAGGCTTCAAGAACTTTGATGTTAAGGGTTTAGGGTGTCATTACTTCCTTGGGAAAGCCATTTTTCTTTTCACGATTCAAGGCTAAGGAAATAGCCAAGCTAAGAGAGTGCAGTCGAAACATATTCACTTCTGATTGAATTGTGGGTTTCAAACCTGCTATATAAACTTCTTTCTTTGATCCTTGGTGTGAACTTTCTCAATCACCTATACTTGTAACAAAGTTTGCCAAAATCTATCCACATAAGCAGATATATTCTCTTTCTCAACCTGTCTGAAGATAGACCATCATTATCTTGCCATGGCTTTGTATTGTAAGAAATCTTTCTTAATGAGTTTCTGAAATCTCTTCTAAGATTTTGGTTTGTGCTTGCTGGTTCTAGTCATGTTCCACCATAATGCTGCATTATCCACCAAATGATTGGTAGCACATGATTTTGTCCTTCTCAGACAATTCTCCCTCGAAAAATCATCGAGTTGACTAAGCCAAGTAAATATTGTGCAAGCATCTTTCTTGCCATCAAAATTTTGAAAAGTAAAAGCTTTACGGTGGCTAATTTTATTTTCTTTCCTAGACTCCTGAGCTCTAAGAGTATTTTGCATGGTTCTTTGAATTTGGTCACCGCCAGAGTCTAAATATGCATCACTAGCACCACTGTGCCTTGAGAAATAACCTATCCTCTCAATTAGAATCTAGTTTTGGAGTGACTAAATTTACTCTTGAATGGTTGGGGGTAGAGGACTCATGATGAAAAAGAGATGTGGAAAGATTAAGGATACAGATTTTATATGCAAAAATGGAAATTATTGAAATAATGATAATACTTAGCTTTCTCCCGCAATTTGCAAAAAGTTGAAAGTTCTATATGTCGTGCAATGAGAAGAAAAATTCCACAAGTGCCAAGAGACCATCGAGTAATATCAAAGCGGGCATGAACTTACCATAAGGAGCTCGAGAGAGTTGGCCCTTGAATTTTTCGATGGCTTGTAATGCAGGTTGCGCAATTGACTAAAATTTTTCCACTTTGGTTGAGAGTTTGGATGATGATTGGAAAATCCTTCAGTAAAAGAATAGTGTTTCTTGGAAAGATAGAACTTCGAAAACTCATTTAATGGTACACAGAGACCAAAAAAGTAAATGTTGGAGACTTTGAATATATATTGTAAAGGCTTTATAGTGTTAGTAGTAAAAGCTTATAAGCTTTTTTTTTAAAAAAAACAAAGACAATAAAGCTTTAAATATAAGCTTAGCTTTATGATGCTAAAGCTTAGCTTTATGAAGCTAAAGCTTTAATAATCAAAACTTGGCATAGAGGAAATAAAGCGATCGTTGTGGGCAGCGAGAAAAAAAAAGAAATAACATGGATGGCAGCAATGCTCAGTGAAAAGGAAAGAAAGCAAGGGCGCAACTAGCACAAATTGGAGAGAAATAAATAAAAGAAGTGCCAACAAATTTGTAGAGAAAGAATAATAAAAGGAAATGCACAACGTGATTACAATCCATGGATGAGAAAAAATGCCTTGCGCCTCACAATCGTCCACTATAGAAAAATTTAATGATGAAGCTCCTTCAAAATAGAGAGCAAAGCAATAATCCTCATCCCTTGCTGATTCAATCCATACAGTTGGATTGCCAATTGATGAAAGATTGAAGAAAACTATTTTTTCAAGACGAGGGTGGTTTTGGTTTCTCAGAAGTGGTTTTAGGAGAAAAGGTGACATAAATTGGTAACCTTTGATCTAGTTCTTCGTCTTAGGGCTTAGAAAATTCCCATAAACCTTCCAAGCTTTGTTCAAGAGTCCCTAAGCTTTTGTCTTCTTTATCCTCTAGATTTTTGTGAGCTTCTCCCTATTATTAAAGTGCAAGTACCCATAGCTCTAATACCACTATCACCGGACCTTATGTACTCCTTAAAGAAATTAATCAAACTCACATATATATCAAGGAATAGACCATAGACTTTAATCAAATTGACAAGTACCCATAGCTCTAATACCATTATCACCGGACCTTATGTACTCCTTAAAGAAATTAATCAAACTCACATATATATCAAGGAATAGACCATAGACTTTAATAAAATTGACAAGATTAAGGCATAGCATAGAATAAGAAAATAGAGTAAACATCACCATCGACACACTATTGGGTGCAATCTTTGCCCTCATGTGTGCAGCTCCTCCTTCCATGACATGAGTATTTTGAGAATTATATTCAAAATACAGCCCAAGGAGCTAGTAATAGTTGTGTGTACAAAATAGGTCTTGTTTTTCCACTTTTACAAAAATAACTCAAGCACTAGAGCTTGTTCGCACACTAAGTGTAAAATAACCAAAACTAAGTGTAAAATAACCAAGCACTGGAGCTTGTTCGCACACTAAGTGTAAAATAACCAAAACTCTTCTAACATATGTGTTAATAATATACCAATGCCATGCATAAGCGTGCAAATAATGTGTAATCATTTGGCACGGGGCCACCAAAATAAACTCATATGAGTAATAATAATCTGACATGATATAGACAAGATCCTCCATGGGCAACACACGCACTCCTCATCACCTTTCTCACAAACGTAAACATATAAGATGTTCCAATTAATTGCTATCTCCACATTAAATCCCAATATGAAACATTGATAGGCACAAACACAAGATACACTCACCACTTGTTACACTTTGATGAGAGTATCATTTCACGCATCATCTAGCATGGCGTGTCTTACCACTTGTTACACTTTGATGAGAGTATCATCTCACGCATCATCTAGCATGGCGTGTCTTACCACTTGTTACACTTCAATTAGCATGGCACATCATTTGCATAAACCACTTTTACACTTTGATCGTGTGTAGTTGTCTAGTGTAGTCCACTTGTTTCACTTCGACCGTGTGTAGTTGTCTAGTGTAGTCCACTTGTTTCACTTTTGCCACACACAGTCGTCAAGCATGGCACTACTTGTTACACTTCGACCGTGTGTAGTTGTCTAGTGTAGTCCACTTGTTTCACTTCGGCCACACACAGTCGTCAAGCATGGCACTACTTGTTACACTTCAATAACATACATCTGTCAAGCATGGTCTTAAGATATGCCAATACCACTAGGTAACTAGAATTTAATACAGGGTCACCCACCTTACCAATTCACTAGCATGGCACACTATCATCCAGGTGTCCCTGTTCAGCTAAAGGGTGGACATTATGTAACATAGTTTCATGCTAGATCTCATGGTATGGGTGGTTTAATGTAGCGATATGCTCTCAAGTGTTCGTGGTATCTTCACACAACACTCAACACACCATATACAAAGATAAGAGTACACACTATGAAAAGGTACTCAACCAAATACATACTAGGGTTCTCTATAATGTGAACCCAACTAAATGAGCTGGCGCTATAACTATGCCAATCTCTAGAATGGTTGTCACACAGCCTGTCATCCCACTGGCCGCATATCACCCATGATCTCACCAACCATGCCAGTGGTGTAAGTGTGGGTCTATCTCCCAGGCGGGTCATCAGTGTCCACTGCCTCATTAGATGAGCTCGATATCTCAACACTCCCCCTCGAGCTTAACTCCATCTCATGTACACCAAGCGAAGCCCTGAATCTGCGGAGCTTCTCTGTACCCAATGCTTTGGTGAAGATGTCAGTGACCTGATCCTGTGTGGTGCTGCATAAACAAGGTCAATGTCTCCTGCCAAAACCTTCTCTCTAACAAAATGGTAGTGGACCTCTATATGCTTCATGCGAGCATGAAAAACTGGGTTCTTAGCCAACTGTATACTGCTAATGTTGTCACAGAAAATGACAACTTGTCTATCCACTGATAGACCCAAATCTGCAAGTAGCTTTCTCAACCAAGCTACCTCACATGCTGCTATAGCAGCACCTCTGTACACTCGGCCTCTGTACTGGATAGAGCAACCGTAGGCTGCTTCTTGCAGCTCCAAGTCACAGCAGCACTCCCCAAAGAAAACATGAAGCCACTAATAGATCTTCTATCTGAGATACTACTAGTCCAATCAGCATATGTGTACCCATGTACACATATCTCTGTCCCAGTTTCATAAAATAGTCCACAATGCAAAGTAGACTTCACATATCTCAGTATGCGTCTCAATGCATCCAAATGCGGATCTGGCCTGGTGATCGTCATGTAGATCAAGCTTCCTACTATCCACCTATACATAGTAGGATCCTCCAAAATCTCTCCTGAATCTGCACTCAACTTGCCATTCTGGTCCAATGGTACTGAGATAGGCTTACAGCTTGTCATACCGTACTTGGGACAACATGTCCAAGCCATATCGTCTCTGCAGTAATCCAATACCATGTGGTGACCTAATCACCTCAATGCCCAAGAAATATCTGAGCTCCCCCAGATCCTTCATCTCAAACTTCTGTCTAAGCAAGATCTTTATATCAAAGATCTCTGCATCATGGTCCCCCGTAATGATCTGGTCATCTACATAGATGACAAGCACAACCTCTCTATCACTGTGTCTCACATATAGCGAGAAATCTGCATTGGCTACATGAAAGCCAATAGTGACAAGATATTCAGAAATCTTGTGAGACCAAGCTCTTGGTGCTTGTTTTAAGCCATATAAGGCTTTCTTCAACCTGCAAACATGCTTGGGGTAACACATCCTCATAACCAGGTGGCTGCAACATATACACCTCTTCCTGCAAATCCCCATGCAAGAATGCATTCTTTACATCCATTTGATGTAAAGACCATTGCTTTGACGCAGCCACTGCTATCACAACTCTCACTGTTGCCATCTTGGCAACTGGGCTGAAAGTTTCCTCATAATCAATGCCATATGTCTACGCATATCTTTTGGCTACCAATCTAGCCTTGTACCTACTTATGCTTCCATCACTATTATGTTTTACTTTGTACACCCACTTGCATCCAATGGCTTTCTTGCCTTCAGGCAATTGCACTAAATCCCAAGTCTCATTTCCATATAGTGCATCCATCTCCTCATCCATAGCTTTCTCCCAACACACATTTCCATCAGCCTCATCAATGTATGTGGGCTCTACAACCTGTACAACTTTTGCCATGTATGCATAGTGATGTGCCACATAACCATCATAGGTAAACCTCTGCCCCACAGGATTCTTCACTCTCCCAGATCTTCGCAGCTTTGCATTCATGGCTTCCATAGACTTCTTTACACCAGGTGTTCTCATAGCTGGTATCCCAAGATCCTCATCAAGGCTCATCTCTGAGCCACTAAACTCTCCATCAACATGAGAATGCCCTACAGAAATGCATACTGAGGGGCTCAATCACTTTCTCTTTGCCTTTATGTGATGTACTAATCACATTTACAGGACTGGTATTATGACGCAGCCTGCCACTCCGTGGTCAACTGAACCACTAGATGAGGACTCTCCTGGTCCACTTAAAGATTGTGACTGTTGCCTTGCATTCTGTGCAACCACATTTCCACTCACATCAGCCCCAACAGCTTATTTTTCAGCAGCATACCAGCTGCTCATCTCATAAAAAACAACATCCTTGCTTACCCTCAACTCACGTGTAGTAGGGTTATAACACCTGTATCCCTTTTGCTCAAGGGAATACCCAATAAACACACATTTTTCAGCTTTTGGATCTAGCTTAGTTCTCAGCTCATCTGGCACATGCACATATGCAATGCATCCAAAGACTTTCAGATGAGATAAATCAAGTTTTCTGCCAGTAAACCTCTCCTCTGGAGTTACATCATGTATGGCTGCAGTTGAAGTCCTATTCATGATGTTAACTGCTGTTTGTAGAAACAGTCCCAGCCCAATAGCTATGTGGCATATTCTTCTCTCCCATCAATGCTCGCGCAATCTCAGCAATGTGCCTGTTTTTCCACTCAGCAACTCCATTTTGCTGCGGAGTGTATCTGCATGTAAACTATCTTCGAATACCATTCTTCTTCAAAAATTCAGAGAACTCATTGGAGAAGTACTCTCCCCCTCCATCTGACCTTAGGCACTTTACATATTTCCATGTTTGCTTTTCAACCATAACTTTGAAATTATGAAAATGAGTGAACACCTCACCCTTCTCCTTCATGAAGTATACCCACACTTTCCTTGTGTGGTCATCAATAAATGTTACATAATACCTACAGCTTCCCATAGACATGGTCTTCGTAGGACCCCATACATCTGAATGCACAACATCTAGTGCATTTCTGCTCACATTTCTGTCACGTGGAAATACATGCTTTGTTTGCTTTCCAAATTGGCATGCTTCACATATTTTCTACATATCTTCAACTTTAAACTTTGGCAGCCCTGTCACAATTCCTTTAGTCTGCATAGACTTCATTCTCTGCACATTCACATGTCCAATTCTTTTATGCCAAATGTCTGTGTCTGCAACAATTCCTGAACCATTTGCAAACATCGCAGCACTCACTTCAGGCATGTTTACATTCAATGTAAATATTCTACCCACTCTGTTGCCTTTTGCAACCAACCTGCACTTGTCTTTAAAGTCTTCAACATAACAACCATCAGGGTTAAATTGAACCTGCAAAACCCTGCTCAATCATCTGGCCAACTAAAACCAGATTCTTTGTTATATTCGGAACATGAAGTACATCTACAAGGTACTTCACTTTGCCATCCTGCATCATAGACAATGGCACATCTTTAACATGGGCAATTGGATGAGCAGTGTCATCCTCTATTTCCACAAAACTTGGTCTTTCAAGGTTTTTTTATCTCCTTGAACCACTCCCCATGACTTGTCATGTGGTTTGAAGCACCTGAATCAACATACCATGCATTATCGTTATGTGCTGCTTCAACATTTTCAGACATGGCATTAACGACATGCTGCATAACAAACAACCTTTCATTATCCTCATTGTTTTCGCTCAAGGATGCATAGTTGTTTTGCTGCAATTTTCCATTTTGCATGTCAACCTGCTTCTTATAACAATCTGCCTGCACATTTTCAGGCTTACCACAGTAAAAGCATCCACGTGTATCATTATACTGCCTTTGCCAATTTCCACGACCTCTTTGACTCCCCCTGCCTCTGAATTGGCCTCTTCCACCTGCGTGTTGTTGTTGTGAATTCTGAGACTGTTGTTATTGTTGCTGCTGGCCACCATAATTCTGATTACCTGTTCGGCCACCTCCTTGGCCGCGTCCATGGCCTCCTCTACCTCATCCTCTTCCTGAACTTGTGTAGAAGGCCTCTTGCTCTGAACTGTTTTTCTTTTGTGATGAAGACTGTTGGTCTTCACCCAAGCTCTTCTCTTCTATAATCAACATAGATACCAAATCTGTGAAATTGGGAATGTTTTCCCGAGTCTGAATAGACGTCTTGAACGCCTTGTATGGTGCCACAGAAGTGTGTGCATGGTTCTCCTTGGGATTTAGCATCATGTGTGGCTCTTATTTGATGGGAACAAGGATGGATGGGGCCACTACATATGGGTAAGGTGCCACCTCTCATTGCTTGAATTCCATGGGCTCTTTCAACTTTTTTGTAAGTGGTATCAGCCCATGAATTAAGGTGGAAGCCACTGCTCTCCATATCCATTTAAGCTTTAGAAGGCATGGCTTTGGGTTGGGTCTCTTCATCCACTTAGATCTGACGTTCAAGGGTGTGTTTGTGAGGTCTGGGCAAGGGTTTCTGTTATGGCTCACCCTAACCCTCCTTGAAACACATCCAAAAAGAGATTACCTAGTGAACCGTAACTATCGTGAGGATCTTTCTAATGGCTGAGCTCGTAACCATTGAGGTCTCCAAGCTCTACAACTCCGTGAAGCAATTCCACCGCGTCTCCTGCGACGAGCGTTGTCACACCGCGCCGCGTTGCACTACAGGTCCTCGTTCCTCCTCTCTACAACTCCGTGAAGCAATTCCACCACGTCTCCTGTGAGCGTTGTCACACCGTCGCGTTGCACTACGGGTCCTCGTCCCTCCTCTCACCTCACTTCACTCACACACACTCACTAGCATGCATTAGGGAGGGAGATTAGCAAGAGGATTAGCAAGAGTAAGACTCAATTGCACAATGGGAGAGTATGTTGTATTATGAGAGAAATTCACTTATATACATGGCCGACCAGGCACTTTCGACTCATAAGAGGCCTAATGCTATTACAATGACTACTCTCATAATATATCCATGAAGTGCATGACTTAGGACTTCATCCTAACTTGCTACCACACACTCTTGAAGTGGGAATCGCTATAAATACTTTGTCACACTATTACGGGCGCCCATCTAAGTTGTAGCTTTGGACACTATTACTTTATATCTTGAATGTATGACCCTTTGGTGTATCTACCATGACTCCTTGATGTAAGATAATGGCGGTAGCTCTTGTTAATCCTAGAATTGGATTAACGTTTCCCCCTTCCTGTGATGGCGATCGCATCCGCGACCACGTTGAAGACCTTTGTGTGGGGAGAATGAACAAGCTTTGTCGATGGCTTTGATGTTGAATGATGTTCAATAGTCTTTGTTCCTCCGGAAGGAATAAGAAAAGCTAGTTAATGAATGAAGAGGTTAGTTGTGGATTGGGAATTCCTAACAGGGTGGGGGGGTTTTACGAATGATTGCATTTTTATTTTTGTGTGAGTCCCTTTTTTTTGGGCCCACTTTGTTTTGGTAATCATCGGCAAAGTTACATGTGATTTTTGTTAGTGGAGACACTAAGAGATGTTAATAATGGGAGAGAAGAGAGAAGAAGGATCTGAAAGAACGTAGACTTAATCATCAAAACGAGATAATGATTCTCAGTTCCTCATTTGATTCATTGAAGTGACATTCATCATTTGAAGTAATTGGCTTGTGTGATGATGTCCCTTTGTATGGCAGGATTCTTGTCAAATGTTGTTGATTAGGACCTGATCTTGTCTTCGCCCAAGTGCTTTTTATGTTTTTATGCATAATTAAGTCCTCTTAGAAGCAGATTTTCATGAAGTAGAAGAATTGAGTCATATATACTCTTATTGAACTGCTCTGTGTTGAAGTAGCCACTTGTTGGTGAGGATTGAAAGAATTACGTCGACTTGCGAGGCTAATATAGATATCTTCACTAAGGATTGAAGATCATTGATTTGTGAAGATGGTGGCGTCGTTTGGAGAGGTTTGTAATTTAAAGGGAAATTCCAAGTGATGGGTTGTACCTGACTAGGCTTTCGCCCCCACCATGGCCCCCCCATCCAGAGATGTACATGAAAGTTGTCGATGGTGAGGCTTTGGTGCAAATGTTCTCCAGTGCATGAGTATGGATATGTACTCATGGAGCAGTTGCTACATTAATTTAGCCAAAAGAATAGTAAGCAATAAGCTTAACAAATATATAGTGGCTATTATGTGATATGGCTTAATCCGTGATGGGGCTTAAATCGTGAAAGTGCAGGTTCTTAAGCCGTGAGATGGATTTCCTTGAATTGTAATTCTGTGAGATGGAATTCCATGAATTTGCAGATTTTGACCTCCAGTGTTTTTTTAAAAAGGGTCATCTAGGTCATGATTTGCAAACAACAGCTTCTTGTGTGCGCTCATTTCTCACTTTCAGAGGGGTGAGGAGCATTGTTATTTTATTCTTCATGTGCTCCTAAGTCTCCGTATTAATTCTTGAATTTGTTGCTGAAATGATGTCGAGGCAGTAGGGAAGACTGCTGATTGTTTGCTTGAATAGACAAGCTCTTATGTTGGTGCTGAATGCACGAGAGTGGTGGAGGGATTTGCTTGATGTTGCTTGGGATTCATTCTTGTCGAACTATAGGTGAAGTTATTGGGGTTGACGTCAGTGGTGAGGTTTTCTTCACATTGTTTGATTTTGGCAACCATATGATGGAATTACCATCATAGTATCCTTGTTGTTGAAGTACATGCACAAGCACCCATCTTTGATAAACACTGTAATTTGGTTGCCGATGTGCTTGGTGTTAAGACTTTCTTCTTTGTGCAAGCTTAGGGGACTTTGTGATGCGCTTGGGGACCCAAGCTTTGGTATTTCTTTGGTAGTACCCTTGTGCTTGCAGACCAAGCTAAGCATGCTCTTCTGAGCTTGCTTTTTGCGTTCTGCATGTCATGTGATCATCATTATCCATTTGGGGTGGTTGGGTGGGTTCTAGTTTCTTGATTGGTCTCTGTGGTACATTGAGTGAAGAGTAAGAACTTGTTTCATCCTCACTTAGTGATGTACTAGAACTTGTTTCATTCTCTGACTTTCTTTGGTTTTTCAGTTTTTCACATTATGTTTACCCATGCGACGAGATCGAATTTTCTTTTGGGTTTTTGTGTCTTGTGTCACACGTATGGGTGTTATTTCGTGGTGGTCTTTGATGTGGATGCTTATGCATCCTGTATAGCTTTTGGCTCTTTTGTGTTTATGTCCTGTATAAACTCCTTTGCCCTGTCTTTTAATTCGACCTTGGTTTCGATAGTTTGTTGTCCCTTGTTTTTCTTGGGTTTAGAAGGTTTTGTTTTCTCTTTTGGGTTTTATTTTGAAACATGTTCTTCTACCCATGTTGAGGTATTGTCTTTTATGTTCTTTTTGACTGTTTGTCGTGCCTTGGCTTGTAAGCGTATAAGCACATTCAAGGGCACCGTGGACAATTGCCCGTTTTGTACACTTAAAATGTTAAGAGTTGTGTTTTGTGAGACAAGTTGCATTGAAGCAACTCGTCTTGGGCAATCTTGGAACATGTGATCAATGCCACATCGTTCACACATTGGTCACAAGGTGTCAGTGACTATGGGCATGGAAGTAGTCCAAACTGTGCAATCTGCCACCTTGTGAGGTCCATGACAATAAAAACACTGAAGTGTCCGATTAACTGCTTCTTGAGAAGTTTCTACCCTCTGGACTGTTTTTGTTTGGTGCACAGGAGATGGAGGTTTTGAGTCCATTGTGGATAAAGCGGGACACTTTTTACTATCATGGTCAGATGTTTTACAATATATGCAGTATAGAAGAACAGGTGCCTTGTATGCACAATGAGGATTGGGATGGTCGTAGTGATTGCATTCAACACAAGGCATTTCACTCATCACTTTTATAGGCATTAAGGATGTTTGGTTTGAAGGTTTACATCCTCTCTTATTACAGATGCTGGCTGTAAGGTTTTAAACAAGGCTGCATAAAATTCTGGGAATGTCAATTCTGAGATCGATCTTTCTCCTGCCATTACTTCACTTGGTTTAGATGTGAGGAACATCTCGTAGCATGATCATCTTCTAGAATGTTGTCATCTAAACGTATTGCTTCTTTACAACATTAATCGAATGTTTCTGGATTGGATACAATGATCAAGTTGTGTAAGCTGTTATTCTTTAAGCCCATCATGAAACATCTCCTCAATTGAACATCGTTTAATTTTTTCCATGACTCACAACGTGAGTCCAAGAGTTTTATCCGAAGGATAAAATCTCTAATGAATTCATTTGGTTGACACTCAATTGAATAGAGTTTTGTTACTGCACTCCATCTATCACCTTATCTGGAAAAGCCATGTATAAAAGCTGATTTCAAGGTTTTGAAGTTGGTCTTGATCGTTAGCATCAATGCGATGAACCATTAACTAGCTTTTCCCTCTAAGCATAAGTTCAACGCATGTACCTTAGTGGGGCAGTTGGGATTTCCAAAGGCTTCACATCTCTATTCAAACATTTGAATGAATTAAACAAGGTCGGTTGTTCCGTCATATTTGCCCATAATTTTGAAAATTTGTACGACTGTATTTCTATATGTACCATTGAGGACATATGTGAGTGCTCTTGTTGGAAGAGACTCACTGAGTCCTTGGGCCACCCCCCTTCCTAGACTAGTCAGTATGTCCAAGGTGTGGGCATCCAAGAAAGGGTTGGTACTTATAGGATTTGCAGGAATGTTAGGCAAGGGACCAAAGCCCGATTGAATTGAAGTGACAGGAGGTGTAAAACCCAATGACACGCTTGTTAATAGGCATGTCCAATGGCATGGGGAGGTGAATTGGTGGCATAGATCTCAATGGCTCGAAGATGTCAGCCATTGGGGTAAGTGCTTGTGTAATCCCTAGCAATCTCTCTATCGTGGCCATGTTTAAGTACCTAAATGCTCCTTAATGAGCAATTACAGGTTTTTTTTAAATACTTTCCCACAGCCCATTACAGCCTCAAGAGGCTTGGCATACTCTTCGTTAGATCAAACGGGTGTTCGTTTGCCTAATTAGCTTAGGCGTTATACGCACGTGAATGACCTGAGATATTTTTCTGGAAAAAGTGTATGCTAGGAACTTCCCAGATGGAAGAGGAGGTCCTAAAACCTATTCTCCATCACTGTCTCAAGACACAAAATTTTTTCGATAATTTTTTCCCTGTTTCGCAGCACGTTTTTTAGGGTGTTCCAAAAGAAAATTTGAAAAACTTTGTATGAGGGAGTTGTAGTATTTTTGGAGTACTACAACTTTGTTTCCTTGAGTCGTCCATGATTTTGTTGTTTAGACCCTCAAAAAGTAGCGCGAATATGGCTTGTCGTCGTTTTTACGTTTAAAAAAAATGATTTTTTCGTGGTTTTTGGGCTGTTTTTTGCCTCGATTTCCAGGTCGAATTTTGAGACTGCTAGTCGGAGGCCAAAATGATCGATTTTGATTTCAGACAACCGTCCAAAGTCAAAGAGCTCGATGTCAGCTTTCTGATGAGCCCTAAAGCGCCTTCATCGGATATACGGTTTAGGAGATACGGGCCTCCAAACAGGGGTGTTTTCCAGAGTTTTTTATTTTTTTAAATGGAATATTAAATTAAAATTTTTAAATATTTTTTCGGACCTGTTCACGTGCCAAGCTGTTCATGTCCAAGCCGTTCATGTCCCAAGCCATTCACGTCCTGCACTCACGTGCCAAGCCGTTCATGTCTTGCACTCACGCGCCGGACCTTTTCTCACGGCCTGGTCTTTTACACTTTTTTTTGTCTAGTGGGAAATACGAATTTCCCTTTTTGGGGAAAAATATTTTTGAATTTAAAATGAAAAGGGTATGGGCATTTTTCCAAAAAGGTAAGTGGGATTCAAAAAAGTCAACCTTTTAATAGCCTTAATGAGTTATGTAAAAAAGTGATTAAGGATTAATCTAAGATTAATCCTTTCATTAATCTTTCCCCTCTTTTACACTAATCAAAAACTCTAATTAACCATTAATCCCTAGAGCACATCATTAGATAGAGCAAGGAAAAACTAATCTAGTGCATCAATAATTGTGTAAATTAATCTAAATTAGAAGATTAATTAGACTCTTAATTATAGTCTCCTCTTTAAGGCAAAATTAAGTAAAGAGAGTCAAATTTATCCAATTGATCAAAAAATTGATGTGATTAGGTGTTTTGATGCATCTAGATGCTCTCAAAACACTTAAAAACCCCAATTTCGATTACTCATATGATCAATTTCGACCCCAATTAATAGATTTTCTAAATTTTTAACATCTTGAACAAGATTAATCACCCTTAATGACAAAACCAGTCCATTAAGAGAATTTAGTCAAATTCAAGGGTTTTTTTATTGTTTTAACTTTTTTTGAAAGATTAAGCTACTCCTAATGCTTGCTAACACTCTTATCCAAACAATTTCAACAAAAAACACACAATTAAACTAAAATTAATGATCTTAGATCTATGTTTAAACTAAAGAGAGCTAATATTCATTAAGAAATGCATTCTCTTGCATTGTTTGATGTAATGGATGCAAACTAAGCCTAATACAAACTATGTGCAAGCCCTAAGAACATGAAAAACCACAAAAACAACAACAAAAACACAAATTAATCTAAAAATTAAGTAAAAAGCATTCTTTTCAAAAACAAAAAAGAGAGCTATTCTACACCAAATCTCACACAAATCACCATCAAATCCACATCTTTTTCATGGAAAACCACTAATAAGATAATGGGCAATGGGTTATGTGTAGATTAGAGAGAAAAAGCCAAGGGATGGCTCCTCGGCAGCGGCGCCAAAAATGTTATGGCTCACCCTAACCCTCCTTGAAACACATCCAAAAAGAGACTACCTCGTGAACCGCAACTGTCGTGAAGGATCTTTCCAATGGCTAAGCTCGTAACCCTCGAGGTCTCCAAGCTCCACAACTTTGTGAGAAGCAATTCCACCGCGTCTCCCGAGTGTTGTCACACCGCCGCGTTGCACTACGGGTCCTCGTCCCTCCTCTCACCTAACTTCACTCACACACTCACTAGCATGCATTAGGGAGAGAGATTAGCAAGAGCAAGACTCAATTGCACAATGGGAGAGTATGTTGAATTATGAGAGAAATTCACTTATATACATGGCCATAAGTGTTCACACTCACTTATACTGTGGTCGGCCGGGCACTTTAGGCTTATAAGAGGCCTAATGCTATTACAATGACTACTCTCATAATATATCCATGAAGTACATCACTTAGGACTTCATCCTAACTTGCTACCACACGCTCTTGAAGTGGGAATCGCCATAAATACTCTGTCACACCATTACGAGCGCCCGTCCAAGTTGTAGCTTTGGTGGACACTATTGCTTTATATCTTGAATGTATGACCCTTTGGTGTATCTACCATGACTCCTTGATGTAAGATAATGGTGGTAGCTCTTGTTAGTCCTATAATTGGATTAACAGTTTCTTTGATCTTAACACCTAGATGTGGGGTTTCCTTCATAGAATCCTTGGGCTTCTGTAAAATTTTCGGGATCCAATGGAGCGTAGGTCTCTAGGGTGGTATTGGGTATTGAGGCCATCGCTTGGATCTTTTTAGCTTTTGGGGTTATGTAGACGACAAGTTCCCTTTGTAGAAGCCCATGGCTTCTAGTAGCTTGACGGGGGGATCTAGTGAGGCTTGGGGTTTTGGGTTTGAACACTATTCTATGGGGATCTTGCTTAGTAGATCTCCACTCATGGTTGGGCTTCTAACTAAATGATGGTGGATGCCAAGTCTTTGCTTGAACGTTAAACTTTCCTTGGCTAACCAGGGTACTCTTGGGTACCCAACCACTACTTTATGGCAAACCAGGGTACTCTTGGGTGCCCAACCACTCCTTCATGTGATGATCTACCTTGAGCCTATTGAGGTTGACTTTTAGGGGGTGGTCTTCTCTTCACTGGTGGGGTGACGTTTAGGATCTCCATAACGGTTTGAGGTGATGGCCGATACGGCAAAGGCAAGAGGTTTGTTTAGTGTTGGAGGTTATTAGAGGTGGTGGTTTGTAAGTGGGATGAGGGTAGGATGTTGATAGGTTTGGGGTGCCCTTATAAAACTTGTAAGATGTAGGTTTAGATCCAGTAAGAAATCCAACCTCAAGATAATCGATGGTCATGGATTGGGAATTGTTTACCATTGTAATGGTTGTTGTGGAAAGTGTGAGGGGTGGGTGGCCCAATGAGGTCCATGTCTCCTAAGACAACACTCCTAGTGTCAACTAAGGTGGGTTATGTAGCTAGGTAGTATGGGGAACTCTAACTTAAGGCGAGTTGATTCCACCATCACTTTTGTCTCGAATGTATCGAGCACAAATAGGGATGTGATTTTAGCACCGTCTAATCGTGAAAACCTTGTCCTCCCAAGCTCTTGTGGAAGAGTGTCCATGGTTGTAAGAGCATGAGTTCGATACTTGGAGTCGGTAGGCTTTGGGAGGGTCTCGTATTCTTGGTCATCTTCACCATCCAACATTTAGATACAAGCTCTATAGATATTAGTTGACATGGTGGGAGCTTCTACATTTGCATGTTCTACAACAACTAAAGCGGTCCGAAAGTGGTTGTGCTAGACTCATTGGCAAGAATACCTCAACCCATGGGACGAGTCTTCTCTATTTTCAAGGACTAGTTACCCTTGTGTATATAAATGTGATTGGTTTCCCAATGGTGAGAACCAATCTTGCGTCTCTCATGTAAAGCCTTACGAGGATCATTGTGTATGACCCTTTGGTTTCCTAATCATGAGAGCCAATCTTGCCTCTCTCATGTAAAGCCTTTTGAGCATCGTTATGTATGACCCTAGCTCAAAGGTCTTGATTTTTCAATCTTGCAAGATGCCCAAAGGTTTAACTGTGTTCTTATTGGCAAGCTTGACCACAAGGTTTATTCCTACAAGTGGTGGGCTTATCCTAATAATCCTTGACCAGCACCACCATCCAAGATTGTGGCGACCATCGTTCCTTTATAAACGATGGGTAGCATGACACTCATTTCATCACTTTTTAAAGTAGTGTCTCACTTTTTCATGCACACTTTTGGATGTCCTTTTGTCTTGGGTATGGAAGAAGAATGTTCACTGTGGCATGTCTCATTCTCCTCCTCTTCACGTTCAGGTTTAGCTGTGTGGGCTCTTAAATTCCCATTCATCCAGTCAGATAATTCTCTATAAAGTTATGAATTTTCACATAAAAGAGAAGTAATTGGAACTTAAACTTCCAAGGATAATAAGGTTGTGAGGCCGGTTATGTCTCTCATGTAATATTCATGCTCACTTACTTGTACTCACTCGAAGGTGGGCTAGGACCTAGGGAACATGCATAATTCTTCCCTAGTAGGAGGCAGTGCCTCCTACTAATTGGAACTCAAAATTCCAAGGATAAGAAGGTTGTGAGGCCGATTATTTCCCTCATGCGATATTCACGCTCACTTACTTGTACTCACTCGAAGGTGGGCTAGGACCTAGGGAACATGCACTAATTCTTCCCTAGTAGGAGGCAGTGCCTCTGATGGAGAATTTTCATACGAAAGAGAACCAATTAGAACTCAAACTTCCAAGGAAGGTTGTGAGGCCGGTTATGTCCCTCATGCGATATTCACGCTCACTTACTTGTACTCACTCGAAGGTGGGCTAGGACCTAGGGAACATGCACTAGTTCTTCCATAGTAGGAGGCAGTGCCTCTAATGGGGAATTTTCGTAGATATGTTATCCGTTTTTGATGATAATATTGTGGTTCATCCATGGTTTGGGTTTCATTGAGGACCAATGATTGTGCTTGTGTCTAATGGCGGTGATGTGGGCTGTTAGTGTGTAAATCAAAACAAGGTTAAACATATGGTGGTACATAAGTGAAAGTTACAATATTAGGAAGACTTATGTTCAAATAATTTAAAGAAACTACAATGGACATGAGATACTTCTTGCTTTCATGAAATGCTATTAAGATCTCTCTCTCTCTCTCTCTCTCTCTCTCTCTCTATCTCTCTCTCTCTCTCTCTCTCTCTCTCTCTCTCTCTCTCTCTCTCTCTCTCTCCATGCAATCAGATGAACATATCACAAAGTTGACTAGTACCTAGGATTTATCACACATAACTAGCCATACTTCTTACAAGATAGTCATCTGCCATCCTCCGTGCTCTCGGAATGTAAAATATGTTTTTAATCTTGAACTAATGGGACTTTTTTTTCCAACAAAGTGTTTAAGATACAATATTTAACACACACTTGTGAGTGGTATAAAATTTATGGTCCAATCATCTTATCACTAAATACACCACACATATAACATCCAACCCACACCAATGAGTGCTATGAAAATTATGGCTACTAGTTATCTTATCTCATGACTAGATAACCATCACACATATACCATCCAACCAGCATAGAGGAGGTGTAACATAGCACAATAAAAATCACATTGCCATTTTATAAAAAAATTACTTTTGGAGACCCATCAGAGTAAAATTGAATGCAATTCCTCAACTAAACATGGCCCAAGAAAAGCCCTCTCAATAAATGTACGTTAACATGAAATCTTATTTTGTTGTCCTTTTTGTCCCCACATGCATAGTGGTAGGCCAAATGCTTGCTTAAAGGGAAAAAAACAATATCAAGGGTTAGGAGAGGAGAACATGAATTTGCCGAAGAGTGATGAGACTCCCACTACCTTTGTCAATGTTTTGCAAAACATTTTTAATGTTTTGTCCAAAGACCCCCAAAAAACATGACTTTTCCTTATCAATGTTTTGCAAAAGTTTTAAAATGTTTAGTGGCTCTTATTTTCACATTGAATAATTATATTTAGGTCTTGTCATGTACAACCATCAAATCCTATGAAAGACTCCATTAAAGATGCTTTACTTCACCATGTGAGACATCACAAAATACAACTTGATTTACATCTACATATTACCCATCAAAAGCTAATGCATGTAAATAATATATAGAAGGAAAATTATATCTTACTCAAATTGGTTATCCATAATTCAAGGCCCAATTTATTTCAAATGCATATTCAATAGGGGACAATAAAGTATCCCATGTTTGTTTGCCATTACATTAATTAAGTCTTCCACCACCTTCGTTCCTTTGCTTCCAACACGTTTTACCGACCCCGATTAAGTTAATTCAAAATCTTATTTTTTTCCAATTTCATATAAATGTCGTTCACATTTTTTATTTTATATGTATTTTTATACATTTCCTAATTTACACTAATATTTATTTGTCTATTTTCTCTTTTATTTATATATTTTTAATGCATTTCTCATTTACACTAATGTTTTTTTATTCAAATATTTTACTCAACTTAATAAAAGCACAAACGACAAAATCAGAACGCCCTTTTTGCATGGACTTATGGAGTAATGATCAATGTTGCTAAGGAAATGTACTATGAGTATGTCTAGTTTTGCATTGATCCAATATTAGAATATGCAGGGTAGTTCTTTTTTTAGTGCTTTATTGTTGAGAAAAGTGGCTTTCCTACCTATATAAGAAGAGAGATTGTTGTTGTAATGGGAATTCCTATTATTTTCTTGGAGTGTTGTGAGGAGGTCTTAAGTTCCAAATTATGCTCTATTATGGTCCCAAATTTGCAACTGAATGATTTTCCTAAATTGTTCCTTCTTTAAAATCTTGATGCAAATCCTCCTATGAACTTTCACTAAATAACATTTATTTCTACCATTACAACACAAGGTAGCTATATAGTAATTATCAAGCAATTACAAGGGGCTATAGCCCCATTCCCCGTCCCCCCTCCAATTCTCAATTGCTAGAATGGGACAAGTTGGTTGATCACAATGCTCCGAATGGAACATGGGACAAGAAGGTTGATCACCATGCTCCGAATGGTGAATGGAACATCTAATTGTCTCATTGCCTCTAACGTCTACCTTATAGGCCAAATAACTTCCTAGAGCCACTCGACACTTGGAGTCTGTATTGGTGCTATAGCATCCTCCAAGGTGTCGCCAATTAGTTCAACTTCCTATAGTTTGTTCCTAAGCACAACTGGCATTATGGAGCACAACCTTGCATGATTAAAGAAAGAAATGGAAGTTTATATGGATTGGTAATCTAGGGCTCCCAATGCATGATGTGGGTGTTAATGCATTACCAAGAAACATTATGTAGCAACACATATATCGTCACTTATTGTGTCACAAAGTGACATGTGCTAACAATTATATTCAAAATTATATATTTAAGGGCTATAGTGATGCTAGGATTTGAAACCTTGTGTGTGATTGTAGCAACACAATCTCATTGTGTTATAGTGGGGTTTAAAGAAGTGGTAATTCTTTTCTTCTTGCAGTGGGGCTTAAAGAAGTGTAAGTGTTTTAGTGGGGCTTAAAGAAGTGGTAATTCTTTTTTGTTCCCCAATATTTTTCTTATTTGCAACTTTACACAGGTTGGAACTGGTGCAAAACATGTGTTTACTTAATGAAAGATCAAATTTGGTGATATGCATGCTAACTTATCCAACCAATTGTTAGTTTATATTCTTTTTAGGACCATTTATTTTAAACCATTGAAAGGTTGTAAGTTCTTTATTTTGCCTCACCTCATCCCGTATCTTTTATGGAAGAATCAACTTTTTGTATTTTTCAAATGCATTCATAGGCATGCCCAATATTCCTCCTTACTAGTATGATGTTTGGGAAACCATTTTTAGCAAACCTCACAACATGAATCCCTTTCACTCACATTTACCTAGTGTTCTTTTATTTGAGTGGTTATGAGCTTTCTATCATTATAGGGTGCGAGAGATTGACAAGCAAGGACACATTCCCATGCACTAAATAGTTGTATGTACATTCGTACATTTGCAAACCAAGATGGAGTGTTCCAACGCCACCAAGGAGAGAAGTAACCAAAGAATCCATTGGGTTATAGTCTCACAATCTCGACCCCTTAGCGCACTGCCAATCTCATTGAGCCACGATGCTCTCAGACTTGGGTAGTGTTGAAGTTTCTTTCTCTATTGCCCCACTTGCATTTGGTCGTCCGAGATATGCACATTAAGGCAACCGCCACTCATGGCTACTAACCATATGTGGCTATGTAAACAGGTGCATTGAGTTTACTCGATCTTGATTCTTCCTCGAGTTACACTATGCTCTGGGCTTGTGATAGTGATCACTGATAAGTAAGGGCCGTCGCATGGATAAGTCATGTGATGATATGGTATATACAAGCCGAGCTAGGCTATTAAACTCGGAACATTCTAGTATGTGCATTGTGGCCTAGCCTCAAGGGCCTTCCCCACACACACACATATATATTTGTATATACTAGTCGGCTACCCCATGCTTGACAAGGTTTTCCAGCTTTCTAAAATTCAAATTTTATCCCAAGTTTTCCCAAACTCCTTGAACCTCCTCGTGCTCTTTTCGAACCTCCAAGTTCATGCCATGTGGCAACGTTGTGAAACTCTTCTTTAAGATAATCTCTGTCTCTCTCTCACACACATACACACACACACATATATATATATATATATATATGTGTGGGCACATGGGAAAACGCCGCCAAAATAGCGGAGGGACCACGATTGGTTAGATTCGGTCAGATGATCATTAATACTTAAACATTCCGGATTAAAGGCGGCCAGGCTGTCGCCAGGGCCCAGGAAAAAAGCCGGCCGCGTGAAATGCAGTTTTTTTTTTTGGGGACTAGGGTAACTACTAACGTGCCCAATTTGGCGGCCGCGCCAAGTTTAGGGGCGGGCCCGCGGCTGCAGCCTCTCCCCCGTGCAAAAGCAGAATCAGTCTCGTCTCTCTGGGTAGAAGCGATAGCGATTTCTAACCGCAGACGTGGTGAGTGCCGCCTCTTTGTTCTTTGTGATTCCGCTAAAAATCAGAATCAGGTTTCCTGCGTTCAGAGAAGCAGTTTTTGCTTGATTTCTGATTGTGGGCGCTGCTCTAAATCATTCGGCACTGCTAATCTTATCTCTAATTCAATCAGGGCTTTGCTAATATCAGTCTTCTAAATCAATGGTAGATCTAAGTGGGCGGTGCTAATCTCGTCTGTAGCTTGGTGGGGGCGCTAATTTTGCCTCTCAAACAATGAGAGCATGGGTGTTGTTGGGATGTGGGTCTGGATCTGTTGTGAGAATGTGAGAAAAGCTTAACAGCCCATATCCAAGCAAGCGTGTGTTGCCAAGCTGGCTTTGGGTTTCGTCAGTTTCACCGCCCAAATGTGGGTGTTTCCCCTTGTCAACACGCACTTATCCTAATACACCCTGGCTCCTCTCTGTCCTTTGTCTTGCGTGCAGTGTGCTCTTCCATGTCCCTGCTGTACCCAGCTCTGCACAGACCGAAATCCTCACTCCATAGCCACTTTTGCCGTGCAGCTCTACTTCTTTTGCCTTACCTATGTCTGCAGTAACATACACCTTCACTTTCAGTGTGCAGGTAGGGATCTCTAGTCACACTAGCTTCATTTGAAATCCATATAAAGCCATCTTACTCTACCATGGGATGAGTCATTTCACAGCATTAGCAGGCCTTTTTGTAATGCAGTTTTGAACATGGTCTGACTCCACAGATCATCACAATTGCAGATTGTCAGTTGTGTTCAGATATCAAGAAGCAAAGCTTACCAAACAAGGGTATGTTGATGAGATAGAACCCATGTGCGCTGGGAATATGCGCAGGATAGGTTATGCCCCCCCACAGTTCTACGGTGGATGCCCTCGGGGTGGCAACTCTGGTGCTTGTGATTGTGCTTTGCCTTGCCAGCCTCTTCTGCATTGCATATGTCCTCTACTTTCGATCTCAGGTCCGGCGAGGCCATCTTCTTGCCCTCCGAGAATTCAATGCAGTATGGGCAGTTCGAATCATGTTGATCGCATGTGCAATGCTTTGGGGTCTGATTGAGCTACTTCGATTACCTCTCCTGAGGCGCAAGGGGGCGCCTTTCTACTCTTGGGGCCTCCAGTGGCAGGCCTTCTTATGTCAGGCACATGCAGTTTTGTCCTTTGGTATACTGGAGCCTTGCTTCTTTCTCACAGCACTGTTTCTTGTCCAAGGATCCCTCCGGGATGCACCGTTTGCACGGCTCAGAAAATGGAATCAGAAGACCATAAGCCTTATCCTGGTATGTTGTCTCCCTGTTCTGGGCTTGCAGGCTTCCCTTGTTATCATTAACTCCAGGGTGCCCTCTGAAGGCAAAGTTCTTGGCCTACCTGCATATTTCTCAAGGTCCCATATCAGAGAGCCACAGCAAGAGGACGGGGCAGTCTGCACTTTCCCTCTCATGAGTACTTTGGTGCTAGGCTTATTTAGTTGCATCTACAATTGCTGCTTTCTATGGCAGGGATGCCAGATGGTGGCTCTAGTGATAAACAAAAGGTTACAGATCCGGGTATGGGGCCTTGTCTTGTCGTTGGCTATCCTTCTACCTGTGCAGGTTTTCTTAATGGGGCTTTCTGTCTTGTCCATGCCAGGCAATCTTCCGTTCGAGTTGATGGTTTTTTTCAGCTTCCTCACTATCTTGGTGTGTATAGTGGTGGGAGAGGGGATTCTGGTAGTGCAACCCATTGCCGATGCTATGGCAGTAAGGTGGGTTTTCAACTCATTGCCTACAAGTACTCATCACATCTCTTTCGACCCATTTTCTGTGCCTCTCTTTGCATTTGAAAATGAGGAAGACACCGATCCATGTCCTTTGATAAAAGAAAGTGGAAGCGCAGAAGTTGATCAGTTGCGAAAGAATCCTACTATCCGGCAAGCATCTGTGGCACTGGTGAAGGTGTAGATTTTGATGGAGATCATACACTTGGGTTAGATCAGAGTTTCTGCTGCTAGGCCCTGCTTAAAGTTTGCCCCAGATTATTGTTCGGGCTTAGTTCATAGAAACCTAATGTGCTTGGAAGGATGGCAAGAAGCAATGGTATACAAATTTATGGAATCGGCCCTGACAGTTGCACAAGATAGAAACTATACCATCTGGAGAAGAAACACAATTTGAGCATGGATACTGTAGTTTTTAAAAAGTGGATAGAAGCAGGCATGGCCTGTTAAATTTGGCATTTGGGTTTTGCAGCCATTTTATTTTGTATTAAGGAGAATATTTTAAACTTAAGTTGAATGTACATCTGAGAATGTTTTCTGAGAGTAGGTTTCAGCCACAAGGCAATAAAGTTACTCATATCCCACTCTGGTGGCTCTCCTTTTGGACTGACTCATAGCTTAAATGAGCAAGTGTGTTCTTCTTCTTCTGTGACTTTTGCAAGTCCATGGTTTAGTATGTTGTAATGTTGATTGAACTTAGGGTTAGAACTTAGGCAGCACAGTGGTTTACTTCTTTGCAACCTCAAACAAAGAGGGGTTGGGTAAGCAACCACAAACAAACTGTGCTGTGCTTGTTTTTGCACTTTAACCTGTAAATGGCATGCTTGGTTACAGGTTGCCTGAGTCTTGCTGCTGAAACATGCGGCTTCGCTGCTGTGTGGAACTTGCAGGTTCATGCTTGTGCTTGTGTGTGCGCATCCATGCAAGCTCGGTGTCTTTTGATGTGTTTGTGTGCGGTTGTGGGTGCACGTGTCTGCATGTATGCATGTGCTATTGGGGCATATTTGGTTTGTTGTGTGCGCTAACCCAATCATCAAAGTTGGGTAGAGCATATATTTCTGGGGAATGTCACATGTAAACATTTTTTCAGCAACATCCAGCTGCTTCAAGTACCGCTGAGTTGATTAAAGCTCATGTCCAGCACTGTCATATTACAAAGTTCCCTAGTGTGCAGGTGGGCATGTGTCTGTTGATGGTCTACTAGTAGCCTGGGATTGGGGTATACAGCCTTCAGAGTAATGTTATCAGCTAAGACAGATATCTTCTTCTTGCACCTCAATGGTTCCAGAATACTGTCAAGTAGTATATGTTGAAACTCTCCTAAAATTTACTTGCATCTTATTATCACAAAAATTGTGCATCATTTTTTATCTAGCTGACGATGGAATGGTTCAAGGCAGGAGTCCTATGAGGTGAAATTCCTGAGATAATCTATACAGCAGGCAGGTAAGGAGCATTTGGCATTTCACTTTTTCATATATTTGCAGGGTGGTAAATAGTTCCGGTATTACTTCTAATTCCTTTGCCAGAGGCTGCATGTCATCAACTGTCTTGAAGTGTGTAATGCAACAGTACAGCCCTTTACTGTCAAGTCTACTCTCCTCCAGCATGCTGAGGGTTACCAAGTGGTCAGAAGTGCTGTGTGCATGCTGGAAACCTGCTTGCCCAAGGGCTTGCTTGTCAAACTATCCCATGACAGTCTCAAAAAGTTTGTCAAACTTGCTTGCCCTAGGGTTGGCTTGTTCTTTCCCAAAAAGTTCAGCCACAGCAAGGCCAATCATGATGGTGCATGTGGTTGCTGCACCAAAATGCATCTTGGAGAATGGTGAGGACAGTCAGACATGCGTGTCTGTCAGGGGTTCAATGCAGTACTAATGTGACAATGATATGGCTTGGTTCTTAATACTGTGGCACATCCATAGGCAAACCACTTGACACATTGCTCACCTAGTGATGGGCACTGGAGTAGAGGTTTTTTCAAGATGAAATCCCTACTACAGGTGGATCTAAATCAAGGGGGAAAAAAGTGGTATATGAACCATTCAGATCCAAAATAAGTTATTTGAGATCTAACATTCAGTGCTCTTGCTATATTCAATGTTAACCGGAGAGACTGCACAGTACATCAGAGTACTCATGCACCTGCAATGATTGACTTTGCCATGCTTGGGGGCAAGGTTGTCTTTTGAAGAGGGCACCCATGATTGATGGGGAAAAGTTAAAATCCACATGTTTTATTAATTTCACATGCTTCCAAGATTTTTCCCAAGTTTCTGAGGACCAGGTTGCCCATGACAGCATCTTGTTGGTTGAGCTTAATCAGTCAAATTTTGCAATACAAGAGAAGCATTGCATGAGGGAGATTGAAGAGGTTCAACAAAGAATCTGTCAGTGGGCACTTATCATCATGACCCACCCTAAGCAAGAGGTCATGGTTTTCATCCCCTTGGAAGGGGGCTTTCGGAAAAAGAAGAGAGGAAGAATCTGATAAGGGGCTTCAAACACATTTTTTTGGCTTGCCTTTGTAAAATGCAAGACTGGAACATTGGTTGGCTTTAGCTTTTTTTTAAAAAAATATAAAAAATTGCAACCACACAGTAGCTCAGTTTGTAGAAGAGGGCAAGTGTTAGCCTAGAGGTCCTAGATTCGATCCTCGCTGACTATGGTGGATGTGCACCCTTGTACAAATTGCAGGTGGTTGTGTGCGTGAGTTGTGTATGCAAGCCGAGTGCAAATATCCATTTCTTGTTAATTTCAAGTCTTTCTCAAACAAAATATCCAAACCAAAGAAATCTAATCTGGCCTCTTCATTTTTCTTTGCATTTGTTTCTCCCATTTATTCTCATTTTTTTGAAGGGTAGGTAAACGTTTAAATTGCTACATCTAGGCCCCTATACCATCTCCCTGCGTGTGTACTCGCGCGCGTGCGCGCTTGCATGCATGTGTGCATGTTTTTTTTTGTTTTTGTTTTTTTTTTGGGGTGAGGGGGTGTGGAGGGGTCTAGGGGAGGAAGCATGTTATAGAGACTTGTTTATAGTGGTTGTTGTAGCATGTGATTAAGATAGAAGTATTGAGATTGTAAAACCAACAAGCTAGGGAGTTGGTTTTAGAACTAGGGACTTATAGGTTGGATAAATCACTCGATGTTAAATTCGAAACCTAACTCTTGGCCTCATGACGTCTACCTTGAAATAATTTACAAAATGTTACTTTTTTCTCAAAAGTCATAGCATATCAATATGATGATGTGCATGCTTCACCTTTACATTCTTTATCATTTGAAGCTTCAAAGGTCTCCGAAACTACTTATTACGCTTCAAATTTAAACAATGGATGGTATTGATCAGTGCATGGTAGCCATAAATTCAACTACTCATCTTTCAATACACATGTTTAACTTAAGGCTGGGAGACTTCATGGTTATGTCTACAAGAACATTACAAGAATCAATAATACTTGGTCGCACATGGAGGAAGGTTGCAAGATGTATGATTGAGATATATAGCTGGCTTTCATCTGCAATCTTTTCTTGTGAGAGGCTATTAAGGGAAAGCTTAGTGTTTGTTATGCCACTAACCCTCGATCTAGCTAATGATTTATAGCTTGTGTATACTTGCCTACCTTCATGATTATTTAGTGAAATTGTAACCTTTTGTTGTTGTAAGTGCCATCAAGGGAAAGCTTAGCTCTTGTTATGCCACTAACCCTTGATCTAGCTAATGCCAAGAGCTTGAAGATAGGGTGGCCCTCCAAGAGTGGATAATGACTTATACAAGAGATCGATATCGACATGCCACTAACCCTTGATCTAGCTAATGATTTATATGCATCCACGAGCATTATTTTCTTTGGTTTGGAAGCAAATCTCTCTAGGTAGCTGCTAGCCAAGAGAACTAGGCAAGCACAATAGTAAAGGTGCATTATCACATCTTGAGCATGTTAATACCTATTTTTATCCATATCCAATCCATTTCCATTCCATTTAACAACTAAACATACCTTATTTCATTCCAATTTACCTATTTTACCTACCTTTATACATACCCTTCACAGTCCATCATTATTCTTATTTTTTTTATTTTATTTTTCTAAATTATCACTAATTATTATAATTAAATAAAGATAATTATTTTTACCATTTAATCCTAACCAAAATAAAATTTCCACTCATTCCAAACTATTTTCAACCATTTCCCAAACTTTCATAAATTTTCATCACCATTGACGTCTTTACTATCACATTGCCTAGCTCGTGTCAAGCATGTTGAAAGCCAAAGTAGTATTTCCACATTCCTCAACATTTTCCCACACTTGGATGGAAATTTATCCATGACCAATGATACAAGGTTCATTAGTATATTTCCACAGGCCTAAAACACTAGAAATGTGATATGAAGAGTCACAATATGTCATGGGACACCCCTTCACATGAAATGGAGGTTATGGGACATGGGAATCATGGTTTTTGCACATTCTTGAATGTGGTTAGGTGTGAGATATGCATTAAAGCCATTACTTTGAGTGATTTTACCCTCTTTGAGCCTAAATTCTATCAATACCACGTATTCTTAAGGTGTTTTTAAAGGTAAACCAATGTAGAATTGAAGGATTTCAATGTAAATACCAATCATTCAAGGTCGAATTCATGAAGAAGATGATCAAAACTCTAATTTGTAAAGTATAATGAAGTATCAAGCAAGAAAAGAATATAAAGAATAGGGAATCCTATTTATGCCCTTAATCCTAAAAACCTATCTTGCTTGAGTTTTCTTTTTGAGAAGATTGTTTGGAAAAAGGCAAATAATCATGCATGTTGTGGGGGTATACTACTGTTTTTGGTCAAAGTATTTGTCCCACATGGAAGTATTTTGTGCAACCTTTTCGTGCCTATTTGGGTCAAAGTATTTGTCCCACATGGGAGTATTTTGGTGTAACCTTTTTGTGCCTATATAAAGGCCAATTTTCTAATAAATAAGTAACTAATTCTTTTGGTCATTTTTGGCCTATGCTCACTTGTGTGCTACTCTACCTCTCTCCCTTATGTTAATCTCTCACTTATCATTTGTCATCTTCTTGTCATGATGCGTAATCTTAAATTCCACCCACCTTAGCTTCTGCAACCCTAAATTCCTACAAGGTATCAGAGCCACGTTCATCCTAACCCTAGCCTTCATCTAAAAGCTAGCCCTCTCTACGATTCACAGGCATCACTAATCTTCTTATTAACATTTGCTCAATATCATATTAGAATAAGCTTCTTATTAATCCCTCTTCTTTTTTTTTTGGTAGAAAACCCCCTATCACTAAAATGCTTCTATCTTCCTCCATAATCAACCAAATCCAAAACATTTTTTGATCAAAATTGACTCTTTCAGAGCTCTGTCCATAGATTGAAGGGCTTATCTTGGTTTGCAATGTAGTATTCAACGCATTACGACGTACTTTTTGGATAAAAATTCAAAAATCCACTTCATCACTTAGAATTGGGCTAAGACCTTTTAGGAGAGAAAAGTACGTGGTAAGGGTTATCTCCTCATGAAGTTGGAGCTTAATTGATACACAGGAGCCAGGACAAACATAACAAAAGAACACTAAACATAGTATAAATGGGAGATTCTCAAGCAAATGATGCAATTCCTTTTAGGTATATCTTAGCAATGCTAAGAGCTTACCACTCATAAAATTTGAGCTTAATTGATGCAGTAGAGCATCAAGGAGAAGTAGTTGAAGAAAAATGTGAAAAACACAGAATCTGGGCGCATCTCTTTGAGTTAGTAGAGGTGTGCTTTTACATTGGTACGAGCTTCCCTCTACTTGATTTTCTTGTTAAACCACTCACCAATTGAAGAGAACAAAGTAACTTATCAGTTTTTGGGTATTGCTTACTAATTAGGTGTGAATAAACACCTAATTAGGTGTTTATTCATAGCCCTATCCCTAAAATTAGGTGTGAATAAACACTAATCATAGCCCTATCCCTAAAATTGATGGTTTTAAGATTTCTTTGAGGACTTATTCTTTCAAGTTCTTGCATCATTTGGCAAAAGCCCCTTGGTTTGGGCCCCTAATTTCAAGCTCCAAGAACATGCTATTTTTAGCATATTTACATTAAGGGGGAGCAGTCCATTTATCTCTGGTGTGGGTGTTATTTGGCACCTAATCATGTTTTGAGAGAGAGAGAGAGAGAGAGAGAGAGAGAGAGAGAGAGAGAGAGAGAGAGAGAGAGAGAGAGAGAGAGAGAGAGCAAATGAAATCCTATCAACGCACCAAGTCAAAAAAACAGAAGAGAAAAACCAAACACAAGCAAAAAGCTAGTAGGAAAGATGACCAAACATACCCAATGTTCAATAACAATAAACTCAGAAGAAATGAACCGGACGTAAAAGCAAGGAGGATACACCCAAACAAAGGCTAGGCACAAAAAAAGGAGAAGATGGTTGAGAAGAGAATAACTACAAAAATTGGCACCAACATAAAAGATTGGCTAAGCTGCTCAAAGCCTGTAAAAGCCTAAGAAACTACAAAAGCAACTAAGAAAGAAGCTTGAAAAAGAGAAAATGGCAAAGCGGAAGAGCGATTTTTTTTTCCATCAATCCCAATGGGGGTATCGATGCTGCAAGACTGCCAATCTTACACAACTAGCAAGCCCACCTCAAAAAAGACAAGCCGTTAAACGATGAGGTAAGCCATCGATCAATCATTGACATTGACCAATTATTGACATTGACATTGACATCGACATCGACATCGACATCGACAAACATATTTGTGTTGGCAATCATAGGATGATCAACCATGGAGCTATGAAGGATGAAATATCTCCATTATTGAGGAGTGTGAAGAAGAAGAGAGAGAGAGAGCTCAAATATGAGAGAGATTACGCAACTTGAATGGTACTCATTGTGTGAATGAAGGACCCAAGTACATGCTTTTATAGGCACCAAGGCCTTATCTTTTGACCCTAACTAATCACACCACTAAGGACACTTGACTAGACTCCAGACTAATTTTGAAATATCCAAACACCCCCCCTCCCCCCCCCCCCTTCGGAGTAGTGATGGTGGAGTTGCATGCATTATCTTCAATAGTCTCGTACACCAGCACAAGTAAAGACACAAGATGTGTTCCCCACTTCAAACCCAAAGACCAGTAAGCATGATTCACAAGCCATTGAGCATGGCACAAAAGGCTCAAAGGCTCAACAAGCATGGTCCAGAGGCTTAACAAGCATGATCTTAGTGAAAGACTCAAAGAGGCCAAGTCCTCCCTGGGGGACAAAGACAACCTACATCGGCATACCAAAACAACTTCCCCTCACCTAAAGCAGGGGCAAAAAGGGAATGAAGTAGAGGAGCCTTTTATAGAAACAAGGTGCTACAAAATCTAAAAGGATCCAAAATATCTAACTCAGATTTTGGGAGACTACCCGAGCAGAGAACCCTTGACTCAAACAAAAAACTATATTTATAAAAATAAAGGGAGAATCCCCCCTCGATGACCAAAATGTTGATGAAAATCTTTATGATGTTGATGTAGTCTTTTATCTTCTTCATGTTGATGTAGATCTTGATGTAGACATAGCTCTTGGTTTGCTTCGTCCTTGATTTCATTGTGTAATGAAATCCATGTAGGCAAAGATAGATCATGTAATCAATGTGTTCATGAAGCCTGCCATGATGAAGCATATCCCTTTTAGATGATTATGCATTAAATATGCTTAAGGGGGTCTTAGTCTTATTAATGGCCAGTGTCTTGCCCTTGTACAATCAATTTATGAGCATGATAGATGAGTTACATGAAGCATTCAAGCTCAAAAATCCCATTGTTCCAAACAATACTAATGCAAATTTATACCCGATTTTGCATTAACAAATTGACCTCTTAAATCAAGGGCAAATCTAATTTGATGCTTTACATAGGTTTAGCAACAGTTGAATGTGAGATATGAGCCACTAATGGTCTTAAAAATCTCAGATGATTAGTACTAGTCATGGTATTAGTGAAAGCATTTTTTGTGAATTGAGCAAAAAATACCCTAATTTTTGTAGAGCACTGTCGGAGGGACAAGTCAAGGGGCTTTTTCAAGATGAATCTTTGGCAAGTTGTAGCAAGTCCCCAATGGTAGGGTTGAACCCTCAATGGTCTAAAAATATTAGGATTAGTGCTGATTAATCACTGATTTGGTAGAGAAAATTGACTGTTTGTAGTAGTGCAAAAGAAGAGGTAACTTAGAGTGTCAAATTGAAGCCCTTGCACAAATCTTCTTCAAAAAAGCTTCAAGGGGAACTCATAGCAATGAGTCATCATGAGTTTAGGACCACTAAATACAAGATTAACCTTAAAATTGTTGCCATAATCACCTTTTGTACCAAAGTGACTCTTAGAGGAGTACCTAGGATTGTAGCGACCTCTGTAGACAACTATTTTGCAAATTGGACTGCACCAGTGTGTTCGCAGCCCTTGAAAAACCCCGAGTGTGCACTGAATTAGATCAACACGTTGTCCTTGAAGTGCTACATTGATTTCACCCAAAACAGTTGTGTTTTTTTCCAACGCTTGCTCTCCAGATGTTGCGCATGATTCTATTAGTTGAGATGATGAGCACCTTCGCCTATGAGCTGGGAAGAACCTCCAATCATTGGTTTGAGCAATGGTGAGGTGTACGAGGAGAAATCAAGGCTCCGATGATAGGAGGTATAAGAGGGAGATGACTTAAATGGTAAAAATGGTGAAAAAAGGATTAACTACTGATTAAGGTATGTGATAAACTAAACCTTATCAGCCTAAAAGAGAGTAGAGTAGAGATTGAGTAAGCATAAACACTGAGAATCCTGGCTCGGATACCATGTTGGAAATCTCATAGGATGATCAATCATGGAGGATGAAATATCTCCATGATTAAAGAGTGTGAAGAAAAGAGAGAGATGACTTAAATAGTAAAAATGGTGAAAAAAGGATTAACTACTGATTAAGGTATGTGATAAACTAAACCTTATCAGCCTAAAAAGAGAGTAGACTAGAGATTGAGTAAGCATAAACACTGAGAATCCTGGCTCTGATACCATGTTGGAAATCTCATAGGATGATCAATCATGGAGGATGAAATATCTCCATGATTAAAGAGTGTGAAGAAAAGAGAGAGAGAGAGAGAGAGAGAGAGAGAGAGAGAGAGAGAGAGAGAGAGAGAGAGAGAGAGAGAGAAGCAATAGACCTCAAGTATGAGAGGGAGATTGCACAACTAGAAAAGTACTTATTGTGTAAATGAAGGACCCAAGTACATGCTTTTATAGGCACCAAGGCTTTATCTTTTGACCCTAAATAAGAGGGTCTTCACACCATTAAGAACACTTGACTCCAGAAAAACTCTGAAATATCCAATAGTTTGTGCATTAAACTTTTAAACCCTCCTTTTACTACTTATTTTGGCTCCTGCACCACAAAGAGTCGAGTTGGTACAGTTGGGATTGTTATTTGCCTAGAAAGTCCAAAAGCTAAAAATCCAAAAATTCCAAAAGAAGATCCCACTAAGTCCGAACTTAAATCACCTTCCACTTACCAATAGACCCTTGTAAGTTCTTGGTTTGTATTCAACCACTCTTCACACACATTATTTTACCATCACCACTTATATCCATAGACTCAGGCAGTCCATCCAGCCATGTGGTCCATCCAGTGGTGCCAATCCATGAACCCATGCCTCTTGCTAGTTGTGCCCAATGATCTCAACCAAGCCGTGATCTAGAAACTCCGACATCGGATCTGCTGCATCAATGCCCCCATGCCAACACTTTGCATTAATGCCCCATGCCAAGACTTTGCATGCTTATTTGGATTGTTTTGTTTTTGCTTCTTCATTGAGTCTTGTTCTTGCTAAGTCCAACCCTTTTTTCACCTATAAATCACAATTTTGACATTTGCTTACTTGCAAGAGCTAAAAGCATTCTATCCATGTGTGGTACACAATGCTTTTGTGAAGGTGTCCATTGGAGATCCCTCCATCTTGCCCCAATCAAATGGGCACCAAATTGCAATCTATGGAGCCTTCGGCCCCACGTACCAAAACGAAGATCTTCACACAAAGAGGTTATTCCATCAACCGGGCTCTTCATCTCCCTCCGAAGCATGAAACTTGCCTATAATTATGCTAATCAAGTGACCCACTAAAAGGTTAAAGAAAGGCCATATGCCCAAGGGCATCAATCCAAAATTTCACCCCCCAAGCTACGTAAGATCTTTAGTGCTTCAATTGTTTTTGTTGACATTGCCATGATTCAAGCAAGGGGGACACCAACACCTTAAAAAGAGTTGGCCGTATCCTATAAGAGCCACCTACATATCTCGCAAATGCGTAACCAAATAGAATCCGCCAAGTGCTGCTTGGTATGCCTAGACTCCCGTATCAAGTATATATCATCATGATTAGTGTCTTAAATTCTTCCATTATCATGGACAAGTTAACCTTGTTTACAACCATCTTATCGATGGTCAACCTTGTTACACATCAATACTCAATATCCCAAACTGTGTGTGTAAGCATCGAAGGAAAGAAGAAAAATAGTAAGGGTTGAAAAAAGTAATGTGTTGGACTTTTCACTGAAGGAGCTTCTACACGGGCACACCTTAAGCTCAATACCAATGCACGATGACAACACCTACAATACACACATGGGCTCGACATTTAGTGGACACATTTAGTAGACACTTGCAAAATATACACATGGGCTTGACATTTAGTGGACACATTTAGTAGACACTTGCAAAATATATACATGGGCTTGACATTTAGTAGACACATCTATAAAAAATAGACACCAATATCTCAAGCACCTACACTAAGCCTCATTGTTGCTAATCGCGCAGACGAGGTATATTTCTAGATGGGGGGTCATGGTGGCCTTAAGCCTAGCCCATGGTATGATTGATCACCTGGATCCTCCCTCAAATCAGCAAGAACTTTTCATGGCCTTCTCTTTTGCCACAAATTTCCTCTATTCGAGTGCTCACATGCCAAAGCAAGAGAGGCCATGCACCAACTCCATTACAACTCTGAGCAAAGTCCACTCACACATTAACATCTCATGATCTTAACTCCCCCCAAGAAAAGGGATGTTAGGTAAATGTTGAGGAAAGTAGTAAAGAGAATTGAAGAAAGTAGTTGAGTTGGAGAAATCTTTGAGATTAGAGTACACACATGGGGCACACTTTCTACCCATTGCCCATGCACATATGTTAACCACTCCATTAGTTAACGTGGTTTCATCAGCTCGATCTACCATAAGGTGTTTGATGTCACTGAATAGGCACTTAAGTTTTGTAAGACGGCACTGGAACATATAAAGAAACCTTAGCGTGATGTCAAATAGGGAGAGTCTACGGACTTAGTGTACATAGTTGATTGCCATGCACTTGATGTCAAATAGGGATAGTCTATGGACTTAGTGTACATAGTTGATCACCATCATGCACTTGATGTCAAATAGGGAAAGTCTATGGACTTAGTGTACATAGTTGATCACCATGCGCTTGATGACAAATAGGGAAAGTCTACGAACTTAGTGTACATAGTTGCTTATTAAGACTAGGTCTAGTGTGAAAACTAGTCATTTGTATATAAGTCATTTTTGACAACTAGTCTAGTGTGAAAACTAGTCATTTGTATATAAGTCATTTTTGACAATAAGCAATACACAATCATTCCCTTGCAATAGTTTGCTTGTTGTGAGCTCTCCTTCTTTCCTCTTTTTGCATGCTTGTATGCTTTTGAATTCATGCTTGCTAGATGGATGCTTGATTATAGGTTTTCGTCTTCCATTAGCTTCTTCTTACCCTGCTTGAATAGGTTTGATTGTAGGTTTCCCTCTTCCATTAGCTTGATCTTACCCTGTTTGAATAGGTTTGATTGTAGCTTTCCATCTCCATTAGCTTCCTTTTACCTTGATTTTTGTGAGGGAGAACCATTGTGTCTTGTTGCCTCTATCTAGGAATAGAGAACTCTCCCTTCACCCCTTTGTCAACAAGGAGCATTCCAGTGTGACACAGAGTGAAGATACGACGGACAAGATAGCACACCCACAATGAGATTTTGCATTTGTGTCTCAAAGGCGAGACCCGACAACACATGCTTCAACAAGGCTAAGGTAAGCTCTTGGATTGAACATATTTGGTGCCACCTCTAGGGGACTAGCCTAGGACTTAGCTTCATTTTTTCATCCATTCTAAGCTATTGGGATTACTTGATATTGTATGGTGTTTATTAGGAGGCTGCACTCTGAAACACATATGGATTTGGAGCCATTGGATGTTTGTATGTTTGAGTTTGATTTTTGAAGTTTATTTTACGTTAATTCTATATTCATTTAATTGGTAGGGTAAAAGCCAATTTTTTTGGTCATTTACATAAATTTAGAGCCCAATAGGTATGTATATTTTTTTTTGCTTTAATCCAAGAAAGAATCCACTTTGAAAACATAAGCATTGAGCTCCATTAGGTTGAATTAGAGTGGGACTGTCAATTTTTGTTCATGCATTTTATAGTTTTTCATAATTTATTCATACACATTGTTGGAAATTGGTAGATTAGAAGCATGCTAAACCATCCAAAAACAATAAGAAAATACATAATTAGTTGTATTATAGTAATTAATTAGAATTAGGACCATTAATCATAGCCCCAGCCCATCAACACGAAAACCATAATTAGTTGTATTATAGTAATTAATTAGAATTAGGACCATTAATCACAGCCCATCAACACGAAAACCATAAAAAACTAGGTCAAACTAACTTTCAAGTAGGGGACGTGATCTCCCAGTTAGCCCCCCACAATAGTCTTGTGTAAAAAGGCATGACCTTGGACATGTGAGCCATGAGCCTAGAAACATGAATCTCGAGACATGAGTTTGGAGGTAGATATACCTAATATAATATGTACCAATTATTATTGCCATAAAGACTCGTACGGGCACACCTTCCCATGTCCTTTGGAAGATTTTCTTATCATACAATCTATACTAGCTACAAATTCTAAGGAAAATTCTTGTGCTTTATAATTATTAGGAAATTAAAGCATAATTAATACCTAATAAGTGCACCCCAACCCTATCAGCCCAATTCCTAGTTTTTTTTGTGTCCCAGGTAGTGTTAGTGCATAGAATGGAGCTGGACTCACACATAAAATGCTCAAAAACAAGAATACAGAGGTGTAGAGTGTAAGAGAGAATGATAAGCTCAAAGGAGAGAGATAAAGCTCTCTACAAGTATAAAGAGAAAGTACAAAATGAACATCAATCCTAAATTAAGGATGAGGTTACTTATATACTAGCTAACCCTAAGGTGCCCTTTCACACCTAGATGACCATAGGAAAAAATCCAAAGGGACAAAAGTTCCCATGGCAAACAGAAAGGTCCTCACAGTGTAGTACTACCATATATCTAATAAAACCCCCTGTAGTATAAATGTGAGGTTTACAGAGATTGCAAATCAATCTCTAAAAGGCCTTAAACTTTTCACATGATAAGGATTTAGTGAAAATATCTGCCACGTTGTCATGTGTACTGTAATAGATGGTGAAAGCAAGGTAAGGTGGACCCAAAAGTGGTATCAACAAGGACATTGCTTTTGGGAGCACTTTGAAACCTCCTTAAAATTTGTAATTTTATTATATTATCATTGTGATATCACCATAATTTGTCGTGATTCATTATGGTCTGATCGTGATCTGTCACTATGATCGTGGTTGTTATGGTGTGATTTGTCACTATGATTGCGGTTCATTTTAAGATGTGATCACTATGATTATTAGAACGATCTCCCTCCCTCCCTCCCTCCCTCCCTCTCTCTCTCTCTCTCTCTCTCTCTCTCTCCCTCTCTCTCCCTCTCTCTCTCACCCTCAATCCTTTCTCTCTATAGTCGTTTCTTCCTCTCCTTGTCTCTCTCTCTCCCTCTCTCCCCCCTCAATCCTTTCTCTCTATAGTCGTTTCTTCCTCTCTTTGTCTCTCTCTCTCCCTCTCTCACCCTCAATCCTTTCTCTCTATAGTCGTTTCTTCCTCTCTCTCTCTCTCTCTCTCTCTCTCTCTCTCTCTCTCTCTCTCTCTCTCTCTCTCTCTCTCTCTCCCCCCCTAGAGTTGTTTCTCTCTCTTTGTGTCTCTCTACAATCATTTCTTTCTCTTTGTGTGTCTCTCTCTCTATAGTCATTTCTTTCTCTACAGTCCTCTCTCTCTCTCTCTCTCTCTCTCTCTCTCTCTCTCTCTCTCTCTCTCTCTCCCCCCTTCCCCACACATACATTGGTTGCTCTACTGAGAGTAATTATGGTTTTTGAGAGCTCAGTTGATTCCTTCAAATTGCAACTACTGAGAGCTTAACTGATTCCTTCCAAGTGCAACTATTGAGAGGTAAGTGTAGTAACTATGAGCACTTCTATTTAAATCTTGTAAAAATAATTGCTGACATTCATCTATATCTCTCTCTAAAATGGCAGCTCTCTACATTCATCTATCTCTCTCTCTATACTCTCTCCAAGAAGAGGTATACATTAATCCTAATTTAGTAAAATCTTGGATGTCATAATCCATGAGTAGATGTTGAACTCTCTCTCTCTCTCTCTCTCTCTCTCAAATGCTTGTGGAATGGTGGTTTTTTAATTAAAAAATTAGGTGGATTTTACAGTTTTGTATGGGGATCCAGGCTACAAGATAGAAATGGATGAAAATTGTGCTGGTAAGTTTTGTCCATAGCTCCTTTGATTCTTATTACATATTATATTTGTTGCTTTTATTAAACTTTCATATCATTGATTAATCTGCTTTTTGACTACTTTGATGTGAATGAACATGCAGATGGTGAGCCTCGTGCTAATTCAAGGTCCAACTTAAGAGAGTATTTAGTTGCCAAAAAAAGAGAGTCACGGAGCCGAGCCAAGGAAGCATGACACTTAAAGCGTGCTCACGAGCCGATCATTCATGTCAATGAGTGACAAGAGAAGAGTCTATATTTGTAGAAAGGTTTTGAAATGTTTTGAGCTACAAACTATGGGGATGGACTTAAATACTCAGAAAGAGATCTTTCAGCAACTTATTCTCCAACCTACATTCAAGGATTTACAACCTCCACAACCACCACTGAAACAACATTGGTTTCAAATATTCGCAACGCTTTAAATCAATTGAAGATTCTACGATCATCAGAAGAGCTCTTCTTCAAGAGTTCATAAGAGAAACATGTATTCAGCAAAAGTGTATTTATCAAATGAAGAAAATGGAGTGCTCCCTTATCCACATGTCAAAAATAGTCATATACTAGTGAAATCACACTTATGGTTAAGGATATTGTCTTTAAATTTTGTAAATCAACGATGAACTGTGTCTCTCCAAACAAGAAAGATGTTTGCCACACCACGGTGCGTTGGAAAAAGATGTGCCATGAAGCATTCAGTTCATCTCCTTGATGAGAATCATGTTAGTTATTGCTTTGAACTGCTTTAAAGCATTTACTTTAAAGCATTCAGTTCATCTCCTTGATGAGAATCATGTTAGTTATTGCTTTGAACTGCTTTAAAGCATTTACTTTAAAGCATTCAGTTCATCTCCTTGATGAGAATCATGTTAGTTATTGCAAAAAGATGTGCCATGAAGCATTCAGTTCATCTCCTTGATGAGAATCATGTTAGTTATTGCTTTGAACTGCTTTAAAGCATTTACTTTAAAGAAAGATGTTTGCATCGACGGGTTGCAAAAAGATGTGCTATGAAGCATCTAGTTCATCTCCTTGATGAGACCCATGTTAGTTATTGCTTTGAACTACTTTAAAGCATTTCCTTTTATATTATGTGCCTTCAATGCTTTACAATGGATGCTAGTGCTTCAAAGCAATTGTCTCCTTCCATGTGCTTCAGAATGGTTGCCACTGCTCTAAAGCAGTTGAATACATCTTTATAGTGCTTTTTACTACTTTACATAGACTTTTACTCCTTTCATATGCATTTTGTTGGTTTATAATGGTCATTATTGTATTAAAGCAGGTGGCCTCTTTCTAGTTTCAGTGCTTTTAACTGCTTTACAGTGCTTGTCATTGCTTTGAAGTAACTTGCTTCTTTCATGTGCTTTCCAATGTTTTTTCAATGCTTTTCATGTGCTTTAAATTGCTTTGAACCTACCTATATTGCAATTGGCTACTTTCATGTGCTCTGTTTTGCAATGCTTGTTTTGCTACTTCAAAGCAATTGCCTACTTTCAAGTGCTTTTAACTGCTTTGAAATGCTTTAAAATGTTTTACAATAGTTGGCTACTTTCATGTGCTTTTAAGTTCTTTTCATGTGCTTTTAAGTGCTTTGAAATGCTTTAAGCTGGTTTAAAGTAGTTGGCTACTTTCATGTGCTTTTAACTGCTTTTAACTGCTTTGAAATGCTTTAAGTTGTTTTAAGTACATCTCTATTTGTTGCATTCTTTGGGAAAGCTTAGCGAGAAAGTTTTCCAAGGATGCATCCTTCACAAACATATCTTGGTGGTGGATCAAGTTGAGGAAGATCCTTTGTTTCTGTAAAAGTATTAAACCACTAAATAATTAAGTGTGGCCAAGCCTAGCATGCCACAACTTTTGGACATTTTTAATTGCATTAGAAGTGTCTGCTATGCTAGAAAAGCAACATCACACTTGTCATACATGTACAATTTACTATAAATTCAACAAATTCAACATTAAACTCCCCTTGCTAGAGTGGGCATAGAAAGTAGATTATTACAAAAAGTACATTTTGAAGACAAAGATCCTCACCATTAAAAATAGTGAGAACTATCTCATCGATATCTTTGACAGGGTCAAAGGCATTGTTAGTGCACATAATAGTGTGACCACTTTACACACAGTCTCCATAGGTTTGACCAAACTTCTTTAAGAAGTTATGTGCTTAGAAGCACCATTGTTAAGAAATCAACTATCTCACATATAGTTGCATTGAGAAATGCATTTTATTTAGGATTACAACCATTAGGGAGAAGTCTTCTGTTAATGGGTAACATACTTCCTCACACACAAGAGAAAGAAGAAGAGAAAGGTACATGCAAGGGTTGAATTTAGTGAATGGCACTTTGCCAACCCTATGAGGGTTAACTCCCCGATGTGAGGCCGCCGATGTGAGGCCGCTACTAGGGGCTCGCTCCACACTCTCCTTATGTCACCCAAGGAGAGATCCAAGGCTAGGTAATGAGCAAGAGGAAAAGAGCTATGGAGAGCTCAATCTCTACCTCATGCTAATAGTATGCAAATAGGGCATGGTTGATAGCAATGAAGGTAGAAGAGAAGAGAAGGGAGAGCACTACCATTCCTACTCACATACACCAACAATCTAAGCAAGCAAGCCACAACACAAGCAAGCAAGCAACCATAAACTCAAAATGAGAGAGATAGAGAGAGAAGGAAAAACTCAATTAAGACAAGTGGGATGAAATGGATGGTGACCTTTGTTAGGTCCTGATACTTTGCAAAATCTGTGGTAGTGCGGGCTAGGGCATCCTTCACTGTCTGGGCCCGACTTATGGCCTCTTGATGCAAGCTCTTTATGGGCTCTCTCAACCACTGCATGGGCTAGGTAGACCTGTTGTTTGATGAAGCTCAATGATTCGTGAAATGGCAGTTCCCAACTGCTCTGTCTGTTGGTCGAACTTCTTCTGCAGCTCCATAAACTGTAAGTTTGTCTGGTATAGATCCTCACACACAACTATCACCTGGGCCTTGGATAGGAGTATTTCTCGTTGTGGTGGAGACCTAGGCCATTTCTTGTTGCTTGTATAAACAATCTATCATATATGTAATGAGCTCTCGTGCCATGTGTGAAAATCCAAGGGCAAAGTTTGGAATATCTCCATGGGCCGCATGGATGCTCTCTACATAAGCTTGGCTGGAACTAAAGCTGCATGAGCATGCCCAATGGAGAGTGTTGATGGTATTTTATGCAGCGTTAGGTGAAGAGGGGCCTGCCTCCACATAAGATGACATCTCTTGGAACCGCTCCTGAGTTGGTGTCTCATAGAGGCTTCGATTAAGGAATTCTTGGGTGTGTCTCTCCGCTTCCTCTCAGTGGCCCTTTTGGTGGCTTCAGCAAGCTAAAGCTACTTCAACGAGCTCTTCCTGTGTGGTCCTAGGGCTTAGGGGTGGCTAAGCCTGTTCTGTGACTTCTAGGGCATGATGGGGCCTCTTCACTGCTGCTGGTGGGGGATTAGGAGAAGTCGATGGTGGGGGATTAGGAGAAGTCGATGGTGAGGGAAGAGAGGTATCCTCTGCATCATTTGGCCCACTTAGCTGGATCGCCCTTGGAAATTTATCCTATCCAACAACATAATAAAGCAACCTTGTGAGTAGGGTGGCAGTCGCGCAAGCTTCCCTTGTGGGTTGGAGCAGGCCGCATATAGCTCACAGAAGATGTAATTGGCCCAGTTCACCTGCTAGCCTTGGTGGACTCGAGCGAGGGTGGTTAGGCTGCACCTGTTGTGAAGAAGCGGTCGGTCCACCTTGTTGTGAGGAGAAATGGCAAGGCTTGGGCCGACATAAGCAAGTCTTCCTGGGCAATATTACCCCATTCCACACCATCCTTGTTAGCATTTCCCTTGTATAGACTGTAGGAGAACTTGGTGGCATTGTTAAGGTGTACATATGGCTACTCCATATGGGGAAGTGTAAGAGCATCCCTCACAAGTGCCACACTTAGTTGGACTTTGTGCCTCTACTTGTCGTTATCCAACGACTTCACCTGTGTGTTGATTGGTGTCATATGTTTTTGTGAAGTATAGTGCATCGAATAGGTCCAACCCCCAGGGTGGGCTGTCTTCCCAAGCCGAGCTGTTCTAATTTTAGCACCACCACGAGGTCAACAAAACAATGGCCCTATAGCAAGGACATGTGTAGTAAAGGAGCTTGTGCTCGACTTTACTGTTGTTCTTCATCGAAGAGTGGACAGTGTGTCCATTGACTTGCTTCATCAATGCCTCACCCAGGTGGGAAAGCTGGGTTGGGTGCTTGGCATATTCTTCAAAGCGTCCACCTCACTGGCATGTCTCTTCCTCCTTAGAGAAGTGTGGTGGAACACTTCGTGGGATGAGTCGGGAAGCTTCTGACATATTACTGGCTAGTAGGTGAAGGTAAAAGCTTGGGAGAAAATTCTGCAATAGTTTGGCTAGGGTGAAAGTGAAAAGTGAGGAATTGGAAGGGGTGGCCACGCCCATATTTATATAGTTCTAGAGGGAAGACACGACCGTGGCAAATCCACGAAACATGCGTGTGACTATAAAGGAACAGGCATGCGAAGTCAGACAGTGTGAGCTAACGGGCACAGCAAGTCAGGCGAACGGGTGTGGGAACTTCAAATGAACGACCACGAAAATGTCAGCGACGAGCGACGAATGATCACACGGGAACTGCTTGTTTGGGAGATGCGAATGGGCGTGGGATCTTGTAGAATCAGAAGGAACGTCTGGGGGCTTTGGGTCAAGAAATGGTACAACTGGCAGTAAGTGGAAGAAGGAACGACTGTTCTAAACTTGGAACGTCCTTTGTCCTAGTAATCTTCACTGCAGATGTGACCTTAGGTACCCATTGAAGTGTGGGTGATTGTGGTGTGACACGAGGTAGGGGCTTAGGTTGAAGAGGTTTGGGGATCCATATGGTATGATTGCCTTCATAGAAATGTTGGGCACGGAGAAGAGGTTTTGGGATCCACTGAAAGGTTGAGTACGTGCGTGGTCGAGGGTCGAAACGCCTTGAAGAGCATTTAGGTTTGCATCGATCCTATACCCTGTAGGCTTGAGGTTGGCAAATGGGGGGACCTACGCTGGTGGGGACAAGGAGCTCTAGATGCTTGTTGGTGTGAGGGGGATGGTGGGACATTTTGGGGATCCACAATTGAGATGCTCCCTCATAGTAGCCTTGTGAGGGGGATGGTGGGACATTTTGGGGATCCACAATTGAGATGCTCCCTCATAGTAGCCTTGTCTTGCAAGAAGTGGCTTGGGCACCCAGTGGTGAGATATCGAACATTGTGGAGATTTGTTAGTATGGTTAGACATGTTAGAGGGGTTAGTGTGACCTAGTGGGGCGGCAGCTGGTAATTTGGTAATGCGAAAGTGAGTTGACTCGCTGTGCGTGGTGGTAGTGTGGTTGTGAGAGGCATTGATGTAGTTGGCATGATGAGTGGCCTCTTTTTGGGGGAACGGAGTGAGAAGGGTGAGGTGTCGAGGTGATTGTGGGTGGTGGATTGGGGAGTGGTTGAGATGGGGAAGCATCGAGAATTGGCTCTTCGTCCATCATGAGAACACAGTGACTTCCAGTTGTAAAGTCACCATCCGTGCATCCCAGTCGATGTTACATCTGGTATGGCCCATCCATACCCTGCCTTAGGAGGATAACCATATCCGAATTGCAATATGAAGTTATAGGGATCTGTATCAGATACCCAATGGTTAATTTGAACCCTCAATTGCACCAAAATATAGTGATTAGTGTTGATTAATCACTGATTAGCAAATTAATCCTCTATTTTGTGTGCAAAAAATAGAGTATGCGGGGAGTCCATATTTGGGGCCTTAGAGTTCAAATGAGCTCAAATCCTTTCAAGGCCATCAATAGCAATTAGTCTAGTAGAGGATTAAGCCAAGAAACACAAGATTTGACCAAACATTGAATGCTTAATGTCTGTTTTATCAAAGTCACCTGCAAATTTGATGAAGAGCTTGGATCTCACTGTGTAGATTTGATCAAATCAAAAAATGTTTTCACTAGCTTGTAGAGCACCCTTGAAAACCCCTAGGACCAAGAGGAATTAGAGCCATTCCATCTGGTGTAGACAAGATCTCCAATTCTTCTCAGAAAAAAGGCACCAGCAATTTAGCAAAAATCTGCACTTGTAGAAGGCGGTTTGGCGATTCGTTTGAATGGGGTGAAGCACAAGGCTTGTGGCTATGTGTGGCTAAAGTGGTTTGGGCCAATTTTATGTATGAAGGGAGAGAGAGCTCCTCCACCAACTTGGGATACAGAGGCTAATTGAAAAAGAGGTAAAAAAACTTAATTATCTACTAATCCTAATTAGCTAAGTTATTAGCACGATAATGGGCTCATAAACTTGATGGATTCTAGGCTAGGCTCTGATACCATGTTAAATTTGCAGCAATGTGATGAGCTATGGTGGATCAAATGCTAGAATCAACATCATTAGAAAAGAGATTAGATGATAATTAAGACATGATTAGTGAGAAATTAAGACATGATTAGTGAGAAATTAATTGATAGCTTAATGTAAGCATGGATAATCAAATACCAACAAATTCTCATTAGGCCAATGCCTCAATTTATAGGGTTTACATCAGTTTTGGGCCCCCATTTGTAATTGGGCAGCCAGACATTGTAAATATGAGCTTAGGTATATAAGACATTTCATGAAATATAAAAAGGGAAAATCCCATTTGGCTGAATTGAGTTTTGCCTTCTCTCTCTCTCTCTCTCTCTCTCTCTCTCTCTCTCTCTCATTTGAGTTTATGGTTGCTTGCTTGCTTAGATTGTTGGTGTAGGGGGTTTGGGCACCGGCGCCCATATGCACCCACCCTTTTTTTGCCTTCTTGTGCATACTTCAATAGGTCCACTCTCTTCCTCTCTCTAATTCATTAAGACATGCTACTTCACGTGTCGCAATCCAAGACCACGTAGACAAAGGTGATTGGTGTGTTGTTCTAGTCATTCTGGAGCTCCTGGTAGAGCTCTACTATGATAGAAAGGGCATGCTCAAGAGGCACGGGAAGCCAATCATCGGCAGTAAGTCACACAGGGAGGGAGTGTTGGGAGGATCAATGGTGGCTGTAGGTGCTGTCCACTAGATACAGTGATCACACACCGTTGGATCAGATAAGGTAAACGCGGCCCAGAAGTAAACTTGGCCCGGTGTCTGGTGTACTCGGCCCAGTGTCCGGTGTGAACATCGTCGTCTCGCAAGTGTAGCATTGATGATTAGTTAATATTGGAAGGTGGCATTTAATTGGGCCGGGTTTGATTTCCCAAAATTCTTTTCGAGTTTACCCTACATGCTCCCGTTCCAACCATCGCTTCACCTGCAACTTCGTGTGCACCTACCTGCAACTTTGTGTGCACCTTGCACCTTCCCTCTGCCTCTTTTGCGATTCGACAGCTCTATGCTTCCGCATGCATATGTAGTTTACCCTACATGCTCCTATTCCAACCATCGCTTCACTTGCTTCGTGTGCACCTACCTGCAACTTCGTGTGCACCTTGTGCCTTCTCTCTGCTCTTTGCGATTCAACAGCTCTATGCTTCTGCATGCATATGTAGCTTGCCACCATTGCGTTTCCCCCGCTGTGTTTTGGTCCCGATTCCCTGGTCTGCGTTAAGGGAATATCCTCAATAGTTCTTTTCAGACACCGCTTCCAGATCGATGTCTGTTTGATCCGATCACTGCTGGACGCCCTCCCTCCCTTGACGGTTGTGCTCCATGCCTGAGTGTTGCTCTTGGCCCCCACTTCGACGCCTGAGGCCATCATAGCTTTTTTCTGTAAGTAGGCACTATTTTCTGCAACATTTATGCATCTATTTATGCATAAAAATCAATATTGATGAAAGTAACACTTTTATGATAAAAAAATATTCTTTTATGCATCTATTTATGCATAAAAATCAATATTGATGAAAGTAACACTTTTATGATAAAAATTATTCTTTTATGCATCTATTTATGCATAAAAATCAATATTGATGAAAGTAACACTTTTATAATAAAAATTATTCTTTTATGCATCTATTTATGCATAAAAATCTATTTTGATGAAAGTAACACTTTTATAATAATAAAAATTATTTTATGCATCTATTTATGCATAAAAATCCATTTTGATGAAAGTAATACTTTTATTAAAAAAAATATTCTTTTATGCATCATTTTATGCATAAAAATCAATATTGATCAAAGTAACACTTTTGTAATTAATTTTTTTAAACCATTATGCATCTTTCTATGCATAGAATTTATATCTAATGAAAATCACTCTTTTATAAAAAAATAACCAATATGCATCTTTCTATGCATAGAATTTATATCTAATGAAAATCACTCTTTTATATAAAAAAAAACCAATATGCATCTTTCCATGCATAGAATTTATATCTAATGAAAATCACTCTTTTATAATAAAAAAATTAACCAATATGCATCTTTCTATGCATAGAATTTAAATCTAATGGAAATAACACTTTTAGAATAAATATATTTCTACTATGCATTTTTCTATGCATAGAATGAAAATGACACTTTTAGAATACACAAACGATAGGGATTATTCTTTTAGAATAATAAAAGATAAAACTTATTTCACAAAATTTTAAAAAATTTTGCCATAACCTCCTTTGTATGGTTGACCATTTTTTAAATTTTTCTATCTTAAAATTACTTAAAAAGTATCCCCAAATAGTTTTAAGCACTCTAAACTAATCAATTTTCACTTTTAAAAAAGAAACAATATGAAAAGTTTAATTCCAACAATTAGATTATTTATCTAGGATAAAGAAGGGCTGATTTTAAGAATGACAGAGGGGGAAAGCATTTCCAGCAAGGCATAGCATCAGATTATCATTTCAAACAAAACAAAAATTAGAAAACCATTAAAAGAGTAAAGAAAAATACAAGATTTCTAACTTATATGAATTCTGGGAGCTTTCCTTTGGCTTAATGGTTTAAGAGATCTACTCTTGTTTGCAACAAGAGTGGCCACCAATTCTTTAGAAGAGGGAAAGGTCAAAAACTAGTGAATTATTTAGAAATTCACAATTCTTGGCGAGGAGTAGAGTAACAGTGCATAAAACACTATTAAGCTTCAACAAAGGGGGAGGCTTCTATTTATAGGAAAAAGTGAGCTCCCAACCAAGCAAATTGATTCTAGAATTTTCCAGATCAGTTTGGTCAATTTTTGACCATTTTTAGGTCAGTTTAGCTTACTTTTTGGAACTAGACTTGAATTAGGAGAGAGGAGAGATGAAATATCTCAATTTTTGATAATTTAAAACTCCACCACACATGTGAATTAGGCGCCTCTTTCATGAGGGGGTAGTTCCCATTGTGAGGTGTCAAAAATCTATTTTTTTAGTATTTCCTTTGGTCCTTAGTCCACTCTTCATCTAATGTGAGCATTTACTCATTTTTGGGGGGATTTTCTTTATTTCTTCTATTTATCTTCTCCACACATTTGGATGAATCTGATTGGCCCCTCAAAACCTTAATTTAAAATTTTTAGAAAATCTGGACTCCTAGGATAAGGCCTCTTGATTATACTTGATTTCTAATGCACCTTTTGAAAATATTTTTGAACTTCTGTTTCGGGGGAACTTATTTTAATAAGAAGAGATATTTTTCCATCCAAAAATATTCAAAATCTAAATAACCTCTCTCTATAACATTTTCTCTCTTTAGGCCAAAATAGGTAGAAACAAGATCTTTTATATTTCTGAAGAGGGATTTGATTACAGGGGAAGATGCTGGACATCTTGAGAGGTTGGAGAGGAATCTTACATTCTCTCCTACTTGAAAAACGCGAGATGTTCTCATCTCGCAAACTGGGGGTAATCCCGTAACATTTCGGCTTCTTTCTCCCAGGTGGCATCTTCAAAAGGATAGAACTTCCATTTGACCAATAATTCTCTCAGAATTCTATTCCTGAGAATCTTTTCTCGAACATCAAGGATTTCTTCAGGTTGGAGTTCCATCTGCCCTTGGGTTGAAGAAGTTAAGATTTCATCATCATCAAGCACATGATTCGGGGTTGGTACATACTTTTTAAGAAGACTGACATGAAATACATTATGTACTTTGAGATGAGGAGGCAGAAGAAGCTCGTAGGCTAAGTCACCTACTTTCTTTGTAATCAGATATGGCCCACAATATCTGGGGGATAACTTCTTGTACTTCCCAAGAGATAGAGAACTTCTTTTGGCGCGTACTCGAATGAAGACCATATCCGCTTCTTCGAATTCTCTGTTTGTCCTCTTCTTATCTGCATACTACTTCTGTCTATCTTGGACAGCTTTTATATCTTTACGAATTGACTGCATCTGCTGCTCCATGTCATCAAGCATCTGTCTGGACATCTCGGCCCTAATCAATGGGTCGGACCAAGTTAATGGAGTTAAGCAATCTTGTCCATACAAAGCTTTGAAAGGGCTCATCCCAATACTTCGGTGATAAGAAGCATTGTAGGCAAACTTGACTAGGTGCAGATAGCTTAGCCACTTCTTGGGTTCCCTACCACAGCATGACCTAAGTATATCTTTGATTACTTGGTTCACCATTTCTATTTGACCATCGGTCTCAGGGTGGTAAGCTGTGCTGAGATCCAAGAAAGTTTCTACTGCTTCAAAAAATGCAGTCCAGAATCTTGACGTGAATTTGGGATTGCAATCACTTACTATTCTTCTGGGTAGGCCATGCAATCTGAAGACTTCTTTAAGGAACACTTTGGCCACATCCACTGCATTGTAGGTTTCTTTTACTGGAATCAGATGGGCAACTTTGGTTAGTCTATCAACTACCACGAAGATGGAGTTGTAACCTGATTGCACTGAAGGTAATCTAGTAATAAAATCCATACTAATGCATTCCCACTTCATCTGGGGGATGTCTAATGGATGTAACTTCCCAGGCATTTTTACTCTCTCGGCCTTGACTTTCTGACAGGTCAGACATTGACGTACATGATTAAGTACATCCTTTTTTAGACCAGGCCAAAAGAAGCTTTTCTTCACAGACATGTAGGTTTTGATGAAACCTGGATGTCCTGCAATAAGGTTGTCATCATGGGCTTCATTCAGAATTTGACCCTTAGTTCCCTCATCATTGGGAATGCATAACCTATGATTATAATACATAATTCCATCATCTAGGCTGTACCCTTGAACTCGGTTCAACTCCAGTGGAGTTTTGCTTTCCTGCATAAGTAGGGTAGCAATAGGGCCAAAGAATCTATCTTGCATGATCTTCTCTCTTGCTTCAATAACCGAAGGATTTGACACTATAGTAATTGCAAGCAAGGAGGCTTTTCTGCTGGCATCTGCTACCACATTTTCTTTGCCTAGGCGGTACTTGATTTCAAAATCAAATTCCTACAAGGTTTGCATCCACCTTCTTTGGCGCATGTTGAGATCCTTCTGAGTGAAGATCCACTTTAAGCTCTGATGATTTGTCACATCAAAGTGAATCTTTGACCCAGTAGGTAATGTCTCCACAACTTCAGGGCATAAACTTTTGAAAGTAGTTCCAGGTCGTTGGACAGCATAATTCCTCTCATGCGTTCTGAGTTTTCGGGATTCATAGGCCACTGCATGACCTTCCTGGATGAGTGCACCTCCCAGGGCGAAACCACTGGCATCAATTACTACCTCAAAGGGTAGAGAGAAATCTGGCAGCTTTAGAACGTGATTGGTTACCAAGGCGGTCTTCAGCTTATCAAAAGCACTCTGGCACTTGGCAGACCATTGAAACGAGATATTCTTCTTGAGAAGATTACAGGGGGGAAGCTAAAAGAGCATACTTTGGTATAAAAATTCTATACCAACCAATCAATCCCAAGAATCCTCTGACTTCCTTCACTGTCTTGGGTTCAGGCCAATCTATGAAATATCCTGATTTGAGATCTATCTTTGTGAAGATCTGGGCTCCACTTAGCCTGTCTAGAAGCTCATCAATTTTGGGGAGGATAGGATACTTATTCTTAACTGATTGAGACCTTTGTAATCCACACAGAGTCTAAGCATTCCATCTCTCTTTTTCTGAAAGAGAACTGGCGCACCCCAAGGTGAAACACTGGGTTTTATAAACCCTTGTTCCAATAGCTATCTAAGCTGTTCCTTGAGTTTGATGGCTTCAGGAACTGGCATTTTGTACGTGCGCAAGGCTGGATGAGCTCTGGGGGTCAATTCTATCACATGATCTACTTCCCGAATTGGAAGCATCTCTGTTAGCTCTGCTGGAAAAAATCATCATATTCACTTAACCATTCAACTTTGAGTCTACCGGATTCATTTTGACAAGATAAATGCGCTGCTTCTTTCTAAGTCCTTTTAGTAACTTAGAAGCTTTTACTAACTGCAAACTTGGGGATCCTTAAATTCTGGTTCCTTGAACCTTGTTTCTGTGAAGGTCATGGAAGGAAATGGTTCTAATATGACAGTGAATGTCAGCTTGATTTTTGTGGAGCCAATCCATTCTAAGGATCCCATCGAAAACTCCCAACAAAGGTATAACTCTGAACTCACAGTCAGTTAAATTCCCATCTAGATTGAACTGAATATGATTTGTCTCAAGGTGAGTGAAGAATCTTTCCACTTGCCAATTCAACTTGCATAGGTTTCCCTGATTTCCGATCTAAGACTAACTTATACAAGCATCTAGGGAAAATGAAAGAATGAGTACTACCTGAATCAATCAAAAGCTTAAAAGGCTTACCCTGATACTCAGCTAGAGTATGAATGACGGAGAATTGGCGATTTGGCCCTTGGTTTCAATTGTAGCATAAATCTATCCTCTTTCCTCTTCCACTACTTCTGCAATTGTGACTGCTTTGGCTGCTACAGTCTGAGGCAGAACTCTTTCTCTTTTGTTGCCTTAGTTCTGGGAAGGAGTTCTGAGGCTACTCTGGACAGAGGCAGACGGCTGAGCTAGAGATTTCCGTGATTTGGGCGAGATGGACCTTGATTTGATTGATAGGAAGGGGTTGGTCTTTGCACTCTCGGTCCTTGGCTTTCTTGTCCCCTTGACATGGCAGGAGTCGGGCAGTCTTTCAGCTGGTGACCAAAACCCTGGCATCCAAAACACCGGTTCTCACTTTTGAGCTTATCCCTCTAAATCCTTGAAATAGGTGGGGCTCCTGAGAAAGTGTTCGGGGGGAAGGGTCTTCCTTCACTTCTGAATCTTCCCATATCCTGATTTTGAATTGGGCCTTGCTGCCTCTTTGGGGGAGGAAAGTTTGAAGTACTTCTCGGGGTTTGGAATCTTTTAAAGTTAGAGGGTGCAGGCTTTGGCGGGACCTTAACAACAAAGGGCTTTGGCAAAGTCCTTTGCCTGTCTTCGGCCATTGAGACAGGTTTGGCATTCTTTACTAAGGTGTCCATCAATGGCTCGTTCATTCCTTCTTCAGAGTTTCTTATGGCATGATCGAGTGCATGAGCCCTAATTTGGGCGACGAAAAAACCCACTTAGAAAGGTAATATTTGCAATCAAGATTGTTTTTTTTGGCATCATGTAATATTGTGCTATAAGATGACATCATGTAATACTGTGCTATAGGTTGAGAGAGGGTGTCACCCTCTATTTCACATGCACACGCTTAGGATTGAGTGCTGAAATGGAGGGTAAACTAATTGACAGACTTTCAAACGAAAGCCTCCACAAAGACAATGAACATGTATGCCATGTAAGTACACCTTAAAACAACTTTGTACAATGCAAATGGATGTGACCTTATGTCTTGCTAACCTCAAGTTCTTGTAGTTTGATGGAGAAGAAGCTACCACACGACATTTTCAAGGAAATCTAGTTTGTGAATAGCTTGTGGTATGCATATGTGCCATCCAGGGTTCAGAATCATACGATGATGTGGATAACTTTTTTGGGCCCTTGGACTTGGCACATCATGTGCTTACTTTCTTTCGTATCTTGAATAGGTAATACTATAACGGATGCCCTTTTTGTAATACTTCATCTTGCAAGTGTTTGTGTAACTTAAATGAGTTTCTTTTGTAGAAATCATTGGGTTCTTGTGGCAATTTTCAAGGTCCGTATCCCATGTTTGCCAAGAGAGAAAATTGTAATATTGTTCTTTGACTCTTTGTCCATGTGCACCTTGTCGGCGGATTATCTAGATGATGTGTACCAGTAAGTTTCTTCCCTTGTGTCACAATATTTTATAACTAGAACTTTTCTTCCCTTGTGTCACAATATTTTATAACAATATACATATAATGACATGTTTTATGGCAGAGTATTATGGCATCTTAGTAGGCATTGCTCTAGCCTGCCAACAATGAAGCATGAGTTGGAGAACCCACAATTGCATTGTGTCACGCAGGAGGTGGAGGTAAATGGACTTAGAGTTTAGGGTAAGCATTTACATATATTGTTGCATAGATAATCATAATATGTAATTTCTTCTACTTTGTAGGTACCCTGTCAACCTAATGACGTGGATTGTGGCTTTTATGTAATGGCCACAATGTGGTCTTTGATAGACGGAGCTATAATTGGTAGGTGGAAGGAACGTTGGGTAAGTTGCATTTATGTTTTGAATGTACTTTGGCTTGGGATTCATGCTTAACCTAATTGTTATTTTGTTCCTTGTTTTTAAAGCTGAAATCAAATTGGTATACTCATGAAGATGTTGATGAGAAGATCAAGAGCCACCTCTTGTCTTGGTGTCATGTCACATTATGCAAAGGGCTATGTCATGTCACATTATGCAAAGGGCTATGTCATGTGACATGCAGCCATATTTTGTATCGATGATATAGATCTTGGTCTGATTTTGTATCTCGGTTTACATTTTGTATTGATGACAGTATCTTGTCACATTTTGTATCTCGGTTTACATTTTGTATTGATGACAGTATCTTGTCACATTTTGTATCTCGATTTACATTTCGTTCCATGATATATAATCTTTTCTCATTTTGTATCTTGTCACATTTTGTATGTATCTTGTCACGTTTTGAAATCTGTAATCTGGTAATCTGAAATTTGAAAATCTGAAATTTGAAAATCTATAATCTAAAATGTGAAATCTGAAAATATGTAATCTAGCCTTGTGATGAAGAAATCCAAGGTCTTACAAGTGCTGGCTCTTTTAGTAATGGATTGGGTCCTTTCATTGGCAAATGCAGGTGCTGGCTCTTCTAGAAATGGATTGGGTCTTGCAAATGTAGGTGCTGTCTCATTGGCAAATGGATGTGGACCTACATGTTGGTATGTTATGAAAATCTAAAATTTGAATATCTATCATGTTGCCTATGTGAAGCTATGCTGGAAAAGGAGGATTTTCATGGTGTTTGTTTAGTCTTGGAATCTGGTGTTATTGCAAGACTTGGTGGAGAACGAGGAAAATTTGAAATCTAATTCACCATTTAGAACTTTAGTCTTTGTTCAGGGTTTATCTGTGAATGGTGAAAATCTAAAAATTTGTAATCTGAAAATCTGAAATCTGAAAATTTGAAATCTGTAATGGATTGGGTCATTGGAAAATGGATGCAGGTGCTGGCTCTTCTAGAAATGGATTGGGTCTTGCAAATGGATGTGGACCTGCATGTTGGTATGATCTGAAAATCTAAAATTTGAAATTCTGTTATCTTGCCTATGTAGATCTATGCCAATATGAAAATCCGTCTTTCATTCAAGTTGCTTGCTATGGTCTTTCATTCAAGTTGCTTTCTCCATATTATTTTGCAGCTTCCTAGAAACTGGTTGCATTTACATTTCCTTCGGCCGGTTGGAGCAGTTATGGCCATGCGGTAAGGAATTGCAGGTCATGCAGCAGCAACCTTGCTATTTCGGGTGTTTTCACAACCAGCTTTGCTCTTTCTAGGCATCATGGGAGGCAGTCATTGTATGAATTTTCAAGGCATCCGGTTAAAGAACAAGGGATCGAGACAGAAGGAAAATGTGCTGATGTGTTTGTTAGAGACCTTGATGTGCCCAGGATAAGTGAGATTGTAAGAGTTCAATGTGTGGATCCATCAGGCATGCTATTTAAGAGCTCAATTGGTAGCCACATCTATCTCCTACTATGAATATACATTTAGGTTTCATGTATGATTTGTTGGTGTTTATGGGCTTCACATTTTATGGCAGCCTTTTTGCTTTGCAAGCTCAACAATAGTGACTATACTCTCTATTTTCTTCAGCTGTTGGCTGGCTGGTGTCACAATATTTTACTAATGAATTTAATGTTTTACTATTCAATTTAATGTTTTATTGTTTTACCTAATCTGGACTATGGCCATGCCGAGAGAGAGAGAGAGAGAGAGAGAGAGAGAGAGAGAGAGAGAGAGAGAGAGAGAGAGAGAGAGAGAGAGAGAGAGAGAGAGAGAGAGATTGCATGACTCCAAGTATGCATGAAGCCAACATCTAGGGCTGAAATTTTTTCTTATCTCCCATTGTGCTTAAAGAAATGTCTTCTTGTTTTGAGTAAATTGCAGTCAACTAAAGTAAACTCAGAGCAGTCCATATATCTAACTTCACAAAGTGAACTCGAACTGTGAAGTAAACTCAGACTTACTTGTATAACCATTCTGTAAAAATATATCTCCCAAAGTAAACTTGGACTGTAAAGTAAACTCAGACCAGTCTGAGTTTACTTTTCCACTCAGTCCTATTATAGAAATGTCTCTCCCAAAGTAAAGTAAACTCAGACCGGTCTGAGTTTACTTTTGTAGTCTTATTGTAGAAATTTATCCCCCAAAGTAAACTCGGCTACATCTATCTCATACGAATATACATTTAAGTTTCATCTACCCAAGTTTTGGATGATTTGTTGGTGTTTATGGGCTTCATATTCTGGCAGTAAGCTCAACAGTGTGAGTATACTCTCTATTTTGTTGAGCTGTGGCTAGCTGGTGTCACAATATTTTACTAATGAATTTAATGTTTTACTATTCAATTTAATGTTTTATTGTTTTACCTAATCTGGACGCCAAGCTACCGAGAGAGAGAGAGAGAGAGAGAGAGAGAGAGAGAGAGAGAGAGAGAGAGAGAGAGAGAGAGAGAGAGAGAGAGAGAGAGAGAGAGAGAGAGAGAGAGAGAGAGAGAGAGAGAGAGAGAGATTGCGTGGCTCCAAGAGCGCATGAAGCCAATATCCAGGGCTGAAATTTTTTCACTGATAGATTTATTATCTCCCATTATGCCTAAAGAAATGTCTTCTTGTGAGTAGATTGCAGTCAACTAAAGTAAACTCAGAGCAGTCCATATATCCAACTCATAAAGTGAACTCAGACTGTGAAGTAAACATGCATTTTGACAATAGGACTGACTGGAAAAGTAAACTCAGAGAGAGTAGTCCATATATCCAACTCACAAAGTGAACGGTCCAAGTTTACTTGTACAATGATTTTGTTGAAATATATCTCCCAAAGCAAACTCGGATCGTGAAGTAAACTCGAACCGGTCCGTGTTTACTTTTCCAGTCAGTCTTATTGTAGAAATGTATGTCTCCCAGAGTAAACTCAGGGGACTGTAAAATAAACTCGGACCGGCAGGAGTTTACTCTGTAAAATAAACTCGCACTCTGTAAAATAAACTCGGACCGGTCCGAGTTTACTTTTACAGCCCTATTGTAGAAATGTATCAATCACAACAATGTGACTATGACTCAATCTTGCATGGGATTGGATGACGTAGATGGACATGTTCTATGCTCCATCTTGCAATGAGCTTTACACACTACAATGATGTCGACATGGCTTATGGGATTATAAGAAGTACATAAGTGGCATCAATAGCTTTAGAAATGATATCAATGCATGAATTATGAAATTACAAGTACATGAATGGCATCATTCTCGTTTGAGATGCCAATGCTTTCATAATATCATCAGTCATTGAAGAGGCCAAAAAAACATCGCTCTCATCATCTTGAGAATTTCCATACTTAATTGCCATGATCCTGTAACGCTGAGGTGAAAAATTACCACAAATTTGCACCTCCTTGTTGATGAGAGTTGCCTCAACGCTAAGTGGGGCATGCCTCAGGTCAAAGGCAATAATGCATGACAAGTGTGACATGATATGGTAACTAGGGGATCTATCATCAATGTTTTTGTACAACAATGAGGACACCAAATGTGAAGTCTCTTTTCAAAGCGAACATGGTGCTTGCCTCATTGATGTTTTTGCCTTAGGATTCCAGTAACATGAGGATGCTTAGGTTGGGGAGAATCCTCATCTAAACTATTAGGTATATTGTGTGGAATTCCATGACCCAATCTAGTGCGTGTAACATCTGCTTTAATTTGGCAAATGCTCCCACGTGTTGGCATCTCAATCATCTTTGGAGCTACCAAGCTCATGAGGTTATCCTTGGATATCTTTAATTGTTGTATTAGAATAACTTTCTCCATCTCATCTTTGTTTTGCAAACCATCTTCAATTTGACAAAGGATTTCCCTAAACTCCTCTATACATTTAGGTAACTCCTCACTTGCACCCATCTCATAAGAGGTCTTGATCATCATTTTGAAGAACTGGTTCTTCATTGATGCCATGGTTAACCAATGCATGTGCACTATCAACAATTGGCAAGATGGAAAGCAAATGTGGAAAGTGGATAGTGATAATCAACCTCATACCAATGAGATGCTTGGAATCATTTCTCCAATCAGGGCAATCACAAATAATTGGATTGCATGCTAACATGATACCATTGACCTTTTGTTGAGATGCTTTGTATCTTGAACAGTAATGTCATCTCATTCACAATTTCCAAACATGATGGATTGCCTTGATAATGTTGGAGAATTCTCTCCCCTTCAAACAATCATGCCATATGTCTCTTTGATGATCCATGGATATTGTAACGTCCACAATCAGCTGCCACAACATAAGATGTAAGAAAATGACATGGGAAATTGTAAAAGATTCATGCGAGTTGCAAATTACAAAGATATTAGTAGCGGTCAACCTATCTCTTGTTTTTGTTTGAAGAACTCAAGCAAAGTTCCACCCATATGCGAGTGCTGGTTTGTGAATCTCCAATAAGTGCATGTATAAGATCTACCATAGATCTATTAATCCTTGCATCCAATAGGGTGTACTTGATGTATTACCATAATCTTTCTACCAAGTTGGTGTGGTGTTGACATTTCCATAAGAAACAATCATCCAAATTTAGGCCACCTCCTCCTCCATATACAATTATGACCACACCACCAATTGGTTACATACCGCATGATATTGTTGTGTGTTGTTTACCGCCCTAGAAGCTAACTGTATTGTATCTCGAAGTCTTCTTCTATGATGGTGTGCAAGATATTACACATAGATGTGTTTACTTCGTTAACGAATTTCTTTTGGAATCTAAATTCAAGGTACACAATCCAATTTAGGCTCTGTACAAAAACATGAATGCATTTTCAAAGCAACTAATAAACCAAACTTGTACTGGTTCGAGTTTACTTTTGCTGGACAGAAACCACAATGCCTGGTAAAGTAAACTCGAACCAGTCCGAGTTTACTTTTGCTGTGCAGAAATTACAATGCTCTGCCTCCTGAAAGTAAATTTAGACTGTGAAAGTAAACTAGGACCGGTCCAAGTTTACTTTCACAGTCCAAGTTTACTTTTAATGTACTTTAACTACAATGATCTACCTGGAAAGTAAACTCGGACCAGTCCGAGTTTACTTTCATAGTCTGGGTTTACTTTTGTTGTGCAAGAACTATAATGGTCTGCCAAGAAAAAGTAAACTCGGATTGTAAAAGTAAACTCGAATCGGTCCGAGTTTACTTTTGCTGTGCAGAAGCTACAGACTATGAAAGTATGTGAAAGTAAACGGTAAACTTTACATCATGGAAGAATGGAAAATAACACACCACAACCTAGAGTAATATTGCTTCATGCCTTTGGAATCATACGTGTGGAAGAAGATTCTCCACCCATGCCTTCTTCATATGAAGGTATGCTATTTGTCGACAACCTCTGTCATCAACAATCCAATAATGTGTATCTTCATGCACGACCTTAAGTATTGCATTAAGATCCTGTTGTGACTTGTCAATCCACAGTAGTATTGGGCCGAACATTATCCATTCTTTGAAAAATAATGTGAAGTGTCTTTGATAAGGCAGTTACTTCTTGATTGCTACCCGGGTCATTAGAGCACAGCATGAATCGTATTGGAATGCTTATTCCAATTTGGTTTGGTAAAACTGCAGCATACAATGGCAGCCCAAAGACATTTGTTTTAAAAGTGCTATCTATGGCCCAAGAATTATTACGCAAGAAGCATGTGGCCATTTGGAACATCCATTCATCTTGTATGATAAGAATAAATGGCTTATCCTTATCTTCTAGTGCATTAGGACAATATGGTTGATAATATAGTACCTACATGAGAATGTCATTGGTTAAACAAGTCACAGCACAAAACCATGTGACATGATGAATGCTATAAACAAATAACATATTATGGTACCTTATTTTGTTCACGTAGCTTTAAACACTCGATGTACATCATGGTCCAATGTCTTACAAAGAGAGATAGATCTTGCTATATTAAAAGAATTAGTATCTAAGTTTACAAAAGTCACTAAACAAATATCATTGATATATTACCTGCATTGCGTACTCCATATGACATCAAAGCCACTTCCTTCGGGATCATAAAGGACCGATAGATAGTGCGGTCAAGTAAAGAGGTTTGTTCAAATGAATTCTCTCCTTTGACATTGACATCTTTGCCACATGTCGAGATGTGCCGATGTCAAATAGATCTTCCATGCAACATTCAATGACCTTTGGATGAATGGGTAAGTGATATAAATCACTACGACTTCCCGGTACATGTCCTTCATGAGTAGAGTGTATATGAATCAAAGCATCTGAATTGCCACTTGGATACTCCACTTGAACCTTGAATGGACAACCACATTTCTTGGTTGATCTTAATCTCCTAATGGTTCCCTTTTGGCTAACTATACCACCTCTATGGCACATGTAATCAACCACAACCTTGGATACACCATTGTTTTGACCTTACTATTCTAACCTTGTGTGCTTGATCATTATCTCTTTCAAGTGGTTTTCCACATTTGCTTTATCTACAATTAGTAATATTGCTTGTACTCTTTTTTTGGCTTGGCATTCTAATTTTCCTCCATGGTTTGATCTCTTACAACCACATGCATTGATGAAGTCCCTAATAAAAGAGGTGGGTATCCCGTGCTTTCTAATATCAATACACCATCTACATTTGATTGTTTCTATCATCTCATTTACTCCTTGGTGATAATCATCCTCCATAATATAATGAGACAATGCCACAATGCTTCCCCACTCTTCTAAGCATGCAATCCTTAGCTTTGGTGTGCTATTCAAGCAAAGACAAGGTGCACCATCTTCTTTCATCCCCAAGCAAAGGCCATCCATCATTCTTCTCCATTTCTTTAAATCTTGATTACCTCTAGAATCATGAGCTTTTAAGGTTTCCAGTGTGAATATCATGTCTCCTTGAATGGCTCTCATCATAAAGTTATAGCTTGTCTTCAAAAACGAAAAGTATTTAGGAGATAAATATAACATGGGATTGGGTGAAATAATGTTACTTTGATTGGATTGAACATGAATACTTTCGTTGCTATCTCAAAAGATATTTTCCACGTCTGAATCATCTATCACCATTGGAGCACTCTTCAATATTGAAGTCGCTCTAGTCTTGGTTCAACAAATCCATCCTTTAAAAACTGATTAAGATTGTATAAAGCTTCATTTCAAGAACACAATACATATCCCACATTATCACTTTCTATCTATTGTAAATGATAACATACATAATTGAAGAATATACTTATACAAATTTTAGAGAAAGACAGAAGAAATCTCAATATGGATGGAGAAGTGATGGAAAAAATGTAAAGAAAAATGCATTCACTGTGTTAAAACTTGATAGAAGGTAATGGACCGAGTTTACTTTGACAGCCCGAGTTTACTTTTGGTCCAAGTTCACTGCTGTGAGTATATCCCCCATTAAAGACCATAGATTTTACTCACGCATGCATCGTAATGACAATTATGTTGGTCTGAGTTTACTACTGGTCCGAGTTTACTATTGGTCCGAGATTACTTTAGTTCTCGGTGACTGTGTTCCCACTGTTCACTGCCCAGTGATGACCAGTGTTCCTGGTCCCAGTTTACTTGTGGTCCGAGTTTACTTTGGTGGTGGCGAGGAGATTCGACGATGAACGATGCTAGATGTGATCACCAACATTTTTAGCCCATTGATCCCAACACTCCAACCCCGTGTGACTTAGTCCCTCATGAGGGAAGCCAATGGGGGCCTATCATGATGCCCACAACCTTGCCCTTGATGGAGTCTACCTTCGTAGTAGGGAGATTTTCTTTGTCCAAAAGGAAGTCCCTGCTCTCTGTGAAGAAGAGGATTTGGGCAGGGCCAGTGGGCTGTGCCATAGCTTCGAAAGCAAATCAGAAAACCTTAAAGGTAGAAGAGAAAACAAGCAACGACGAGAGAGGGGGAGATGAAGCGCTTCTGCCACATTGCTATAGACAAGAAGCTTTTCCCATTCTTCCCTTGACTTCTTTGAAGCAAAACTTCCATATTTCATTCTGCCCTTTCACCTCCCTACTTTCAAAGTTGTCTGTCTCTTTGTCTTCCTCCATCTTCTCCCTCTCTTCTCTTGTCTGCCTTTTCAACTTTTCCTACTACCCTCCCATCTGCCTAGATTGCCCAATATACAGCAGAACTCCCTCCTCATTCTCTTTACTTCACCTTGTTATGTCCTCAAGTTTCCAAAGACTGGGCATTCATCTCTCTTTAACTTCAAATCTTACCATTATCTTCATCTTCTAAACCTCAAGAATCTCCCATCCCTTTCTCCCCCCTTCCTTCAGGGCCTTCCGTGCTTACTCATCCTCTGTCTTATGGTACCCTCATTGGTGTATATGATAGTGTATATGATGGTCATGGAGGGCTGGAAGCCTCTCGCTTCATCACGAATCATTTGTTTCCAAAAATTGAAGGTAAGATACTGTAATATGCTATGTGTTGCTTATGTTGTTTACATGTCAAGGTGTACATGGGTGCCTAAACATAAACAACTTTCCTAGGTTTTGCAAAGGTATTAGGGGGTTTGGCGGGTGAAAGGCATCATTTGGTTTCAAATCCTAACCCGTGAAGTGCACTGGCTTTGTAGGTCAGCACCTTCCATTTCACACTAATATATACATGCTATCTACAAGAAAAATGCAATTTTCCCCTTTTGTTTCTAAAAAATCTATATAATATTCACAAGGGAATCTTGCTAATATTACGTTTATATTGGGAACATTTCCTCATGCATGTGGATAGGGAGCAGATAGACTAGTTTGTGCCTTGTGTACTTTCTTCATGGATTGGATTATATAATATGTTTGGCCACATAAGTGACTCAAAATATGTTTGGCCACATAAGTGACTCAAAATATGTTTGGCCAAATAAGTGACACAAAATAGTTTGTGTACTTTATTCATGGATTGGATTATATAATATGTTTGGCCACATAAGTGACTCTTAATTAGTAAATTTTATATATCTATACATTGTTTTTCAAATATACACTCAATTTCCTTACATTAACCCATTCGTTAAAGCATATTTTGATTTTTACTTAATAATAAAATATTTAATAATATAAATTATATAGAGATACAATATATTTAAAATTTTGTAAAACCATAAAGAAAATTGAAAAATAATGGTTGTTTAATAAAGAAACTCTAAACTATGCTTAAACTTGTACGTTTTTTTTGAAATTTTAAAAATAAAAGTGTATTATTGCATGAACGAAATGGATAAAGGAATGATAGATTTTTGTTTTAAAGTTCCAACTTTAATTTTTCTTTGTTTAATTTAAGGCTACAAAAATTGAGTACTTTGGGGACCTTTAAACAAATTAGTGAGGTTTCTTCAAACATATGCTCAATGCCATCAAATGTAAACTCTATGCAATGCATCATCTTCACGCTTGGAGGTCCACCTTGAAGCTTCTCTCTCTTTCTCTCTCTCTCTAAAAGATCAGTAGAGAAGTGGCATTGAAGTAAAGGTTTTCAAGGAACTCTAATGTGGAAGTCTCCAAAGTGGCATTCAACATCGCGGCGGTCATCAAGATGGCAACAATTTTTTATTTTTTTGTTTATTAATGTTCCACTAGGAATATCGATTAGTTAAATCATAAGTTTTTAGTGGATTTACACAAAAATGTTGGTTACTTTTAAAATTTTCCCTTACCTTTGTGTATTTAATGTTTAGGTATTTCTTGCTTGTGCATGTGACATTGAGGGAGATTATGTGTGTGTATGTGTCAGTGTTTCATGAGGAGGGAAAGGATGCATTTTTAGTTCATTTCCTCTCTCTCTCTCTCTCTCTCTCATGCACATGCATGCACGTGCATGCGCACGCGCACACACACACACACACACACACACACACACACACACACACACACACACCTCGCACACACGTACATGCATACACACATATGCACAAAAGAGAGAGAGAGAGAGAGAGAGAGAGAGAGAGAGAGAGAGAGAGAGAGAGAGAGAGAGAGAGAGAGAGAGAGAGAGAGAGAGAGAGAGAGAGAGAGAGAGAGAGTCATTATGATGTGATTTCGGTGCCTATCATTATGGCATGCCTAAGGAAGGGGGCATAGCAAGGCTTTTTATAATACGCTTGAAAAGAAAAATGTTTCGACTTCAAAAGCCTCCCAACAAGCATTGCTATGGCCCAATCTTAGACACACCACAAGGTTCGCCAATTTTGAGGCTTCTTTGCGAGGTTTTTTTTAAATCCTATAATTTTGATTATAACTTTCTACATGCCTCTACTAGTATCAAAATTTAATGTTCTATGGCTCAAAATTATGATCGCATCTTAAAGTCCTCTCTACAATGAACTCAAAATTATGATCACATCTCAAATCCCTCTCTACAATGAACTCAAACACTAAATTTTAGAGGTTAGCATAGCTCTCTATTGTGACTTAATGATGATGATTGTTTACAAAATTAAGTCCAAAATTTCCTATAAGAAATCCTCTACAATAAAGAATACTCGCACAAATTCAAATTATCTATCTTGAGCTCAAAGAACTTTGAGTCCATTGTTTTAGGCTTTAGATGTTGACTTATAACACCTATAGAAAAAGTTATGAATAAAACTACGCAAGAAAAAGAGAATTCAAAGAGAATAAAAGCTCTTATGCATAAAAGATCTTATGCATATTTATTCATAACCTCTTATGCACAGGAGCTCTATAGAGATGCGCTCATCCATAAGAGCTTCATGTAGAAGTGCTCTACACATATGCATGATAAAGAGCTTTTAAATAAGAAAGTGTTTGTGAATAGATTGCACAAGATCTCTTATGCACAAGAAATCTATGCATAAATCTCTATAGTTCTTATGCACGGAGTTCTATTCATAAGAGCTCTATAGAGATGCACTCAAATTATATCCATAAGAGCTTCATGTAGAAGTGCTCTACACATATGCATGATAAAGAGCTTTTAAATACAAAAGTGCTTGTGAATAGATTGCACAAGATCTCTTATGCATAAGAAATCTATGCATAAATCTCTATAGTTCTTATGCACAGAGTTCTGTTCATAAGAGCTTATTCATAGGAGCCATGCATAGAGATCTAAATCTCTTATCTATGCATATGAGCTCTAGATCTCTTATGCATGGAGCTCTTATGTATGAGCTCTAGATTTCTTATTATGCATGGAGCTCTTATGTATAAGAGCTATTCATAGTAATCTAGAGCTGTATTCTAGCTGTTATGAATAAGAGCTATGTAAGACAACTATCTATGTTATGTAATCTAGATATGTACTCTAGAGCTATTATACATAAGAGCTATGTAAGACACATATCTATAAGAGACATGCATATGAGATCTAGATCTATACATGAGCTCTTATGTATGAGGCTATGAGCTCTAGATCTCTTATGCATGGAATTCTTGTGTATGAGATATAGATCTTTAATGTATGGAGATTTTATTTATAAGAGCCATTCATAGTACTCTAGAGATGTTATGTGAATAAGAGTTATGTATAGAGATATGTAAGACACCTATCTATAATAGCTATGTAAGAGATTTGTAGAGAGCTCTAGAGATATGTATGGAGCTATTTGTAGAGCTATGTAACAACGAATGTAAGTTTCACATAACAACCTATTGTATAGTGGTATGAGTAAACACTAACATCATACACCTATAACTAGTGGGTGACACAAGTGCTTAAGTATTTCCTCGACACGCTCAACAATACTAAAGCTAATGACAACTCCTGAGGGAGTGTATTGTTAAGACAAGGGATACCCAAGACATACTTGAGTAGTATGTTAAAGTTTCTTTCCCCAACACCTCAAAACGTGTTCCATATTTTGATTGGTTGGGGATAGACTTACCTACATGTGCACTTGCATCTTCCTTGATATGCTTAACAATACCAAAGCCAAAAGCAACTCTTGAAGGAGTGTATTGTTGTTAAGACAAGGGCTACCCAAGGCATAGTGCATGCATGGCAACTTACATAACTGACCAATGTGAGTGGGGGACATGTATGTAAGTGGGGGTGTCTTTGTGCATGTGTGAGTGTATGTAAGTGGGGGTGTATATGTGTGTCTGTCATTGGGGCGCATGCTTAATCCTAACCATCCACCACAAGTATTGGCATCATTTCATGCGCGAGACACATGCATGGGCCACATGGCCTTGACTCTTGTCTCGAGCATGTTAATAAAGAATGTAAATAGAAGATAGGGTAGTGGAAGCATACCTTTTTGGAGTGCATGCATGGGAGAAGGGAAGCCCATGATGGGTGTGTCCAAGGAGATGATCCAATAATGCTTGCTACACAAAAGAAGAAGAAGAAGACAAGGCAACAGAAAAAAACTTAATCATCTACATCCCGCATCATGCATTGAAGCCTTACAATGAAAAAACAAAATAGAAATAAAAATGGTAAGAAGGGGCATACCGTTGATGCAGGTTTTTCAAAGAGGCCAGTATTGAAATCCTAAAGTGCCAATATTTAACCTAAGACAACATAGTAAAGTATAAAAACAAAGTTAGTGCACCCAAATCGCATATGCATTGAGAAGACTAGAGACACATTTGGTGAAAGGACAAGACATGACCTTAAGCAAAAGGCAAGGCTATGGAGGTAAGCCCTATTCCTATTGCTATTGATACATGGTGTGTGTGTGTGTGTGTGTGTGTGTGTGTGTGTGTGTGTGTGTTTGCACCATCGGAGTGTGCGGATCCATCAAGAAGGGTGTGTATTTGAGCAGATGTGTGTAGGTGTGTGCACCCATGACCCACTGTGTAGATCGATCAAGAAGGGGCTGTGTGTATGTGTGTAGATGTGTGTAGGTGTGTGCACGTGTGACCCACTATATAACAGGTGTGCATATTCCATCCTTCAATCATCTTTGGATCTACTCAACCTGCAAAACTTATATGGTTGGAGCAATGCAAGGGTCGATAGCCTCTTGCACACAATAAGTGTTGAGAGATGTAATCGCGGTGTTGTGTGTATGTGGGAACGCACTCTAGAGGTGCAAGATATTATGGCAAGATAAGAATGCCACATGTAATATTGTATGGTGTGTGAGTGTTGACCAAAAGAGTGGAAAAGGAGTTGCCACATGGATGATGATGTGTAAAGTGGGATAAGGCTAGAAAGCCTATATCATTGTATGGTTCATTGTGAATGCAATAGTGAAATAGAATTGACTGTTGAGTGTGCAATCTTTCTCTCTCTCTTATGGAGTTCTTAGTGTGGTTTATTCCACCTTAATTATGTTGCTTGTCCTTCACCATGATCAATCCCATTTTAGGATTGTTTAACATGGTATATCAGAGCTTGGGTGGGCTCTTGGTCATGGTGAATAATTATGTATAGATTTCTTGGTTATGAGTTCTTTGATTAAGCATTATTTTCAGTTATTATGGGAAAAAAATATGCACACTCATATTATCATTTGGATTTGCAATTGTGAGGATTTGAGAGAGATTTGGAGCTGCCATTCTCAAGTTTGAGAGGAGATTTGCAACAAGGAGGTTGCGTAGAAGCTGCCCAAGGGAGTTACAAATGGGAGTTTTGAAACATGGAGAGCCTGCTCATCATCAAAGAAGCTGAAAATGAATATTTCAACAAGTATGAAGGCTATGGAGTCTTCAGTGTGTCAACAAGGAAGCTGCCAACAAGAAGTTTGTGAAGGTAATTTGTGAAATTTATCTCAATGTTTTTGGTTATTTAGCATGGGAGAATGCTCTTGTGGAGGTGCATGCTTGTCAGATGATGGCAAGTGAGATGGTGGACTCAATGGAGTTTACATGTGTGTGCATCAAGAAGAGGATGCACTTGTGGATGTTGCTCAAGGAGATGAGCAAAGTTGTGAAAGTTGTGGGAACTTTCACAATGGTTTATGCACCTTGGTTTCTTGTGGGGAAACCTTAAGTGAAGCACCCTTGAATGGTTTCATGAAAAGGAAGAGCATGCAGATTTGAGAGCTCAATGGTATGCTCATGGAAGCAATAGGATGGATGGCTTGTGGCCTTGAACTAGGCCAAGAATGAATCTATGGAGCCTAATTGGAGATAACAATTTGCAGCAATGTATAGCTAAGGTAATTTCATATCGGGTGCATAAGTGGTGTGTCTATTTAAATTTTGCATGAGTGCCGGCTAGAGCTCATGGTGGTGATGGTCATCTCAATTTCTATGCATACCTCATAAAGAAGGTTTAGTTAAGGCAAGAATTTTTGGCAAAGGAGTTGTAGCAAAAGAAGCTACATATGGAGCTCATTTAGGAGCTTTTGGTGCTGGCCATTCAATGGATAAGATAACCTCATTAAGGAGGTTCTGTGAGGCAAAGATGATGAGGCCACTGTGGAAACTCAAGAGATGGACATAACACTAGAGAATATCTGAAAGGTCAGGGTAGAAGTCAGCATCAAACGTTGGTTGGATAAACCTTCTCCTCAGTGCTGCACAGTGGGTTGAAAGAGGTAGCTCGCTATGCTTATAATGATGCCAAGATTGTAAATGCCTGTGCCCGGGAGGGCTTTGTCTTACTTGCACGGGGATTTGAAAGGCTTGACAGATGAACACGTCAGGACGTTGCCCTCTTGGGGTCAGGATTTTTGAAGCTTGATGCTCGTGCTAGGAAAGATACAGTGAAACTAGATGCTGATGCCCGCAAAAATGCTGCCTGCCTACAGAGCATTGTCGTGGGTCTGAAAGATGGAGCACAAACACAGTTGAAGACAGTAGCAGAGAAGCACTAGAGTGATGGGGCTCTAGATGCTGATTTACGACTAGCAGACATGAGGGCTAAAAGATGTGCCAGCAAAGAAGGGGATGCAGTTGTGGCTATCCCTCGAACAACAAGTAGCATCATCGCAGCTATGGCATGCACCAAGAAAGAGGCCGCGAGGAGGAAGACGACCAGGGGTGTCAATGGGTCCATCATTGTGTGGCACTCAATTTAAAAAATGCAAATTCAGTGCAGCTTAAACTGATTTGTAGAATTCATTTCTTTTGTTTGTTTTTTTCCTTATAAAGATAAGGTCTATCCTTGCTAGCTATAAGGATACATTCACACACTTACCCTAAACTAGATGATGTTCACACACATCCTTTTAGTCGCTTGGGCCAAGATAAATTTTCTCATGGTTACAAAAATGTATTGCCCTGAAATAGTGGGCACATATCGGCTTCTAAAAGTAAAACCGTGGAAATTTTTTTGACCACTTGGATTTTGTGGGTACCCTGCCCTTGCTTGCATGCATAAAAAGGATTGTATTTTCTCTCACCCAAAATTATGAGGGTCCTCTGCTATTGAGAGATGTAATCGCGGTGTTGTGTGTATGTGGGAAAGTACCCTAGAGGTGCAAGATATTGTGGCAAGATAAGAATGCTACATGTAATATTGTATGGTGTGTGAATATTGACCAAAAGAGTGGAAAAGGAGTTGCCACCCTAGAGGTGCAAGATATTGTGGCAAGATAAGAATGCCACATGTAATATTGTATGGTGTGTGAATGTTGACCAAAAGAGTGGAAAAGGAGTTGCCACATGGATGATGTTGTGTAAAGTGGGATAAGGCTAGAAAGCCTATATCATTGTATGGTTCATTGTGAATGCAATAGTGAAATAAAATTGAGTGTTGAGTGTGCAATCGAGTTCCACCTTAATTATGTTGCTTAATCCATGTCTATCACCATGATCAATCCCATTTTAGGATTATTTAACAACAAGTGTACTCTAAGCTTCCAATGTGTTACCGTTTGTTGCCACCATTTGTTTGAAAATGTCTCATTCCTAAATGCATGTGTAAGCTTGTACAAAAGCTTCTTCATCAAGGGAATCGCATGCCAAAGCCAAGGAGCTAAGCTAGGATCTTTGTAACCATGCTAGATATGGATTATAAACATATACACACATGCTTAAATGATTGTGTTCTATTTCTTTCTATTTCAAGGAGCCCATGGTGATGCTACACATTGTGCCATATGTGGAGAACCTCACTACAAGGGTGATGTACAAGGCAACACGATGGTCCTCAGCAAGGTATTATGGCATTTTCCCATTATAGTTTGCATCCTTCAATTGTATCGTATAGCAAGTCTATTGTAGAGCTCATGACATGGCATGCTACACACCGCTTCACCAATGGCAAGCTGAGAATACCTACGGATTCACCTACATGGTATCACATAGAGGAGACATGGCCCGAGTTCTCTTTGGAGCCATGACATTTACGACTTGGGCTTAGTATAGATGGAGTGAATCTTTTTGGTGTGAGGTTAATCGTATGGAGGACTTGGCCATCAGTGGTGGTAGTAAACTACAATATACTGCCATAGAAGGCCATTAAGAAGGGCCATGTTTTGTTCACTCTTATCATCCTCAGAAAGTGAAAGATGACGAACATGGAACATCTACCTTGAGCCCTTAATTGAGGAGCTCTAGGTTCTATGGCATGGGATTCGTGTGCATGATATCTCTCGTAAATCGACCATGAGATGCCAAGGTGAAGGGCATTTTATTGTGGACCATGCATGACTTCCCGAGATTAGGTGAGGTTTTTGGTAAGCTCATTGGCATTCGTGTATCTCTTATTGGCTTTCACTCGACTATGAGAATCGACCTCAAATTGACTCTCATTGGTCTATGTGATGTATGCCTTAGGTTTGAGCACTTTGGTATATCATGCTTGCCCAATATGTGGGGCCATCGCTCATCGCATCAAGACTAGATCATCTCAAGAAGGTGGTTTATGAAAACCATCACCGCCTTTCTCCCTTGTTCCCATGTGAGTTTTTTTCCTTCTTGGAAAGGTGTTTCACCTCACCTCATGACCAAGGCCAATTGGAAAATATATTGGAATGGAGTGGATAGCAAGCCACCACCACCACCCAGGATAATTAGGTACTCCATCTTCTTTTGTCTCCCCTATTGGCCACAACTAAAGATCCATCACCTCTTGTATCCAATGCACATCTTTAAGAATGTTGCCTCTAACATTTGGGATCACTTGATTGGTGCATGGGATACACTTGTTTGTGAGGCAAAGAGCTCGGCCAGAAGGAAGCATGGCAGAGAGTTGGTTGGTGCAAGAGTCCTTTGTCTACATTTTTGAGTGTTTGTCTTGAGTGGATCCTCCCTCCATGCCTTGTCGATGGACAAATGAGGAGGATGTGTGGATGGTGTCTCATGAGCCACAAAGGAAGGTTGAGAAGGTAAACACATTTTGTATAGTCAATGCTCCCGTCATGACCAAGTGGGTGGATAGGTATACATTGGAAAAGAAATTAAGCTTTAAGCTTTGAATTTAGCCTTTGTTCATTAGTGTATGATTGTGTTAAGCTTCCAACTTAAATTTAGTGCTCTATTAAGATCCTTCTTAAATTTTGACCAAATCATGTTGAAAGAGTAAAGATACTTTTGTGTTGCTTTGTATTTTATGCTCGTAGAAAGCATGTAAGTATATAATCATCTAATTAATCTTATTACCACCCTACAATTTATAGGGGGAATGGATCATATTGACCCATTGAGTGTTTCTCATCCATCGGTGACTGTTGACTACTTCTATTTTTAAACTTTGGTGAGTTTCAAATATCAATGTATAATTGGCTCACAAGACACTTGCCAAGTACTTTTTGTATAAATTTCATAATACCTTTTATCTATTATTCTTCAAAACTTCATTACGATGATTATTACACCTTGTATTTCTCATTTGGTTCATAATACCTATAACCTTAGGTATTATCATTCCATTAAATAGAAATGTATGAAAATGTAGAACAAAATGTGTGATTATGTCAATTTGTAGTAGGGACATTGCATTTACTTTCTCCTTTGCAAGCTTTTTAAATATAACATGTGAGCCTCTGCATGTGATTTGCTCTATGCACTAATCAATGGTAGGATTCTTTGGAAGCAGACCTAGTTCAGGGGGGAAAGGCACCTTACGTCTCCATCTCCTAGCATTTGCTCTCATGAAAGAAACTCTTTTAAATTCTCTCCTTGTATATAAATCTATCTCATACATGTAACGAAAACAAGAGAATACTCAATTTATAGCTCAAAAGAGAATATTATGCATACTCTTCAAGTAATGCCTAGCAAGTCACCTCCATTAACCATGTGGTTTTACTTGTGTGACATACCATACGGTTATTACATCATTTAATTCAAACCATTCCTTGCATTACAAATCTATAGTCTTCCTTTTCTCACCAACTTACATTCACCATTGTCTAAATAGCAACCTTGTAATAAACTAGGAGAATCCTCACGTACGTAATCAACCAATCGAAGGAGAACAACCTCCCTTTGTTCACATAATGGTGATATAGACCTAATCATTCAACATTATTTTCAATTCATTAGGTATATTTACATTAAAAACATAATTAATAAAAGGAATCAATTTAGATATTAATTTTTAAAAGATATGGAATGTTGGATAGCCATGATAGTTATTATGAATAGCTAACTAATTATAACTAACTATTTTATGAAAAACACTTATGCCATGGTACACAAGATCACCTTTTATTTAAAACCAAAACTCCAAAATGTAAACCCTAGCAATACTAAATATATATTAGTTGGCCATGATATTTCTTCTTATGAATAATTGACTAATTTTTAATAATAGTTCTGCCAAGTTTCATCCTCATTTCATCCAAATCACACATAGATTCATTGGTGCTAGGATTTAGGGTTTTAAGCCAAGTTTTATCCTCGTTTCATCCAAATCATACGTAAATTCCTTGGCGCTAGGATTTAGGGGTTAGGATTTAGGTCAACTATTTTTATGAACAATGGAGCCCCAAGCCTATAAGAACAATGGATTCCCAAGCCTATGTGTTGTAGTCATAAAACATTGAGTGGTGGCCCATGGTACACAAAAACAGTTTTCTTAAAACCAAAACTATGAACTCTAAACATTAGCAGCATTGTAAATGTTCGATGACCATGAATTATTTTATTAATAATTAACTTATGCCAATTTTCATCCAAATTACACATGAAAACCTTGGTGCTAGGATTTATGGCTATTTTTCTAATTGGACCCACTTCAAAAATAATTGGGTCTAATTTTGATACAATCAAACCTATTTGTTTGGGAATAAATTAATCTAATAGATCTTCTAATTGAACCCAATTAAAAAATCTTAATTAAAATATAAAATTACATTTGATTTTTTCTCAATGGAGAATCATTAAGTCTAATTTAATGCAATTAGGATTAACCAGATCCAATTGAGATTAAAAAAAAGCCAAGTAGGATAAAACCACTTTCATTTTTTTGTCAACTAGGTTATACTCAGTCTTATTTGTGTGTAATGAGGTACAATTGAATTGAATTATTGGGTCAAATTGAGATAGTATTGGATCTAATTTGTGATAAATTAATCTCAATTGATACTAATTGGCATCAGTTGATACCAATTCATTTTAGTTTGCCTTTATTGACATCAATTGTTAGTGCATATAATTGATATCAATTAAGTAAAACCAATATAATCAAGATCGATTGAACCCCAATTTATGTTAAAAGTTAATTGGTATTACCAGCTGGCAATACCAAGCTGATAATTGGTATTGAGTGAACCCCACTTCACATGGAATTTTAATTAGTATCACCACCTTGAAAAGATGCAGGGGGAAGAGAGCTTGAGCTCTTGCAAGCACACACACACACACTCACAAAACCCTAATAGAGAACACACAAGGTGAGAGACTGAAAATCTTCTTCTTCTTCACTCAACACACCATATACAAGATAAGAGTACACATAATATGAAAGGTACTCAACTAATACATACACGGGTTCTCTATAGTGTGAACCCAACTAATACATACATACATACACGGGTTCTCTATAGTGTGAACCCAACTAAATAAGCTGGCGCTATAACTATGCCAGTCTCTAGAATGGCTGTCACACAGCCTGTCATCCCACTGGCCGTATATCACCCAAGATCTCACCAACCATGCCAGTGGTGTGTGGGGCCTATCCCCCAAGCGGGTCATTAGTGTCCACCGCCTCACTAGACGAGCTCGATATCTCAACACTCCCCCTCGAGCTCAACTCCATCTCATGTACACCAAGTGAAGCTTTGAATCTGCGAAGCTTCTCTATACCCAATGCTTTGGTGAAGATGTCAGCTACTACCTGATCCTCTGTGCTGACATAAACAAGGTCAAGTTCTCCTGCCAAGACCTTCTCTCTGACAAAGTGGTAGTGGACCTCTATATGCTTCGTGCGAGCATGAAAAACTGGGTTCCTTGGCCAACTGTATACCGCTAATGTTGTCACAGAAAATGACAACTTGTCTATCCACTGATAGACCCAAATCTGCAAGTAGCTTTCTCAACCAAGGTACCTCGCATGCTGCCATAGCAGCTCCTCTGTACTCGGCCTCTGTACTGGATAGAGCAACCGTAGGCTGCTTCAAGTCACAGCAGCACTCCCCAAAGAAAACATGAAGCCACTAGTAGATCTTCTATCTGAGATACTACCAGCCCAATCAGCATAGCCCAATCACAGCAGCACTCCCCAAAGAAAACATGAAGCCACTAGTAGATCTTCTATCTGAGATACTACCAGCCCAATCAGCATAGCCCAATCAGCGTCTGTGTACCCATGTACACATATCTCTGTCCCAGTCTCATAGAATAGTCCACAATGCAAAGTAGACCTCACATACCTCAGTATGCGTCTCAATGCATCCAAATGCGATTTCCATGGAACCTGTATAAACTGACTCACCAACTCAACAGCATAGCTCAAATCTGGTCTGGTGATCGTCATGTAGATCAAGCTTCCTACTATGCGCCTATACATAGTAGGATCCTCCAAGATCTCTCCTGAATCTACACTCAACTTGCCATTCTGATCCAATGGCACGGAAATAGGCTTACAGCCTGTCATACCATACTTGGACAACATGTCCAAGCCATACTGTCTCTGCAGCAGTAATCCAATACCATGTGGTGACCTAATCACCTCAATGCCCAAGAAATATCTGAGCTCCCCTAGATCCTTTATCTCAAACTTCTGTCTAAGCAAGATCTTTACATCAAAGATCTCTGCATCATGATCCCCCGTAATGATCAAGTCATCTACATAGATGACAACAAGCATAACCCCTCTATCACCATGTCTCACATACAGCGAGAAATCTGCATTGGCTACATGAAAGCCAATAGTGACAAGATATTCTGAAATCTTGTCAGACCATGCTCTTGGTGCTTGTTTTAAGCCATACAAGGCTTTCTTCAACTTGCAAACATGCTCGGGGTGACTCACATCCTCATAACCAGGTGGCTGCAATATATACACCTCTTCTTGCAAATCCCCATGCAAGAATGCATTCTTTACATCCATCTGATGTAAAGACCATTGCTTTGACGCAGCCACTGCTATCACAACTCTCACCATTGCCATCTTGGCAACTAGGCTGAAAGTTTCCTCATAATCAATGCCATATGTCTGCGCATACCCTTTGGCTACCAATCTAGCCTTGTACCTGTTTATGCTTCCATCACTGTTATGTTTAACTTTGTATACCCACTTGCATCCAATGGCTTTCTTGCCTTCAGGCAATTGCACTAAATCCCAAGTTTCATTTCCATATAGTGCATCCATCTCCTCATCCATAGCTTTCTCCCAACACACATTTCCAACAGCCTCATCAATGCATGTGGGCTCTACAACCTGCACAACCTTTGCCATATATGCATAGTGATGTGCCACATAACCATCATAGGTAAACCTCTGCACACAGGGTTCTTCACTCTCCCAGATCTTCGCAGCTTTTCATTCATGGCTTCCATATCCTTCTTTTTACTAGGTGTTCTCATAGCTGGGATCCCAAGCTCCTCATCATATCTGAGCCACTAGACTCTCCATCAACATGAGAATGTCCTGCAGAAATGTCAGGCATACCAAGGGGCTCAATCACTTTCTCTTTCCCTTACGTGATGTACTAATCACATTTGCAGGACTGGTATTATGACGCAACCTGCCACTCCATGGTCTATCAACAAAACAGACCCACTAGATGAGGACTCTCCTGGTCCACTCAAAGACTGTGATTGCTGACTTGCATTCTGTGCAACCACACTTCCACTCACATCAGCTCCAACAGCTTCTTTTTCAGCAGCATACCAGCTGCTCATCTCATCAAAGACATCCCTGCTTACCCTTAACTCACGTGTAGTAGGGTTATAATACCTGTATCCCTTTTGCTCAAGGGAATATCCAATAAACACACATTTTTTAGCTTTTGGATCCAGCTTAGTTCTCAGCTCATCTGGCACATGCACATATGCAATGCATCCAAAGACTTTCAGATGAGACAAATCTGGTTTTCTGCCAGTAAACCTCTCCTCTGGAGTTACATCATGTATGGCTGCAGTTGGAGTCCTATTCATGATGTATACTGCTGTAGAAACAGCCTCAGCCCAATAGCTATGCGGCATATTCTTCTCTTCCATCAATGCTCACGCAATCTTAGCAATGTGCCTGTTTTTTCGCTCAGCATTTCCATTGTGCTGTGGAGTGTATCTGCATGTAAACTGTCTCCGAATACCATTCTGCTTCAAAAATTCAGAGAACTCATTGGAGAATTACTCTCCCCCTCCATCTGACCTTAGGCACTTTACATATTTTCCTGTTTGTTTTTCAATCAAAACTCTGAAATTCTGAAAGTGAGTGAACACCTCACTCTTCTCCTTCATGAAATATACCCATACTTTCCTTGTGTGGTCATCAATAAATGTCACATAATATCTGCAGCCTCCCATAGACATGGTCTTCGTAGGACCCCATACATCTGAATGCACAACATCTAGTGTATTTCTGCTCACATATCTATTACGTGGAAATACATGCTTTGTTTGCTTTTCAAATTGGCATGCTTCACATATTCTCTGTATATCTTCCACTTTAAACTTTGGTAGCCTTGTCACAATTTCTTTAGTCTGCATAGACTTCATTCGCTGCACATTCACTTGTCCAATTCTTTTATGCCAAATGTCTGTGTCTGCAACAATTCTTGAACCATTTGCAAACATCGCAGCACTCATTTCAGGCATGTCTACATTTAACATAAACATTCTGCCCACTCTGTTGCCTTTTGCAACCAACCTGCACTTGTCTTTAAAGTCTTCAACATAACAACCATCAGGGTTAAACCGAACCTGCAAACCCTGCTCAATCATCTGGCCAACTGAAACCAGATTCTTTGTTATGTTTGGAATGTGAAGTACATCTGCAAGAAGGTACTTCACTTTGCCATCCTGCATAGACAATGGCACATCTCCAACATGGGCAATTGGATGAGTAGTGTCATCCCCTGTTTCCACAAAACCTGGTCTTTCAAGGTTTTTCATCTCCTTGAACCACTCCCCATGACTTGTCATGTGGTTCGAAGCACCTGAATCCACATACCATACATCATCTTTTTGTGCTGCTTCAACATTTTCAGACATGGCATTCACGACATGCTGCATATAACAAACAACCTTTCATTATCCTCATTGTTTCTGCTTGAGGATGCATAGTTGTTTTGCTGCACTTTTCCATTTTGCATGTCAACCTGCTTCTTATAACATTCTGCCTGCACATGTCCAGGCTTACCACAATAATAGCATTCACGTGCATCATTATATTGCCTTTGCCAATTTCCACGTCCTCTTTGACTCCCCCTGCCTCTGAATTTGCCTCTTCCACCTGTGTGTTGTTGATATTGTTGTTGTGTATTCTGGGACTGTTGTTGTTGCTGCTGCTGCTGCTGGCCATAATTCTGATTACCTGTTTGGCCACCTCCTTGACTACGTCCACGGCCTTCTCTACCTCGTCCTCTTCCTGAACTTGTGTAGAAGGCATGTTGCTCTGAACTGTTTTTGTTTTTTGTGAAGACTGTTGGTCTTCACCCAAGCTCTTCTCTTCTATAATCAGCATAGACACCAAATCTGTAAAGTTGGGAATGTTTTCCCGAGTCTGAATAGACATCTTGAATGCCTTGTATTGTGGCCCGAGACCACGTAGACAGACTTCCACCTTATCATCATCATCTACTGAAACACCAATAGATGCAAGGGATTCCACAATACCCTTTATCTTCAATGCATAGTCATTCACAGACATTCCATCATTGGAATATTTTCCAATATGATGATTTTCTAGAGACATATGCACGAAGCATATACACTATAATCTGATTCATACGCTTTGTTTTCCCATCAGATTGCGGATGATCACAGCAATTCACATTCCAAGTAACTTCCTCGTTGTAAACCATTCGGAATAAAGTAGGAAAACATGGCATTATAACAACAGAAACTAGGGATTCATCGGTGCCCCGACATACCCACATTTGCATATGGAATAATCGACGTCCCGAGTTACCCATATCAATATAGAGAGTCATCAACGTCTCGATGAGTCACATATGTCCATCCGTAAACAATCAAGTTGACTATAAAAATCACCTAAAGTATGGAACTAGAGAGAGAGTCATCAACGTCTCGATGAGTCACATATGTCCATCCGTAAACAATCAGGTTGACTATAAAAATCACCTAAAGTATGGAACTAGAGAGAGAAATGCCAACAAAGGAAGAATCTAAATTTTCTTATCCGAACACAACAAGATAAACTTATTTGAACTCTAAAGAAAGAGATTTCAACAAGTAAAAATGCCGATGAGATTACCCTCATCAAAACATGCAGGCTATAGATAAAAGAAATTTATCTAGAGAATGCCCACAATATAACTTCTAGTGAATTTAGAAAATAAGATTCTTTGAATGTTGAGGTCAACATGCTAAGTGATGTAAGCAAAGCAACAATCTTAAGCCCAAATTATCCCATAAGATAATATATGTGAGGGATCACTAGCATCCCATACCACCATGATACCACCCATACATACCTTAACAATTTGAAACTCCCTAGTATGCCATCTAGGAAATATGAATAAAATCTTGTATAAAAGAAATAAGATGGCCTTATCCAGACTTTCACATACTAAACCTATATACTTGAGACTACATCAAGGAATAACTCCTTCTGAGTACATCATTAGAAAAGAAATTGAATTATTGGCGCCTTTCTAATGATAACTATCCAAAACACAATAAAGTTAGGGTTAAAAAAATAACTCACCTAGATATATAAGCAACTAGGTATCCGAGTTGGAATATGTACAAGAGTATAAGGAACATAGTACAAGAGTACAAGAAACATAGTCCAAAATTACGTGCAAAAAATGAAGGCAAATGCTACCTTCAAGGCACATGAAATTATCCAAAAGATCAAAAGATCCTTATAAAACCATGGATAAAAGCATAGAAGCTCCTCGAATCCATAAAGACTATAGTTGATCATAAAAATCAATGCATACCATCTAATGGACATTAATTATGCCAAACGAAGCATTAAAATTGGTGGCCAACTCATCAATCCGGAGTCTATGAACATTGTGTCGTTCAAGTAAAACTCCAAAGTAAGTAAGTGAAACACATGTGTGTAGCACTCAATAAAAAACCCCTAGACATAAGTGATCTAGGCAGAACACCTGATGAGTCCATATAAAACTTGAAAAATATCCAATAAAATCCACCAAAACAAACCGATCAACTGATCCAGGCTTAAGAAATTAAGCACAAACGATACTTAAAAAAGTGTAAAATAAATTATCATGAAAAAGTGTCAAAGGTGAAACACACTTTGAACGCAAATTATAGCCATCAAAAGAAATTAAGGAACAAGTCCAAAAAGAATGGCTAAACAATGGTAAAAAATCATGAATACATCGTTTAGAATTAATCCAAACATAGATATCCATTAATACGAGGTATAATCGTATTAATAATATGTGAATAACCCGCATCTATCTAATGTCAGCACGAGAAAACGTACTTCAATATTAAATAAACCTCGAAAATATTAAATTCTTGAGAGAAAAAGAATTATCATGATTTTTTTCTAATTTTTTCTAATCTTATAGGGCCTCAAAATATGATAATTTTGAATTCCACCAAACCTATCTTATGGCATTCCAAACCTATATTTTTTCAAAAAAATTTTAGCAATTATATTTGCCAAAATACCATTGATATTTTAAAAATATCAATTTTTAAAATTTTTAAAAATAATATCTAGAATATTCCTAATTTTTCTTGAGAATCCCATCGTTTACGAAATTTCCAATTCCGTCCGACAATTCTCAAATCCAATGAAAATTTATAATTTTAATGGATTTTTCTAATTTTTTGAGTCAAAAAATATATTTTTAAAGGAATTTGAATGGTCACGGGCGCCTGAATGGACACACCACATGCCAAACACCAACCCCACATTTTTCCAAAATTTAAAATAACCTTTGTCTATTTTTTTACTAATTTTCAAGAATTTTTTGAAAATTTAAAATTATCCCTAACGCTATGAACGGTCAAAAAATTTTGGAATTCCAACGGTTTTCCCGGAATACGGAAAGCCAAAAGTTTTGGGAAAATGAAAAGACAAAAAAAATCGGAATGTGAAAGGTCAAAGGTTTCCGGAATACGAAAGGTCAAAAGATTTTCCAGAATTCGGAAAGCGAAAAGGTTTCAGGAAAACGGAAAGCCAAAGGTTTTCCGGAAGATGAAAAGCCAAAAATTTTCAAGAAGAAATTTCTAGAAATTTTCATAGATTTTTTTCCTCAAATCCCATATTTTTCAGTATTTTTCAGGCTTTTTTTGAAAAAGATTTCAAAAGCTTTTTTTAATAATAAAAAATTTATTTTTTTAAAAAAAAGAAAATAAGCTTAATTAAGCTTATTAGCTTTTGATTTTTTAAGGGGGGGCGTTTTTTTTTCGCCGGCTATTGTGCGCAGCCCCCCCCTCCGTCTGTGCGCCGACATGAGAGAGGAAGAGAGAGTCCTCTCTCCTCTCCTTCTCCATCCACATACTTTCCTCCTCTCCCCTCTCTGCTCTGTTAACCACAGGGAGATTAACTTTAATCTTTTGATTAAAGTTCTTAATTAAACTTCACTTAATCATAATTATCATTGATTAATGTTTAAAAAAATCATTTTTAAGAGAAATTCTCACGGAAAAAAGCAAGAAAAACCAGATTTGAGAGGCGGAGAGGACCCCCTGCACACGGGAGAGCAATTCATGCATCAACACGCTGTCCCCTACTGAATTTCAGTAGAAAATCAACAGAAATTTGATCGCATTCCCGCGGAAAAAACCCGCAAAAATGTATAAAAATATATTTTTAATCATAAAAATGCTCAAAAAATTCCTAAAAAATCAAAAAAAAAAAAATCTAAAATTTTTAAAAATTCAAGAAATCCATTCTACCAAAAATATTCACCATAAAATATATGGTATTTTTGTAAAAAAATCCATTAATGCTTGATTTCAACCATAAAAAATAAGAAAAAATAGCATTAAACTCACAGAATTTCCCCGCAACGTCGATTCGTCCATTGAATTGTAGTAACATACGTTCCAATCACCATATCCATGATCCACGTAAAATTCATCAACACAAATCAACAAAATAATATTTTTATTAGTAAATATTAAATTTACTAAAAAAATCAACAACAATTAAATAGAGATTACTCTGATACCACTGTTAAAACCCTAAGATCTCTTTAGATAATTGTTATGCATAAACATGCATAAATCAGGCATAAACTCAGCCACCCAACCACCCTCGAGCCCAAGGGATGCACACATGAATCATAAATGAAATATATCATACCTCTACCTTGATGTCCCATACCATCAAGAGGTATAACACAATCCAATAGCATGTAGCTATAGTGTGAAATGGTAGGTGAGTACACAAGAGACCATAGCATAAGCCTCCAAGCCTCCAAGCTCCCAAGCTCTCTTGAGTGTGCCCCATGCCCCTATTATATATAGGAGGGCCCTCAAGTGACTCTTGACTTTCCATTCCCCATTTCCATGCTCACAAGACTAATGTGGGTTAGCCTCCTAGTATATGCACACATAATGTGCATATAACATAGCACACATAATGTACATATAACACTCCACTACTGTGGATGAGACCTGCTGGATTAAGGATTGTTTTGGATTAATGGGGTTAAGCTAGCAAATGGTAAAACAAGAGACTTGTATACAGAGATGAGGAGGGGAGAGAGTAATGTTGAATACTATAATAAGATATGGAGAGTGTGCTGGGGGCTCTAATAATTGGAAAAAGAGGTGGAAGTTGCTGTGGAAGAGCCAGATGCCCAGAAAGTTTCAAGTGTTTTTGTGGAGGGTCTGTATGTGGGCGCTACCCGTTGAATCTAAATTGCTTCACAAAAACTTTACTAATGGATGCTGCCCCAGATGTAAAATTGCATTGGAGGATGGTAAACATGCCTTTTGGGATTGTCCAGCCCCATCAGAGGTGCATGGGACAGGATTAGAAAATGGGTTGGACAAGGTCTAGGAATCCAAGGCTATTGGGGGGATTGGTTACTTGGAAAATGGGCATTCAATGATGAAGCTGCAGGGTTATTGTTCAATATAATCAGAGCATGCTGTTTGTGGGAAATTTGGATTACTAAAAATGCTATTGTTTTTAAGAATGCTTCTCTAACTGGTGTTGATGTGACGGATGTAATGCACAAATGTATTTGTATGTGTTGGTCTGTGATTAATGTGAATAAACTGAGATATGGCTTGGATCAGTTTCTAATGAAGCTGCAGATGACTTTCCCTGACTCATGCTGTATTCTGGGGAAGTCTCAGACATACTGGGGTTTCCTAACCCATGATTCATTTTTGCAGGTGTATGACACTGAAGGAGGCAAAATTAGATTGCTTGGGTTTGGTCCTAGAACCAGACCCTATGGCAGTGTCTATATGACGTCCCGACCGGTATCACAAGGAGAAACAAATTGATTACACTTTTGTATCATTTATAGAGAATCCAGTCGGGACCAACTGGGCCCACAGTAAAAATCTGGTCTAAGAAAGGGGACAATTTAGAAAGACAGACCCCAAGGGGGTGTAGCACTCAAGCCATGATGGAAGCTTGCATATTACTAGGGTATCAAATTTCATGGGGGCAGTCTAGTTTTTTGTTGGAATATGAGAGATGGGCTTTACTTTGTAATCTTTCAAATGAAGTAAAGAGTGAAAGTAAAGGAATGGAGCGAGTTACTTTGATGTAAACAACTCACTGGCTTTTTCGAGGTAGTATATACATTTACTATTGGTCCAAAAAAGAGGAATTTTGGGCAAGGGTTTATTTTTGACATAGCAAGTATATTATTAAAAGTTGGACATGTGACTTCAACCTTTTAACAAACTAGGTTACATTACTTTTAGCTTCAAGTGTATTTACCCTGACCTAACCTGTGTTGTTGGGAGTTCCCCCCCCCCCCCCCCCGGTACTATTAGTTTACACAGGTAAATACCGAAGAAAAAAAGGTTGGCCAAAAGCTTTATTGGCGTGTTAAAACACACCCTCTTGGAAAGGACAAATTGTAGTGTACAAACATACCAGAGCAATCAATATACCTCATTACAATATCGGCACGACAAAGAATCAAACAATAGCGCCAGGAGCTTCCTCATCAGTCTAAGGTGAAAATGGGGAGAAAATTACGGCGTGTAGGAAGCAGAGACAAGAGATCGAATGAATGGGATCAGAATCTTGCTGTGATGCAGATCAACTTATGGATGAAATCAAAAGATTATTCAATTTTCTCTGGTGGCGGAGGGGGGGCTGCTTCCTCTGGAGGTGGTGGTTCCGAGGCGATGGCTACGCCTTCTGCCAGCTTCTCAACGACAACGTCTGCAGAATCCCCTTCGGTAGTTATGATCGGAGCAGCTTCTCTCTCTTCGGCTGCTGCAGCTTCTTCCTTCTTCTCTTCTTGATCTTCGACTGCTGCGGCAGCGGCAGCGGCAGCTGCCGGGGCTTCTCCTCCTCCTTCTGCTGCAGCTGCAGGTGGCGCTGCGCTCGTAACCTCCTCCACTTCCACCTCTCTCGTCTCCTCCTTCGGCTCTTCCGGCATTGGCTCTTCCACCAAATACACTGATGCCTTCTCGAACAAATACACCACCGGCCCCGGCAATAGCGTCGGCCCAAACTTCGCCCCGGCATCACATATCACTTGTGCTCCAGGAAAGCCTGCGTATGATATCACGATAATCTCAACACTGATCTGTGATGAAGTGCTTCATTAACCCCATCATCATGTACATCATTACACATCCCCATTAAACCTTACCTTATCATCAGAAACATTATTACCATCACCATTAAATCCTAGATTCGTCAATAACTACATAAAAGCACATCAGTAACTGTTATAGATTTCATCACCTGCTTTCACCAGCTCCTGCAACACACTTTGGACTGCATCTGGATTCTCTTTGACTGTAGTTTCATTGGGCTCCTTAAGCAATTTCTGTTCACAGTAATCAAGAGGGACTCAGCAAAGTCTAACACAGGGAAAAACAAACCATATATCATTACGGATAGGTTAGAGCAAGGACATGATTTCACCTTGGCGATGAAGGTGGAGGAAGATCTGTATATCTCTACAACTTTAGGGTTCAGATCCGGGGTTTTCTCTTCAATCTCCTTGTCCAAAGACTCCTGCATGGATTTCAATTCAAGCAAGCATCATAATCATAATAATAGTCCAGTATATATTTGCAAACAACCAAAGGATACTCAACTTTGGACTATATCAGAGATGATCAAGACATCACTTGCCATCTCTCTCAAATTAAGGCGTTGAAACCCTCCAGAGGACAGATAACACACAGATTAATACACTAACCTTGGACTTATCAAAGGTTTTGCAAACCTCGGAAGCACCCTTCTTCTTTCCTTTATCAAAGAATTTCTTAATCTTGGGCAATACTTTGCTCTTCCAATAACTCATCTTGCAGAAGAGATTCAAGGCTTCACAAGCCCAAAGCCAACAGGTACCTCTGCAGGGAAGCGATGGAAGGTGAGAGGATAGTCCAAGGGGAGCTAGCAAGGTAGAATGAGCAATGGAAGGTGAGAGGATAGCCCAAGGGGAGCTAGCAAGGGATGGATAATCTGGAATGAGCAATGGTAGATATGTGAGTACTTTGTCCAAATATACAAGGTTGGCAACTACTAAGGGTCAAAAATCAAATCCAAAAGAGCTGGTGAATGGTGGGTGCCAGGTGGGATTCTCCCTGTTCTAATGAAGAGTAAGAGTACTAAAGGTGAGGGCCACACGTGTGGGGTACCATCCGAACATGGGCCTTTTGGGTTGGCTAACTTCAAACTTGGCTTTAGAAAGCTAGAGGAGCAAGGCCTTGATGAGGCTTTTCACACACATGTGGACATTGAAATCTCTCCTCCTGTCCTACATGGGTGAAAACCACATTGGAGCAATCGTTGCCCCTTTCTGTGAGCCTCATCATAGCACCAAGGCTAGGCCTAGAGCAAGACGTTACTGCCAATGCCCAGTTAACGTTTGAGCTCCCTTGCCAAGATTCTTCTGCCCTATGCCCTTGGAAAGGTGGTGTTATCTTGCAAGTTGGCCTTGGAAAGGTGGTGTTATCTTTAAAGTTGCTAGCTTTAAGCTTTATCAACAACCATAGCTTTAACCAATGCTAAAATGGTACCATATGTCATGCTTTTGGAGTATAGTTTGAAACCTACCATGGTACTATATATTAATTAAGAGACATTTCAATGTAAGTGTACTATAGTCAAAGATTGTTTTTTTATGGCAAGGATCAAAAGACATGTGACTCAAGGGTTCACCTAGGAATATGTAAGATATTATCCAAGTTCAACAAAACGGGCTTTGGTTTTCGTAGAATTACGAGGCAATTTTGCATACATAAGGAGGTACTGAGATTTGTCCCAGTAGGGTTACTTTTACAATGTAGATTTCATAAAAGTGGTGTATACATATTTGCTCTTTGACGCGTGTCATGCCTGTTTTTGAGCATTTTGGCCATAAAATACTTGCAAATTTTTAAAGTGCCCGTAGAAAATTACACTGAAATACAAAAAAAAACTTGCTATATTTCACCAAACCCGTCAGTTTTGAAGGGCAAGGGCACCCTTTAAAAATCAAGCCTGGAGCCCGTGTACATATTCACAAAAAAAGTATTTTATTAATTGAAAAATATAGTGAGATTCCCTTAAAAATAAAAACTTTAATCCCCTCCTCTATACATATTTATGTAAGACATGACTAGTACCTTAAATTTCTTCTTTAAGTCTTATGTACAAAATCACTCCCATTATAAAGAACACAATTGAAAATCAAAGACTAATTGCAAATGTTTCTCTAAAAAGATTCCCTTCAAAATACCGTAGAATTTAAGTTTTTAAAAAAAGATTCAAAATTACAATTATAAAAAATGTGATAAGCTCTTTTTGGATATATGATTTTTAAGTAAACTACTTTGTAAAGGAGTAATAAAATTAGGGTATACCTTAATAAAACTTATGTCCAATATTATGGCAAGTTGATAAAACAAGATTGTTATGTTTTATAGCTTTTTTTTTTAGATGACTGGAATTGAACACCACAACAAACACACACTACCTACTACTAATGTGCCTCACGGTATCGTCGGCAGAGAGATTTGAATCCACGACCTGAGGGGGCACTACCTACTACAACGTGCCTCACGGTATCGTCGATCCCACGACCTAAGGGAGGCATTCGAACTTTTCCATCATTTGGAATTTTTTTCATTTTTTATTTTTTGCATTTTTCAAGTAGAAGTGCTTGTTGTGATGATAATTTATCAGCTTGATAAAGGGCTTCAAAATTTGAGGCTTACACGTGTGACCCGAGATCTTCTCGAGGCGCTCTAAGTTCTGAAATTGGATAAAGGATGTTTCCTGTGCAAGTGCGACCCCAAGTCGTTAGTAAAGGACAGCAGCTTTCATGGCGACAGCACGGGCCCTCCATCATGCACCTCCCATCAAATGACGAAGTTGCGTGCCATGCCGGCCTCTCAAAGCTCACAATGCCCACCCATTGCCTCACATGCCTTGAGGCTTAGCCGGCGTGCGCAACAGTAGTTACTCGACACGGCTTCCCTGCCGCGAGCCAGCCTGAGAGCTACAGTGTGTGTGCATTAGTTAACGCCTGCTATGGACCTCAGATAATCTCCCTCCTTAGCCGCCGCCTTATCGTTAGGGTACCTTAGATAATCTGCCTCCTTAGCCGCCGCCTTATCGCTAAGGTACCTTAGATAATCTCCCTCCTTAGCCGCCGTCACCAGCCAGGAGCCGGCGCCTCCTTCCCCTGTCGTCTTCCCCCTTCCTCCAGTCGTCGCCCTCGTCCCTCCTATGGCTTAGTCGTCGCCCGAGCGTGTTTCCCGTCCCTGGCTCAAAACGAGCACGTACCACGCGCACACACAGAGAGAGAGAGGGGTACCGCACGCGCGCACAGAGAGAGAGAGAGAGAGAGAGAGAGAGAGAGAGAGGGGTGATTTTGCCCTAGTGGAGTGGTAAAGGTTGATCTCCAAATCTCGCCTTAGTGCAGTGGTAACGAAGTATGAGAGCCCCTAGATCATGCGTTCAAATCTCCCCCCTAACCTAGCTAGGTATCTAGTGTGTGCTAGTACTGTACTTTCCAATTTCAACAGTTTTTTTTTAAAGCTAGGGTATTTTTCGCAAAAATTAATAATGCTTGTTGAGAGAGAGAGGTATTAACGTCGGTAGAATGCAACACGAGAGCATATACGACCAACGGTTGGACTTGAACTCGGGTGGATCATGAGAGAAAAAGAAAGAGAGAGAGATTGACTTTGGTATGATGGGGTTTTAAATACCTAATTATGGTTTGGCACATCAAATTTGGTTTAAGAGCCCTTTTTTTTCCATTTGATAAAACATTTTCTTCAATGTTTTGGATCCAAATTATGGTCCTATTTTATTTTATTTTCTTTTGAACATATATAATGAAAAATCCACCCATGTTCCAAGTTTGTCTGCTTAAAAAATAGTTATTAACATTTTTTCAGTTGTGAGTTTTTTTTATAAATATAAACTATAACTTTCGAATATAATAAACATAGAAATTTATAGGCTTCCATTTATTAAAAAATAACACAAGCAATGGCATTTTGAAAATTATATCACAACGAGCACTCATAGTTATTAACGTTTTTCCGATTGTGAGTTTTTTTAAAAATATAAACTATAACTTTCGAATATAATTAACATAAAAATTTATAGGCTTCCATTTATTAAAAAATAACACAAGCAATGGCATTTTGAAAATTATATCACAATGAGCACTCAGCTATATAGTTTCAAAAGCAAATAACATTAAGATAAATGCTAAAATCGATAAAATGCACTAACTTTTATTGTTAGGAGATTTGCATGTATTGAAAAAAACATGAAGTCTTCAAACAAAGTTCTAATAAGACTAATTAAAAAGATATCCTAGTAGATCTATTGCCAAAGTGTCTTGCTCATCATGGGCTTATCTCTTGGGTAGTAGCGCTTTGTAGCGCTTTGGTTGTGCAGCATTATTGCTTTGGGACTAACAATTGCTTAGGGCTTGTATTGTATTGTGAGATACTCATGACTTCACTTATCTAGCCATGACTTCACTTATCTAGCCACGACCACACAACGACCACATAAGAATCCCCACCCCCTCCTCATGTTATTAATCACTCAAACTCATGGACCCATGATATACAGCCTGATATGTCAACCCATGTGAAATCCACTCTTGCCCATTCTCATATAAACTTGTACTCATGAACAAGTGGAAACTTCTATATCATGTACAAGCAAGCCACGACTTCACTTATCTAGCCACGACCACACAACGACCACATAAGAATCCCCACCCCCTCCTCATGTTATTAATCACTCAAACTCATGGACCCATGATATACAGCCTGATATGTCAACCCATGTGAAATCCACTCTTGCCCATTCTCATATAAACTTGTACTCATGAACAAGTGGAAACTTCTATATCATGTACAAGCAAGATCCAACTCTCGCTTGTCACAACATAGAGGATAGCCCCATGATCCCCAACCCTCGCGCTCCTCCCCCTCAAATAGAGCAACATGCTGATCACACTGTGCAAGACTTAACTCCCCCTTAGCACGCACGTGCGCACATGCGCGCACGCACACACACACAAGTGTTCTCTATTCTTTGTGAGGGTTGAGAGAGAAAGGGCTCTCATCTTATCTACATGAGAGAGAGAGAGAGAGAGAGAGAGAGAGAGAGAGAGAGAGAGAGAGAGAGAGAGAGAGAGATTCTTTGCTCGAGCTAGAGAGCTAGAGAAGGAGATGGAGAGAAAGAGGAAAGAGAGAGACACTCGTACATTTGAATGTAATGAAATGAAGAGTAGAGCAACAATTTTTTTGGAAAACAAGAAAAAATCTCAAGTTCCTAATTTTTTAAGACATTTTAATAGAACAAAACTTATTGAAGGGTAATGTACAATTTAAAATCCCTTTATCTAGGCAAAATATGCCCTCCATTTGATAAAATATTTTCTCCAATAATCAAAATTATGAGCCTATTTTAAATTTTTAACTTGTATACATAAAAATTTAAAGTTTACCAATAAATACACCCTATTTAATTTTACTTTTTTTAATCATAACATATTTAAAAACATAAAGTAACACTTTTGAATATATATATATTAACATAAAAATTTGTCATGTTCCTTTTATAAATAATAACTTAACCATTGATATTGTAGTTTAGATAATAGCTTAACCCACTGATATCTTGAAAATTATATAACCTATATCATAACAAGATAATTAGGTTTTAAAGATACAATTAACATCAAGATTTATGATGTTAACCTATATCATGAAAATTATATAACCTATATCATAACAAGATAATTAGGTTTTAAAGATACAATTAACATCCAAAAGTTATTCTTACAAAATTTGAGTGTATTGTAATATATTGTGAGACAATTCAGACGGCACTTCAAGAATGAGAGTGTGTCCCTATCTCATCTTTTTAAATGGCATCCCTCATCCTTACCTCTATGCTCTTCGATCAACATTGTTTCGTGACTTCACTTATCTACCCATGACCACATATCAATACACACCCCCTCATGTTACCAATCATCAAACTTATGGATCCATGCTTCATAGTCGAACACGCCCACCCTTGTAAAACGCACTATATTGCTCATTCTTATACAAAAGTGTGCTCATGGACCTAGTAATTTGTATACATAAGTGGAACCAACCTTCACAATGCATCAAAATAGTACACATGTGTATACTAAATTTAGAGCCTTTAATGATTATCATGTGCAAATCTTTCTCTGATTCCTTTATTAGTTCATACATACTTCATTATTGTAAGCCCTTAATCCTTAAGGTGAGGTTGTTTAAAAGGTAGTTCAAACAAGATATCACCGTCATATTTGATTGGAAGTTCTTCAAGAGTTTGAATTATTGTAATAAGTTGGGAAATCCATTGAATTAGTATTGCATAAAAAGATTACAACTAATGGTTGCAACTACTTCTCCCACCACTGGTGTGCTTTGGTGAGGGAGCTTTGATAATGATTTAGGAAAGGCACTCAGATGAATGGTGAAAGCACTATGAAAGTTTTGAGAACGATCTAGGAAAGGCACTAAGATGAAGGTTGTATGCACGAAGTTGAAGGTTGTATGCACTATGAAACAAGGGTGCACATGAAGTAAAGGTAGATCTCAACATTGATGATTTGAAGATGATGGATAACTGCCAAACCCATCTATATACAATGCCTAGAATGGTCATATAGAAGTGGTCGTATAGGTTGGCCACCCTACATTTGGTCTAACTAGACCCAATCGACCACATCACCAAACCCGGGCAATAATAGACTAAGTAAAACATCATTGATCTAGGCATAGCTTCCACACATATTTGTGGTCGCGTGGGTGCCTGTTGGAGCACCGTAACCTGTAGTAGACAATGTCTCTCTAGAAGCTCCCTCTACCCTTACTACAGTTTGACAATGGGATAATCAGCGCGCACTTGCATGTAGCCTATTTGGTGTGATGGTTGCGTGATGGCAAACCTATCTAAGATGTCTCTTAACCATCTAACCACATATTGCTCATTCCCGATGTGGAAAAGCCAGGATCTGCCTGTGCTGCATCTATGTGCTTATCACATACGTTTCTCCTCATATAAAGAAGGCCTTACAAAATAGAGCTAGTCGCACCCACACAATCATGATGATGAGGGTGGAGAATTGATTTCCAAAATCTCCCCTCAATAACTTTTTGGCCTAATGTTGTGATGTAATGGCTAAGATTCCTGACAAGTCTCTTTTAATGTTTCATACGCATATATGGAGAAGTGATTTTTGGAGACAGCTTTGTATCTTGCATGGGGGTGCCAACTAACTTGCACTCAACCACACCAAATGCCTTCATAATCTTCCCAACATACTTTTGTTGAGAGATAAAAATGCAAGAAAATGCAATCTAGCTCTTGCCAGTTAACACACACATTTCCTCTTGATGTTTCACGAGCTCTTTACAAAAAATAAGGCATGTCATCTGAGAGTACAAACCCTTGTTAGGCTGTATCCTTGAGAGATGGGTGGCCATCTCCTGAAAATCTGGAACAATTCTGAGGAGTGTTGATTTGTCGAACCTTGCTTTGCCTGCAATTCTCCATCAAATTGTGCTAGCTCATATGTCTCTCCTCCCTATTTGAAATGCTAGTCACTGTCACCAATATGGTTGAGGCTAGAATCTGACTCCCCCCCTTGCTTGACGGTCGAGAAAGGACGTTGGGAGTTCTTTCCCCTAAGAGAAAAAGGGTTCTTGGTGGGAGACCGAGAAAGGACATTGGGAGTTCTTTCCCAAGAGAAAAAGGCTCTCGTCGGGAGATCAAGAAAGGACATTGGGAGTTCTTTCCAAAGAGGAAAACAAAGGACGTCGGGATTCCTTTTCTAGGATCTGGTTCTCGACGTCGGTCTCCTTGTTTTCCTCTTGGTGGGAAAGGCTCTACACTGAGGTCAATTTCGTCGTGACAAATGTGCAATAATGTGTTAAGTTAAAATCAGGGCTTGAAAAAAACGGCATTCTAGTGTATTTGTACCACAAAAAAACCGGTTAAGATTTTAACTAGCCCTTATTTTAAAAAAACGACATTCTAGTGTTTTTGTACCACAGAATTATGAAAATCTGGCATATTGTAGAGATTTTGAAACAAAAACCGAATAGATTTAAGATTTGTCCTTTATTTTGATTGGTTGAAAAATATGTTTGAGCTTTGGAGTGTGGGCTTTCGCCTCATGACTCATAAGTTATGCATTGAGCGGCGACAGGGGACAGATTCGGCTGAGATTCGGACTTGATGCGGATGTGAGGAGGCAAGGTCGGCGTGGGGGCTGTAGATGTGAAAGGGAATACACTATCTTTTCGAGGGGGTGCATCCGTGCCACATGGAGAAGCTCTGGCCGCGCATCCACCGAGGCAACCGAACGGACGCTTTACGACTTGGGAGCGTGGGCCGTGACGCCAGCGAGCCCATGGGACCCGCCCCCTGCCGTTTCACTCCGCGCCCGTCGTTTTCCTCCTGGCGCCCACGTGAACCTTCGCAAAGCTGCCCCCAAATACCAGCCACCCCTTTTGGAACCTGCCCTGCTGTCATGCTTATCTTACGCGTGTCGACGGCTGGCAGCTGCACTGCGTGCTAGCCGTCTTAGCGAATAAATGGCCCCACCGTGTAAGAAATTTTGTCCTTTGTTATAGGACAGTTACACACAAGCTCGCTCCGGAATCCACGGCTTTACTCCAAAAAAACAAAAGCGATGGGCAAGGAGAGGGACGGCCGCCCACCTGGGGTGACTCCGTCCTTGGGCGGGAGATCGAACGATCGTCCAGTGCTCACATAACCCGATTTGTAGTGTAATTCTCTCGGTTGAAATTTAAAATCCGAGTTGGAATCCGGCAATGTCTTTAACTTCAAGGGTTGAAATCCTCGGAATTCGTATGGTTTTTATAGATTTTTAGCTCTACATCCCGGTTAGGTTTTAGCATTGCCTTTAATTTTAAGGGTTGAAAAAAAACATTTTTTTCGAGCACTACTGTCATCCACTGAGTTTTCATCTTCATATAAACAAATTAACATATAATTATTCTAGACCACCTTAACAAATTTCCTAACGAGCTATTATTCATAATTTAATAATTTAAAAGTATATCATTTATTTCTAGTCGTGTGGTGTGGACTACCAACTCTCTTGCTTTCCCTCTTTTGCTCTTCTTGCTAAACCTCTTCCTTTCTCCCACTTGTTTGCAAAGCTCTAGATTCTCCTTTAAGCTTTCATGGAAGACCTCCTCCTCTCCCAATGATCTAAATATTGACACTCCTATGCAAAGCATCTCTATGCTCCCTTGTCAACTCTAAAGCTTCTCAAATGCCCAAGCTCAAACTACTACAAGGTGCAACAATGGTAAAGTAAAAGCTCCAAAGCTCTTCAAACTTACGTGCTTAATCCTCACCTCAATTCATTGAAGATAACAATACTCAAAGGCAACCAAAAAAACAAGTAAGTTTAAACTTTACTCATCATTTTGTTTTGTGTGTGTGTGTGTGTAAGAGAGAGAGAGAGAGAGAGAGAGAGAGAGAGAGAGAGAGAGAGAGAGAGAGATCATCAAACATATTGAAATATGATTGGAGAGAGGGGGAAAGATAAAGAGAGAGGGCTTTTGCTATTTTGCTCGGCCTAGTTTAATGCCCGTTAAATGAGGTGCACTATTCATAACTAAATTATTTCCTGATGATTAGACCCTTTCCGTTGCCAAAGTATTAGCTATGTTGCTTTATGCTCTAAAAGCAATTAAGTTGTGGCTCACTACCATGTATCGCTTGTTGATGCACACACAAGAACACACACACACACACACACACATGATTACAAGACCACATGTTGGCCTTGAGCTGAAGCCTAAATCTATGGTCTAGAAAAGACAAACATAATTTAAAAACATCCTACTAATCTACTGGTAAATCTGCAATCAAATACAATCACCTCTGCTAAAAGTCACATGGTATTGTTCTCTTTCTGTAAACCCTTAATGAGTACTCTACCTTCACGATAGGTTGCCCACTTAACTTCTTTCAGAGCTACTCTAACCTTGGTAAATCTTGTGTTCTTTTGCTTGAGTTGGTGAGTTCCTTTTAGTGATCCATATCTTGGTACCCTTAAAAAATTATTTGATTGTTTTTTAGGACTCCAATCTTATCATTTTTACAAATGATAAGTGATTACTACATGATTATCCTAATCTTATCATTTTTACAAACGATAAGTGATTACTACATGATTACCCTGATCTTATCATTTTTACAACGATAAGTGATTACTACATGATTAAGCTATCTTAAAACTAATATAAAAACTAGCTCCCAATCAATCATTGGCACCCCTCCATATAGTTTCTCACCTAAGTTAAAGTACGCCTCCTTATCTCCATCCATGTATTAGGAAAACTACCCACATGGATCAACTGTCTTAGTTCTTTTTCCTCTTTTACCTATGACTTTTGATTTGATGTGTTCTCTCAAATATTCCTTGACCACTACCTTGTGTTGATACGGTCTCACGTAAATCTTACTTCGTCTCTTCTTTCATGTTGGCAAAATTTTCATCTTTCTAAGGGGCAACTGTATGGTTTGGATTATTTTCTAAACTTGCAAGTCGATCTTCTACTTTATGAAGTCAAACCTTTAGTGTGTGGCATTTTTTTCTCACAATTTGTCGACTTGTTCTCAAGGAGTTAAATGGACCACTCACTTTATCGAGTGACTGGTGGTCTTCTTGGTGACACCAAAGTGCCCATATAAAGGAAAGGCTTGGCATGCTCAACACCTCGTTTCCAATGTTGGGGGATTGCCAATTGTGCCCTAGGAGTGTCAATTGTCCTTACAAAACCTATTTCCTTATTGCACATGAATAGGCTCCTCGAAAATCTTAGAGAATAAGATTTGTTTTGAGTGACTTGCACCCTATTCCACTTTAGTGAGTCTGTGGCTATGGAGTCGACTGTCGAGCAACTTTTTGAGTGCTCATCATCATCAAAAGAACGTGAATGTGTAGACATCATTGCTAATGCATTGAAAGTTTGCTAGCAACATTGGACTTAAGTTGTGCTCTAATCATGTGGCCTCGATTGTGTGGGATAGACCTCATAGATTTGTTACTACTCAAAAATGATTTGGCTTAGAGCTGCTACTATGTGGTTCATGAGCTAGTGGGTGAGGCAAAGCTTATGGTCATGCTAGCTTTGTGGTGGCTAAAGAGAATGCTTCTCTTGTTTGGTACATTACGCAATGGCCTATATAGGCTTGACATGTATGACAAAAGTATTGATCCTCATGCAGATGCCTTGACTGTTTCCATGCCATAGATTCAGCATGACACTGAGCTTTGGAATGCTTGGTTTGGTCACTTGAATTTTCCATCTCTTTTGTGGTTACAACGTCAAGCTATGGTTCATGAGCTGCTTCCCATGGAGCTCCCCCCCCAGAGCTCCCCCACAACCATGTATGCGAGGGATGTATACTGGGAAAGATGCATTGTCAGTCCTTTCCAAAAGATGGCTCTGTCCGTGCTACATGCCACAGATTTAACATGACATTGAGCTTTGGCATGCTTGGTTTGGTCACTTGAATTTTCCATCGTTTTTGCGGTTACAACGTCAAACTATGGTTCATGAGCTGCCTCCCATCCCCCAGAGCCCCCCCACAACCATGTATAATACGAGGGAGGTATACTGGGAAAGATGCATTGTCAGTCCTTTCCAAAAGATGGCTCTGTCCATGCTACTTGCCCATTGCAGCTAGTGCATAGTGATCTTTGTGGTCCTATGCAGGCACCCTCGTTTGGTGGACATCTCTACTTCATGACTTTCATTGATGACTACACACACTTCTATTGGGTGTATGGTCTAAAAGTCGAGTCGAATGCCTTCTCAGCTTTCTGTCAACTTCTTCCTCTTGCTGAAAATGCTTACAATCATAAGCTGCTGACATTACGTACCGACACAGGGGGGGGATATTTGTCAAACAAGTTTGCTACTTTTATGATGTTCCATAGCATTTCTCATCAGTGTACTACTCCTTATACACCACAGTAGAATGGTGAATGTTGCAATTGGACACTCATGGAAATGGCCAGATGTATGCTCAAAAGCAAGGATCTGCCTTCTAGATTTTGGCTTGAAGTGATCATGTGTGCCAGGTTTTACCGTCCCTCGAGTGACTTCTTCCGAGCGAACCGAAAAAATGAGCGGGGCATGGCAAACAAGATCCCAAAAAGAAGACCAATTTTGAAATGGGTCTTCGTTGAAGGTCCATTTAATTTTAAATTTAAATTTAATTTGTTACATTAAAAATCAATTTCAATGCAATCTCCCATTATATGGACACATACTATATGAAGAGGGTATGAACAAACAGAGTACACCACATCCGCCATTTGTTTATTGATGATGAGTGTGACTCTAGTGACTATCTATGGTTGAGTTTCTAAGCATTATCTTTTATTAGCTACTTTAGTGGTTTTATGTGTTTGTTCATGAGCTTTCAAAGCCATTTTTTATGTAGCTCAATATTCTACAAATTCAATTAGAATCACCGCTCCTTATGTTCCATTTCAAATCTTCGGTCTTTATCCATGGTTCTTGTGCCATCGCCTTGTATATTGGGGCAGCTGACTTTGCATTGAAATCAAAACAAAAATAGGTTTCAAGCATTACAAACAAGTTTGCACATTCCAATCCTTAACTTACACAACAACGCCATCAAGTTGTATCAACCATAATTCATTAGAGATATGGCCAATTCACTATCACCACTGTTATGGCTCACCCAAACCCCCCTTGAACAAGAGATTACCTGGTGAACCGCTGTTGTGAGGATCTTTCCAATAGTAGAGCTCATAACCCTTAAGGTCTCCAAGCTCTACAACTCCTTGAGAAGAAATTCCATCGTGTCTCCCGTGATGAGCGATATCACACCGCCGCATTGCACTACGTGTACTCATCATCCCTCCTCTCACCTCACTCCATTCACACACACTCACTACCAAGAGCTACTACCATTATCTTATATCAAGGAGTCAAGGTAGATACACCAAAGGCCATACATTCAAGATATGAAGCAATGGTATCCAAATCTACAACTTGGATGAGCGCTCGTAATGGTCCGTTGGAATACTAATGGCAATTTCCTCTTCAAGAGCGTGTGGTAGTAAATTAGGATGAAGTCCCAACTGATGTACTTCATGGATATATTATGAGAGTAGTCATTGTAATAGCATTAGGCCTCTGATGAGCCTAAAGTGGCCTGCTGACCACAGTTTAAGTGAGTGTGAACACGGGTGAATGACAGTGGTGCCATTCTCCCCACAAAGTGATGGGAGGCCTTGAGAATGGCACCACTGCCATTCTTCCTAAAATGTAAGGAAGAATGGCACCACTACCATTCTTCCTTGAATGTAAGGAAGAATGGCACTCGTGCCATTCTCCGCTCCAACGTGGTGGAATGGGAGGACTTGAGAATGGCACCACTACCATACTTCCTTGAATGTAAGGGAGAATGGCAGTGGTGTGGAAGACCTTGAGAATGCAATGGTGCTATTCCCCCTTTAATCAAGGTGATGGGGACCTTGAGAATGACATCACTGCATTTCTTCGTTCAATGCAAGGGAGAATGAAAATGGTGCCATTCTCCCCTTCAAGGTGATGGAAGGCCTTGAGAATGGCACCACTACCATTCCTTGAATGTAAGGGAGAATCGCACTAGTGCCATTCTCCCCATGAAGTAATGGAAGGCCTTGAGAATGGCACCACTACCATTCCTTGAATGTAAGGGAGAATTGCACTAGTGCCATTCTCCCCATGAAGTAATGGAAGGCCTTGAGAATGGCACCACTGCCATTTTTCCTAGAATGTAAGGGAGAATGGCACCATTCCCATTCTTCCTTAAATGTACGGGAGAATGGCAGTCGTGCCATTCTCCCCTTCAAGGTGATGGGAGGACTTGAGAATGGCAACCACTGCCATTCCCCCTTACTTTCAGAGGGAATGGCAGTGGTGCCATTCTACCCCTCAAGATGATGGGATGTGGGGTCTTCAGAATGGCAATGGTGCCATTCTCCCCTTTCAGGTGATGGAAGGCCCAAAGAATGGCACTGGTGCCATTCTCCCATTCAATTAAGCTGATGGGAGGCTCTTGAAAATGATATCACTCCCATTCTTCCTTCTTGAACGTAAGGGGGAATGGGCCATCCAGCCTTGAATGTAAGGGGAATGGCAGTGGTGCCATTCTCCCCTTCAAGGTGATGGGAGACCTTGAGAATGACACAACTTCCATTCTTCCTTTAATGTAAGGCTGAATGGCAGTGGTGACCCCTTGAGAATGGCACCATTGCCATTCCTTGAGTGTAATAGAGAATGGCAGTGGTGCCCACGAAGTGATGGGAGGCCTTCATAATGGCACCAGTGCCATTCTTCCTAGAATGTAAGGGTGAATGGCACTGGTGCCATTCTCCCCACAAAGTGATGGGAGGCCTTGAGAATGGCACCACTGCCATTCTTCCTAAAATCTAAGGGAGAATGGCACCACTACCATTCTTCCTTGAATGTAAGGGAGAATGGCACCATTGCCATTCTTCCTTGAATGTAAGGGAGAATGGCAGCAGTGGTGCCATTCTCCCCATGAAGTGATGAGAGGCCTTGAGAATGAAACCACTACCATTCTTCCTAGAATGTAGGGGAGAATGGCACCACTGTCATTCTTCCTTGAATGTAAGGGAGCATGGCAGTCGTGCCTGTTTCCCCTTCAAGGTGATAGAAGGACTTGAGAATGGGAGCCTGTGCCATTCTTCCCCTGAAAGTAAGGGGAATCGCAGTGGTGCTATTCTACCCCTCAAGACGATGGGATGTGAGGCCTTGAGAATGGAAGTGGTGCCATTGTCCCCTTTCAAGTGATGGCCTTGAATATAAGGGGAACAACAGTGGTGCCATTCTCCCCTTCAAGGTGATGGGAGACCTTGAGAATGCCACCATTGCCATTATCCCATTCAAGGTGATGGAAAGCCTTGAGAATGGCACGACTGCCGTTCTTCCATGAATGTAAGGGAGAATGGGAGAGGTGCCATTCTGCCATTTAAGATGGCATCAAGGTGATGGAAGGCCCTGAGAATGGAAATGGTGCCATTCTCCACTTTAATCAAGGTGATGGGGACCTTGCGAATGACATCATTGGTGTTCTTCCTTGAATGCAAGAGAGAGAATGACAGTGGTGCCATTCCCCCCTTCAAGGTGATGGAAGGACTTGAGAATGGAAACACTAGCATTCCTTGAATGCAACGGAGAATGGCACTAGTGCCATTCTCCCCATGAAGTGATGGGAGGACTTGAGAATGGCACCACTGCCATTGCTCCTAGAATGTAAGGGAGAATGGCACCACTTCCATTCTTCCTTTAATGTAAGGGAGAATGGAAGTCGTGCCATTCTCCCTTTAATGTAAGGGAGAATGGCACTAGTGCCATTCTCCCCATGAAGTGATGGGAGGACTTGAGAATGGCACCACTGCCATTGCTCCTAGAATGTAAGGGAGAATGGCACCACTTCCATTCTTCCTTTAATGTAAGGGAGAATGGAAGTCGTGCCATTCTCCCTTTAATGTAAGGGAGAATGGCAGTCGTGCCATTCTCCACTTTAACGTGGTGGGATGGGAGGCCTTGAGAATGGCACCACTGCCATTCTGTCTTGAATGTAAGGGAGAATGGCAGTGGTGCCATTCTCCCCATGAAGTGATGGGAGACCTTGAGAATGGAGCCACTACCATTTTTCCTAGAATGTAAGGGAGAATGGCACCACTGTCATTCTTCCTTGAATGTAAGGGAGAATGGAAGTCGTGCCAATTTTTCCTTCAAGGTGATGGAAGGACTTGAGAATGGGAGCCACTGCCATTCTTCCCTAAAATTAAGGGAAATGGCAGTGGTGCCATTCTACCCCTCAAGATGATGGGATGTGAGGCCTTGAGAATGGTAGTGGTGCCATTCTCCCCTTTCAAGTGATGGCCTTGAATGTAAGGGGAACAATAATAGTGCCATTCTCCCCTTCAAGGTGATGGGAAACCTTAAGAATGCAACCACTGCCATTTTCCCCTTTAAGGTGATGAAAGGCCTTGAGAATGGCACCACTACCATTCTTCCTAGAATGTAAGGGAGAATTTGAGTGGTGCCATTCTACCATTTAAGATGACATCAAGGTGATGGCCCTAAGAATGGAAATGGTGCCATTCTCCCCTTTAATCAAGGTGATGGGGACCTTGAGAATGGCATCACTGGTAGTCTTCCTTGAATGCAAGGGATAATTAAAGTGGTGCCATTCCCTCCTTCAAGGTGATGGAAGGCCTTGAGAATGGCACCTTTACAATTTCTTGAATGCAAGGGAGAATGGTACTGGTGCCCATGAAGTGATGGTGGGAGACCTTGAGAATGGCACCACTACCATTCTTCCTAGAATGTAAGGGAGAATGGCACCATTGCCATTCTTCCTTGAATGGCACCACTGCCATTCTTCCTTGAATGGAAGGAAGAATGGAAACCGTGCCATTCTCCCCTTCAAGGTGATGGGAGAACTTGAGAATGGCAGCCACCACTGCCACTCTTCCCTGAAAGTAAGAGGGAATGGCAGTGGTGCCATTCTACCCCTCAAGATGATGGGATGTGAGGCCTTGAGAATGGCAGTGGTGCCATTCTCCCCTTTCAAGTGATGGAAGGCCCATAGAATGAAACTTGTGGGAGGCTTTAGGAATGACATCACTCCCATTCATCTTTGAATGTAAGGGAGAATGGGCCATCCAACCTTGAATGTATGGGGAATGGTGGTGGTGCCATTCTCCCCTTCAAGGTGATGGGAGACCTTGAGAATGACACCACTGCCATTCTTCCTTTAATGTATTGTTGAATAGCAGTGGTGCCATTCTCCTCTTCAAGGTGAGTGATGGGAGGCCTTGAGACTGGCACCATGGTCATTCCTTGACTGTAGGGGAGGATGACAGTGGTACCATTCTCTCCATGAAGTGATGGGAGGCCTTGAGAATTACACCACTCCACTCTTCCTAGAATGGTAGTGGTGCCATTCTCCCCATGAAGTGATGGCAAGCCTTGAGAATGGCACCACAACCATTCTTCCTTGAATGTAAGGGAGAATGACACCACTACCATTCCTCCTTGAATGATGTAAGGGAGAATGGCAGTGGTGTCATTGTCCCTTTCAAGGTGATGGGATGGGAGGCCTTGAGAATGGCACCATTGCCATTCTTCCTTGAATGTAAGGGACAATGGCAGTGGTGCCATTCTCCCCATGAAGTGATGGGAGGCCTTCAGAATGCCACCACTACCATTCTTCCTAGAATGTAAGGGGAATGGCAGCGAAGCCATTCTCCCCACGAAGTGATGGGAGGCCTTGAGAATGGCACCACTGTCATTCTTCCTAAAATGTAAGGGAGAATGGCACCACCACCATTCTTCCTTGAATGTAAGAGAGAATGGCAGTGGTGCCATTCTCCGCTTTTCAATGTGATGGGGTAGGAGGCCTTGAGAATGGCACCACTACCATTCTTCCTTGAATGCAAGGGAAAATGATAGTGGTGCCATTCTCCCCATGAATTGATGGGAGGCCTTGAGAATGGAACCACCACCATTCTTCCTAGAATGTAAGGGAGAATGACACCACTGTCATTCTTCCTTGCATGTAAGGGAGAATGACAGTCATGCCAGTTCCCCCTTCAAGGTGATGAAAGGACTTGAGAATGGGATCCACTGCCATTCTTCCTTGAAAGTAAGGGGAATGGAAGTGGTGCCATTCTACCCCTGAAGATGATGGGATGTGAGGGAGAATGGCAATGGTGCCATTCTCCTCTTCAAGGTGATGGGATGAGAATCCTTTAGAGTGGCACTACTGCCATTCTTCCTTGAATGTAAGGGAGAATGGCAGTGGTGCCATTCCCTCCTTAAAGGTGATCAAAGGCCTTGAGAATGGCACTGCCATTTTCCCCTTCAAGGTGATGAAAGGCCTTGAGAATGGCACGACTTCCATTATTCCATGAATGAAAGGGAGAATGGCAGTGGTGCCATTCTACCATTTAAGTTGACATCAAAGTGATGGAAGGCTCTCCTGAGAATGGCAATGGTGCTATTCTCCCCTTTAATCAAGGTGTGGGGACCTTGAGAATGACATCGTTGTTGTTCTTCATTCAATGTAAGGGAGAATGACAGTGGTGCCATTCCCCCCTTCAAGGTGATGTAAGGCCTTGAGAATGGCACCCACATGTCCAGGCTTATCGCAATAAAAGCATCCACGTGTATCATTATGCTGCCTTTGCCAATTTTCATGACCTCTTTGACTCCCCATGCCTCTGAATTGGCCTCTTCCATCTGCGTGTTGTTGTTGTTGTGAATTCTGGGACTGTTGTTGTTGTTGTGAATTCTGGGACTGTTGTTGTTGCTGGCTATTGGCCATAATTCTGATTACCTGCTCAGCCACCTCCTTGGCCGCGTCCACGGCCTCCTCTACCTCATCCTCTTCCTGAACTTGTGTAGAAGGCCTCTTGCTTTGAACTGTTTTTGTATTGTGAAGGTTGTTGATCTTCACCCAAGCTCTTCTCTTCTATAATCAACATAGACACCAAATCTGTGAAATTGGGAATGTTTTCCCGAGTCTGAATAGACATCTTGAACGCCTTGTATTGTGGCCCGAGACCACATAGACAGACTTCCACCTTATCATCATCATCTACTGAAATGCCAATAGATGCAAGGGATTCCACAATACCCTTGATCTTCAATGCATAGTCATTCATAGACATACTCTTTTTCTCCATAGTATGAAGTTCATTCTTCAACTGTATCTTTTGCACCTTGGTATTCGTTTCATAGAGTTTTATCAAGGTGTCCCACGCCTCCTTGGGAGACTTGGCATCCTGTATGTGCCCAATCATGGTGTCCTCTATACTGATAGAGAGCCAATACATAACTTTTCTGGCTCCTTGGTTCAATCCTTGAACTCTTTCACATCTGCAGCAGTCGGATTAATCTCCGGTATCTCCGGTGCCTCTTCATGCTCACCTTCTATATAGTCCCAGTAACCCTTTCCCATCAGGAAATTTGAATGTAAGGGAGAATGCCATTCTCCCCATGAAGTGATGGGAGGCCTTGAGAATGGCACAACTACCATTATTCCTAGAATATAAGGAAGAATGGCACCACTGCCATTCTTCCTTGAATGGAAGGGAGAATGGCAGTCGTACGATTGCCATTCTCCCCTTCAAGGTGATGGAAGGACTTGAGAATGGCAGCCACTTCCATTCTTTCCTGAAAGTAAGGGGGAAGGGCAGTGGTGCCATTCTAGCCCTTAAGATGATGGGATGTAAGGCCTTGAGAATGACAGTGTTTCCATTCTTCCCTTTCAGGTGATGGAAGGCCCAGACAATGACACTAGTGGGAGGCTTTAGGAATGACATCACTCCCATTATTCCTTGAACATAAGGGAGAATGGGCCATCCAGCCTTGAATGTAAGGGGAATGGCAATGGTGCCATTATCCCCTTCAAGGTAATGGGAGACCTTGAGAATGGCACCACTGCCATTCTTCCTTTTTAATATATTGCTGAATGGCAGTGGTGCCATTCTCCCCTTCAAGGTGAGTGATGGGAGGCCTTGAGAATGGCAGCATGGCCTTTCCTTTACTGTAAGGGAGAATGGAAGTGGTACCATGATCCCCATGAAGTGATGGGAGGCGTTGAGAATGGCACCACTGCCATTCCTCCTAGACTGAAAGGGGGAATGGCAGTGGTGCCATTCTCCCCATGAAGTGATGGGGCAATCCTTCAGAATGGCACCATAGTCATTCTTCCTTGAATGTAAGAGAGAATGGAACCACTGCCATTCCTCCTTGAAAGTAAGGGAGAATGGCAATGGTGCCATTCTCCCTTTCAAGGTGATGGGATGGGAGGCCTTGAGAATAGCACCATTGCCATTCTTCCTTGAATGTAAGGGAGAATGGCAGTGGTGCCATTCTCCCCAACGAAGTGATGGGAGGCCTTCAGAATGCCACCACTTCCATTCTTCCTAAAGGAGAATGGCACCACTGCCATTCTTCCTTGAATGTAAGGAAGAATGGCAGTCATGCCAGTTTCCCCTTCAAGGTGATGGGAGGACTTGAGAATCACAAGCGAATGCCATTCTTCCCTGAAAGTAAGCAGAATGGCACTGGTTCTGAATGGCAGTGGTGCCATTCTCCCCTTCAAAGTGAGTGATGGGAGGCGTTGAGAATGGCACCACTAGCATTCCTTGAGTATAGGGAGAATGGGTGCCATTCTCCCCACCAAGTGATGGAAGGCCTTCAAAATGGCACCACTGCCATTCTTCCTAGAATGTTGAATGTAAGGGAGAATGGCAGTGGTGTCGTTCTCCGCTTCAAGGTGATGGGATGAGAGGCCTTTAGAATGGCACCACTACCATTCTTCCTTAAATGTAAGGAAGAATGGCAATGGTGCCATTCCCCCCTTCAAGGTGATTAAAGGCCTTGAGAATGGCACCACTGCCATTCTCCCCTTCAAGGTGATGAAAGGCCTTGAGAATGGCACGACTTCCATTATTCCATGAATGAAAGGGAGAATGGTAGTGGTGCCATTCTACCATTTAAGTTGACATCAAGGTGATGGAAGGCCCTGAGAATGGCAATGGTGCTATTCTCCCCTTTAATCAAGGTGATGGAAGGCCCTGAGAATGGCAATGGTGCTATTCTCCCCTTTAATCAAGGTGATGGGGACCTTGAGAATGACATCACTTATGTTCTTCGTTCAATGCAAGGGAGAATGAAAATGGTGCCATTCCCCCCTTCAAGGTGATGGAAGGCCTTGAGAATGGCACCACTGCCATTCCTTGAATGTAAGGGAGGATGCCATTCTCCCCATGAAGTGATGGGAGGCCTTGAGAATGGCACCACTGCCATTCTTCTTAGAATGTAAGGGAGAATGGCACCACTCCCATTCTTCCTTAAATGTACGGGAGAATGGCAGTTGTGCCATTCTCTCCTTCAAGGTGATGGGAGGACTTGAGAATGGCAGAGCCAGTGCCATTCCCCCTTACCTTTCAGAGGGAATGGCAGTGGTGCCATTCTACCCCTCAAGATGATGGGATGTGGGGTCTTGAGAATGGCAATGGTGCCATTCTCCCCTTTTAGGTGATGGAAGGCCCAAAGAATGGCACTGGTGCCGTTCTCCCATTCAATCAAGTTGATGGGAGGCTCTTGGAATGACATCACTCCCATTCTTCCTTGAACGTAAGGGGGAATGGGCCATCCAGCCTTGAATGTAAGGGGAATGGCACTGGTGCCATTCTCCCCTTCAAGGTAATGGGAGACCTTGAGAATGACACTTCCATTCTTCCTTTAATGTAAGGCTGAATGGCAATGGTGTCCCCTTGAGAATGGCACCATTGCCATTCCTTGAGTGTAATGGAGAATGGAAGTGGTGCCATTCTCCCCCACGAAGTGATGGGAGGCCTTCAGAATGGCACCAGTGCCATTGTTCCTAGAATGTAAGGGTGAATGGCAGTAGTGCCATTCTCTCCACGAAGTGATGGGAGGCCTTAAGAATGGCACCACTACCATTCTGCCTAAAATGTAAGGGAGAATGGCACCACTGCCATTCTTCCTTGAATGTAAGGGAGAATGGCACTTGTGCCATTCCGTGCTCCAACGTGGTACGATGGGAGGCCTTGAGAATGGCACCACTGTCACTCTTCCTTGAATGTAGGGGATAATGGTAGTGGTGCCATTCTGCCTATGAAGTGATGGGAGGCCTTGTCCTAGAATGTAAGGGAGAATGGCACCACTATCATTCTTCCTTGAATATAAGGGAGAACGATAGTCGTGCGAGTTTCCCCTTCAAGGTGATGGAAGGACTTGAGAATGGGAGACACTGCCATTCTTCCTAGAAAGTAAGGAGAATGGTAGTGGTGCCATTCTACCCCTCAAGATGATGGGATGTGAGACCTTGAGAATGGCAGTTGTGCCATTCTGCCCTTTAACGTGATGGAAGGACTAGAATGTAAGGGAGAACGGCAGTGGTGCCATTCTCCCCTTCAAGGTGATCAAAGGCCTTGCGAATGGCACAGTGGAAGTAGCAACCTCACACGCAGGGCAAAGCTTCCCTTTCGGGGTCTCGCCCCACGAATGTCTAGAAAAGAGACTAATCCCTCGGTTCGACCTAGAAAAACTTCCCTCGCCCAGAAAGCATAAGCGATTCCTCCAAGAAAATCTTCTAACATAGTCAAAGGCCTTAACTATCCTTTGTATTCCGACCGAACCGCAGGTCACATAGCCGAATCAAAGGAGGAACTTGCACTTGGTTCATAGAGACCAACACTTTTTTCCCCATCAAAAGAGGCAGAGCTGTTGATTCTTTTTCATAGAGTAAGAATCATCTTGTGCCTTACTTCAACTATCGTAATTTGAATAGAATTGAATTTTATTATAGGAATCTATCGATCTAGCCTAATCCCACGGGTTAGCTAGCTACCCAACCACTGTATTGATAGGATCCATTATAAAAATTTGGTTATGTTTTGTCTCGGGTACCAGGGAAAAGAATTCCCAAGCCCCCTAGCCAGTTCTCATGCAAAAATTAAATAAACACACCACTTATGCACCCAATATGAAATTACCTTTTCTTAGATTCAACTATTTCCAAAATAGCATTACAATAAAACCACAGTGTTTCCAACATAATCCTCGGTATTTTATTTCCAGGTTCAATTTCCAACTTTTCTACTTTCCAACCATAAAATTCAAATTTCAATGATTCCTTCCTCAGCATACCTATGGCATTATTGGCAACCAGAACGCTCACCACCTACTCACTTAGGGGCCTTTTCAATAGCTCCTAGCCCATAGTACCTAGGAGTATAATCACATAAAATCCATATGGACTCTCTGTTGAAGATCAACCAACCAAATCCATTTAAAAGAGTATTTTCTTCCTCTCGTCACATGCGTGGGTATCCTAGGCGACCCAGAGCCCAAGCATTGTATGGTCAGCACCCTCTAGGCTCATTCGTAGGTCACCTAGCACTTCACTCATAGGCCACTTCCTTGGTCCCTCATCCACCCTACCGGAAGCTCACCATTTTAATCGAACTGATGTTGGTCAAGACCTCAGCCGACCTTGCCATGCGAGACGTCCTTCTTTGACTCTCCGTCAGCTGTTGCAACATTTTCACTTAGGTCCCACGACCTCATTCCACAAGATAGTCAAAATGCTTCCGCCAGCATTCTTGACGTAAAACAATCTTTAAAAACAAGTTTCACATACAAATACAATTTCCAAACAAAATTCCCATCTTTCCTCATCATTCCACATCCTTTCTCATCATTCCATATCATTCCATGTCATTTCTCATTATTCCACATTTTCCTACATCAATTCACATCATCCCACATCAATTCTCATCCATTCACATCATCCCACATCAATACACATCAATTCACATCATCTCACATCAATTTCACATACAAATACAATTTCCAAACAAAATTCCCATCTTTCCTCATCATTCCACATCCTTTCTCATCATTTCATAGTATCATTCTGCGTCATTTCTCATTATTCCACATTTTCCTACATCAATTCACATTATCCCACATCAATTCTCATCCATTCACATCATCCCACATCAATTCTCATCCATTCACATCATCCCACATCAATACACATCAATTCACATCATCTCACATCATTCTCACATTCATTCACATCATCCCACATCGTTCGCACATTTATTCACTTGATCCCACATCGTTTCCACATTCATTCACATCATTCCACATCATTCCCACATTCATTCACATCATCCCACATCAATTTCACATTCATTCACATCATCCCACATCATTTTCACATCATCCACATCACTCCACATCATTCCACACATCCCATACATCACTTATCATCATCACTCCACATCATTACCCACATTATTCCACACATCAATCCACATCATTCTACACCTCAATCCAATTTCCACAAACAAGATGGTCTCTTTTTGCTTTGAGCAAATCAGTTTTGATTATCAACTTTCCTTGATCTAGTTATCAGAATCCTTGTTTCACATCAACCAAGTTAAGAGTACAATTACTCTACTTTTCATACTGACAGGACTTTCTAAGGCTCGGCCATTGCACTTGGCTCAGTTAAAGACAACTTTTTTTTTCTGACTCAATTCAATTAAGTCTAAATTTTCGTTCTCTATTGGACCCTCGATCCTTTCAAGTATTCCAGATTCCTTTCCCAGGGAATCTAGGAATAAGTCAGTCACTAAGTATTTACATTTCATCAAACTAAGCATGTTCTAGGTCTTTTTCTGGGAAATCCTTTTCCCGTTTAGAATGTACCCAAGATTCTATTTTTCGAGAATCTAGATGTATACTTCATGATTCCAAAAGTTAAATGTGTTCATAATTACTCTTTTTGATTAAAAGTTATCTATGTTTTCTCAATGCACCCCTATGAATATTTTCGCCTTCTTTTCTCTATTTTCCCAAAATAAAATATCATGGGAATCCCTCTTTTTGCATAAAATATTTATGCACACCTACTACTAATCCATTTTTATCTAAATGAATTATATTCATAATCATTTCCATAATTCTTATAAATTGAATGAGTCTAGAAAGATTGTGCATAATCTTCTTTATTTTTTAGGCAAATGAATAATGCTCAGAACTCCACTTTTAGCATAAAATCTATTATACATAAATTCATTCTCTAATGATATAATTTTTTCCATAGCTTTCCCACATTTTCTATGAAATGATAATGCTCAAAATTCTAGTTTTAATATAAAAATGATTTATGCATAAATTCATTTCTAAAAGATTTTACCATAACTTCCCCACATTTTCTATGAAATGAGAATGCTCAAAATTCCACTTTCAGCATAAAAATTAGTCTATGCACAAACTTTATTTTCTAATGATAAAAATTCTGCCATAAATTTCTCTCATTTTCTATAAAATGAGAATACTCAAAGTTCCTCTTTTAGCATAAAATTCAATTTATAAATAAACCTTCATTTCCTAATGATAAAATTTTACCATAGTTTCCCCGCATTTTCTATGAATTGAAAATGGTTAAAATTTCACTTTTAATAGAAAGATTAGTTTATGCATAAACCTAAGCTTAATCATAAACATTAATTCATTCAAGAAAAGCATGGTTTTAAGAGAAAAACCACAAAATGAAATGCTTCCCAAGCATGAGGGAGGTTGGGAAGAAGATTAACAACAAAAAGAGAGCATAAACTTCATTGTTTAGGCTTACCCTTGGTTTGCTTGATTCTTTACCTTTCTAGAATTATGTAGCCCTCAAGAGAGAGGCTTGGCCACCAAGAGAGGAAAGGGTAATCTTCAAGAGAAGAAGAGGTTTAGTGAAGCCCCAAAGCTTCACAATGGAGGCCCAATGAAGAGGGATAAAATAAATACACTAAACTAAAAATTACACTAGCATAGAATTACTCTAAGATGAAAATACAAAGGAATGGGGGTCTATTTATAGGTGAGGGAGGCCACCAACCAAGACCAGCTAGGATCTAGAGGCTTCCAGCTTCAATTTGATCCATTTTGGACAAGTTTTGGACCAGTTAGGCCTACTTTTCTAATCTAGTTTGAAAGAGGCGAGAGGAAAGAGGAATATCTCATTTTTTTTAATTTAAAAATTGGGGTAATGATGGTGATTCTAGGCGCCTCCTTCATGAGCTCCTGAGAGGTGTCAAAATTCTAATATTTTTCTAATAAATCCTCATTTTTTTACTATTAAGTACTTGTACTAGTCAACTCTTCATCTTATGTGAGAATTTACTCCTTTTGGGGGATTTTCTTTTATTCTTGCATTTTTCTTATTCCAACACTTGGATCAACTCTATTGGCCCTTTAGAACACTCTTTGGACCTTAATCCATAATTTTCTGAAAATGTAGACCCTTAGGCTAAGGTGTCCAGTGCACATTTCAATTAATTTCTAATGCATATTAGGAAACTCATTTTAAACTTTTCTTTCAAGGGAATTCATCTTAAATAAAGAGGATAACTTTATATCCAAAAACATCTCAAAACTATATTATATCTCTCTCGACCAAAAATAAAGGAAAACAGTGTTTTCTTGCATTTTGAAATAGGGGATGATTACAGAGACTGAAGGGGAGGTTCTTACACCTTTACATCTCAAAAGCTGGAGGGAGTAATCTTACAGCAGACAGTGTAGGAGTTTGCAGGATCTTTTGGAAAATCTAAGAGAGTGATGTACAAAGAGAAAAGAAGTGGGATTGCAAGCGTGTGATCAATTATTCACAGTCAATGCATTGTGTGAATGGATACTCGGTCACTATAAGTGTGCCTTGAGATGCAGACAACTCACCTTCTTCTACGATTCATGTATGCTGCAACATTGGAGAAGATGTAGCAATCCAACATATGTAGATGCCTAGGAGTATTGTCAAATTTTCCCCTAGCCGTTGATTATTCAGATGAAGACTCAAGTGATGAAGAGGTTGACAATAACCCTATGTATGTAGGTCACCATGATGATTTAAGTGATGCTTTATGCATAGGAGATAACTTTGCCACCACCAATCCTGCAGAGAAAAATGATTATTTCTACATCCTCAAATGCTCCAAGGCAAAGTACAAAACAATGAGAGCACGTGAAGATGGGTGGGATAACTATGTATCGGCACACTCATACGTGGTTGAGGGATATTATTATGAGCAGGTTGACGGTCAAAATTACTTGTACTACATCCCAACAAATCAACCTCCTGTACTCCTAGTAACACCAAGAAAATAGGGTAAGCATAACCTATTTAGGTTGTCACTGGAGGTCCAAGAAAACATTTACAATAGCATGCCCCTTGAGCTCCATAAATATTTGCATTCATTTTCGAATAAAATTTGAAGTCATTTTGTCAATTCATTTCATACAAAGTGTAAACTACCTTGGCATACACGTAAACTACTTTTTTCGTGTTGTAACTACAATTTCAGTACCATGAACTAATTTTTAAGTTACTTCAAACAATCTTATTAGGATGATAATCTTCTAATCATATATGTATACCATTTGTGAAGAGAACCACCTATATTCAGATTATAGCAAACTACCTATCAAGTTGTAAGCTCATATTTTCCAGTACTATAAACTACTTCAAAACCACCTCTAAAGTTTTTTACTTCCAACTCTCAAGTATTGTAGACTAATCTTCAAGAAATTAAAATTACTTTGTAGATTAAATCCAAATTGAGTCTAGATATACTCCACTTATGAAGACAAAATACCCTCATTGCAAATTATATGCAAAGCAGTAAGAACATATTTTCAAGTAATAAAAACTACTTGAGAACCACCTGTAAAATATTTGTTACCATAGACTACTTTTGAAGTACAAAAAAATACTTTTACGTTAAATCCAGAGAAATACTCAACTTATGAATCAAAAATACCCTCATTTCATATTATTGCAAACTACATGTAAAGTAGTAAGCACAAATTTGCAATAACTTAAAACTACTTGTAAAGTAGTAAGCTCATATTTTCAAGCACTTAAAACTACTTATTGTAGACTACATTTCAAGTAGTGTAAACTACTTGTATATTTAATCCAAAATAAGTTTACAATTATGGCAGAGTGTTTACAGATGTCAAATACAAAATGAGTTTACAAAAACTCAAGATCGAAAAAGTGTTTATAAATATCCAGGGTTCCAATAAGATTGTCATAATATGAGTATATACAAAAATTGGTTTTATTACAGAATTTTTTGCACCTACATACATCTAAGTGCTACCTATGGGATTGCCTGACCCCACCTTTTCTCAATTTGTTGTTAACAAACCTATCTGAATCATCTTGCATGGGACCCTCCCAACATTTAGCAAATGGTATGCGATCAACAGCCTGAAGCCATTTTTCGAGCTCATTTACCATGTAATTATGCTTACGCTCTCATGTGGCAAAATCAAGTACATACCTGGCCTATTCTCCTTACACTTATTATAGTAGTTGTCATCAATGTTCCTCTCGTTGTATCTTGGGAACCTTTTCCAAAAATTATAAAGGTTCTTGAAGAAAACTGGTTTACCCAAATCAATATTGAAATCTGTAACATTACATAACTCTTGACAATAAAGGCACACAGCCACTTCGAAGCACGAGGGAAACAAAGCTCCATCCTTTTTTGAACGTTTTGGAGGAGGGCATAAATCCAAATATAAACGTTTGCAAATCTGCATGCCATCAGCAAAGAAGGGCTCCACATCAGCAAAGAAGGGCTCCACATCCTTGCACACAAAGTGGATCACCTCCTCTCCTGATTCCTTTACCTATATGTAATCATTAGTATCTAGATTTGGAGGTTCCTCTTTCTTCAAATGGAATGTCTGCAAAAGAACCCCTCGCAAGTCAAGAACCAACGCCACTCGATCTAGATCCTCTGTATCTATGAACTTTGATGGAGTCTGATACTGTGGTGGGCTGCACTCTGTCAATCTTGATCTCCTCAACGCTCTGTATTGCCACATGAGCCTTTCGGACCTCTAATAAACAAAATGATTATTAACACATTAACCTAAATTCTTCAAAACTTTACACAAGGAGACTGAACGTATTAAAAAGAGGCATAGATGACAAGGAGTTTCAAAAAAGGATGCATTTCATTAAAATAGGGGCAGCCCATACAAATAGTGGTAGCAATGCTTATAGATGCGCATTAAATACAAGAGGCCAAAAATTGGCAGGTGCTAGGTGATATGAACAAGTGCATACAGCGAGTAATTTATAACTTCTTGCATGCACAGGGCTTATATAAGTGCAAAGGGGGGTCAATGGGATTTGGTCCAGTACTTTTATTGGTTGTGGTTGCTCTGACACTGCGCAAAGGGGATGATTCCATCTCTTCATCACCATCGACTAATGCTAGCTTTGTCTTTTTTGGAGGGTCGGCTCCTACAAACACAATAGCCTTTCAATAACAACAATAATGATATTACAATATGGTTAAAAATTGAAAACAAGGTACCTTCATTTGTATTTTGCTTTCTTCCATTCGTTTCTAAACGCTTATTTTTATGTTTGTCTTTGAATTAGCTCAGCGTCACATCTAGAGATTTCAGTATCAGCATCCTCCTACTCCCCTTCTTTTTCCTCATTGTTAGAATTTTTCACAACCTTCATTACTGCATACACACCCTCCTGGGCTGCTTGCTCCATGACTTCAGCTGGTGACTTTTTATGCAGGCCATCAACCATAGGCTTAGTTGACAAATCTACCATGCCATCCAAATCTAGCCCATCCCCTGCAGAACTGCAGAACTTGTCACCTTCCCCAAGCCCTCATCTATATTTGTCCTCTCCAAACTCTCCCCTTTCCCCAACCCTACTGCACATGTTGACCCCCTTCTAAAATCCCCTGCATCCACAATCCAAGTACATGTGTAAGATTCATACCAAAGGGTAGCATAACATATAAAACATCATCAAAGATAACATACTCAAACATCATGAAAGATTACATACTCTCTTGCTTTGCGACTATCCAAGGCTCCCCAAGAAGAAGCAACGATCGTGCATTGTCTGGGATGTTCTCATTGCAGCCAAGACCCACACAAAACATACTCAAGGCAATCACACTTGCAAAGCATAAAGGGTGGTATTTGTGTTTGCAAGCTAGCATATATATACCAATTACATTTGCAGCAGTAGCAGCCAATGGATGTCCACACCCAGCACAGTTGCCTACCACCTTGATTGTGGCCTCTTCATCTTTTAGTGCTTTGTAGGGTGTGGGTACCAAACACAGCTTCTCACCTTACTTAAACTACAACACCATATTTGCTATAAATGCTAAATACTGCATAGCATCTTCAACTTATGTTTGCAATTGTTCTAGCTCTCAGCCTATATAGTCTCACAAAAAGACATAGCATAATAAGTTAGAAAGATATAAGGATAATCTAAAAAGATATAAGGACATTCTAAAAAGGACCTTTCTGTGTGCTAAACTACTTTTAGATATTGTTAACAATCTAAAAAGAACTTTTAAAGAAATAAAAACTAGTTGAAAGTATTATGTTGGTACTAAACTACTTCTAGGTTCTGTTCACAATTTGAAATCTACTTTTAAAAGAATAAAAACTACCTAAAAAAGTAATTTTTGGGTACTAAAATAATTCTAGGTTCTATTCACAATCTAAAATCTACTTTTAAAGGAATAAAAACTACCTGAAAAGTATTTTTTGGGCACTAAACTAATTCTAGGTTCTATTCACAATCTGAACTCTACTTTTAAAATAATAAAAAAACTACCTAAAAAGTATTTTCTGGGCCACTAAACTAATTCTAGGTTCTGTTCACAATCTGAAATCTACTTTTAAAGGAATAAAAACTACTTGAAAAGTATTTTTTAGGCACTAAACTACTTCTAAGTACTCTTCACAATTTGAAATCTACTTTTAAAGGAATAAAAACTACGTGAAAAGTATTTTTGGGCGCTAAACTAAATCTAGGTTCCGTTCACAATCTGAAATCTACTTTTAAAGAAATTAAAACTTCCTGAAAATTATTTTTTTGGGTACTAAACTACTTCTAGATTCTGTTCACAATTTGAAATCTACTTTAAAAGAAGTTTAAATTACTTTGGGGCTCTGAACATTATGAAAAATATTTTGTGGGTACTAAACTACGTCTGAATATAAAAAGTAATTTTAAAGGAATAAAAACTACCTTAAAGAGCAGAACATTATAGAAGGTTTACTTTTATAGATACTATATCTAGGTGCTAGTTAGTATCTGAAAGCTACTTTAGAAGAAATAAAAACTACTTGGAGGAGCTAAACATTCTGTGAAGTAAGTACTTATTCAACTAGGGACTTGTTCAACTAGTGAAAAGAATAGATACCTCTAACAATGCAACGTCCCCCTTCATGTTCAACATTGCCTCATTCACTCCTAGCAACTGGAGCATCCTAGAGCAACCTTCAATTTAAAGCTCAAGTTTACACATTTGCTCCATGCTGGTGTGCGGGTCTACCTTTAACTCTTCTAGCTCATGTCTACTATCAAGACAACTACATCAGATGATGTGCCTTCATTGCAAAGTAACGTGTCCCTCTTCTTATTGAAATCCGTTGTTCTGAGGTGAGCTCGTGTGTTTTTTCGGCTCTCATTGGCCTTGGCAGCCATGGACTCCACCTTCAGAATGTGCACACAACAAGGATTGTGATCAAGTATCCAAGAACCAGGTTGAGCCATCTTGTTGCTGCCATGCTCCCACATTGAATGCTTGGCCTTCTGGTTACTGCCACCTGCATCACATTCCATGTTAGCCACACTGCTTATAACTTCTAAATTTGTGGGCCCATAAGCTTTCCTCTAGTTAAACTTATCTTTTTATCCAATAGAATGGAACAATCATAAAAAGTGGAATTGGACGATTATAAAAAGTGAAATCGCCAAGGTAGGATCACCAATGAAGGATTGTTGGGGTAGGATCGTTAAAGTTGGATCATTGAGTTTTGTGTGTTTTAACAAGGTTTCAACAGTCAAGATTACCTCCAAGACCTCAGCCAAGGCTTTGGCTACATTGAGGTCATCTCCTTGGATGCTAAGATTCAATCATATACCTCAATCTAGGTCATAGTGATGATCTTGGATGTCCACTGGCTCAAGAGACCTCGATCAGACTACAAAGACCCCCAAACTCTCTCATTTTCACTATCTTACTACTGATGAACGCACTCCCGCGAGCTAAAAGAGGTAGGAGCATTAATCCCTAATCTTTGTTTTAATTATAATTAGTTATTTAATTTAATACTTCTAAAATTTATGTACAAAAGTAAAATTTTAAAATATTAATACCAGACCTTAGTATAAGCATTTTTTCAATTAATATTTTAAACCTTACGATATCAATTAACTTAACAAGAGCTTATTATATATATGTAGTGAAAACCTTAGGATATCAATTAACAAGACTTATTATATATATGTTTCAATTAATAGTGAAAACTTCAGACCTTAGGATATCACTTATTTATAAATATTTTTCAATTAATAGTGAAAATTTCAAACCTTAGGATATCACCACCATTTGCAATTTATAATGTATTTTCCAAGACCTTGACCTCAGAACATGACTAAAACCTTAGGACTTTAGGACCTTAGGCATGACTAAACCTTAGGACCTTAGAACATGAGTAAAACCTTAGAACTTAGGATCTTAGAACATGAATAAAACCTTAAAACCTTAGGATATGAGTAAAACCTTAGGACCTTAGGAGCTTAGAACCTTAGAACCTTAGGACATGACTAATGTTTCTTGCCCCCTTAGGAAGGGCCCATATACTACTCTCTTTAATGATAAATACCATTGACTATTAATTAAATTAAGTATTATATGTAATTTTATTTCTTTTATGATGTAAAAAATATAGATTATTTTATTTTGTCCTCTTTTGTGTGTTACATGTGCAATACTTGTTTTGATTGTCCTCTTTTGTGTGTTACATGTGTAGTACTTGTTTTCCTTTTTGCCCATCACACGCTACATTGTCCACATGGAGGAGCCTAGTGCTAGTGGAGGAGATAAGCAGGAGCCTAGTGCTAGTGGAGGAGATAAGCAGGAGCCTAGTGCTAGTGGTGGATATAGATCGTTTGAGCCAATTGAGTGGGAGTTGACAACTATATTTAGGAGGTCAAGCAGGAGCCTAGTGCTAGTGGAGGAGATAAGCAGGAGCCTAGTGCTAGTGGTGGATATAGATCGTTTGAGCCAATTGAGTGGGAGTTGACAACTATTAGGAGGTCAAGCAGGGACTCTATCATCGTGATGCACATTGTTGTCGATCTAGAGTCCATGCTTGCACCACTTCACAGTAGCCTTCATAGATTTCAAGATGTAGAACATACCAATAGGTGTCTAGAACCCCTGGGATTAGAGAGAGAGAGAGTGCTAGAGGCTTTTAGGTATATCAATGGAGTTCGGCCTAGGTCAATACCCCTCCTCATATTTAAGTGTACACATCATGGCATGGCGGCACATGTATATAGTCAATATGTTGCTGCATATGGTTAGATGCCCCACCACTATGAGATCCCTTTGTACTTTGCAAAATAGTTATATGCAGAGTTTGTGTTGGGGCACTAGGTTGATTACACAAATGCTTAGCCTAGCTATGGTGGCGATAGCTAGGGGACCTCATCCAATAGGCCTTATCCATAGAGAGCCAACTTTGTTCCGCTTGTGGTAGCATTGAGATACTCAGTGATCAGCAGCGCGGTGGATGTGAGATTGGCCACCACAAAGATGATCCAGTGGTGGTTTGACAATTCTCATAGTTTACCAATCCAGCTCTTTAGGCAACATTACTCTCTCTCTCTCTCTCTCTCTCTCTCTCTCTCTCTCTCTCTCTCTCTCTCTCTCTCTCTCTCTCTCTCTCTCTCTCTCTCTCTCTCTCTCTGTCTCTCTCCCTCGAGACACTCCATATTAATGGTGCTTGATTATTTGTGTTAGACTCGAGACCATTGTAGCAGAGGGACAAGTGAGACACGCACTCAGGAGCTACAGGAGGTGAGAGATGAGATCCAATAATTGAGAGTTGCATCACAGATGGAAGAGTTAGTCACTATAGAGGCACGTTGGGAAGGAGATATTGATGTCCACATGGTAGGTCTCCATATTTGTAATTAAACTATTTATAATTAAGTTCTAAATCTATGAATTTCTTAAGTTGTAGCTAATTAGAGAGAATAATCAAATTTTTATGTGCCTTACATAGCTTCAACAGGCTAGGGTGGAGGTAGAGAGTGCTAGAGTTGAGGCAGAGGAACGTAGGATTATGGAGAAGATTGCCCAACAAAGCAGTTGATCTTACATGTTTGAGAGTTTCCCAGGAGGTATTTTGATGTGATAGTGCCTTACCTACCTTTATATCCACGGCTTGTTAAACAAAGGTTTTTCGATGACCTATCTCTCGAGATGCACCAATGTTTCTCCACGAGGCTCTATGCTTTATGCCTCAAGGATATGGATGCGTTAGGGGATATGCTCTCAGGTGTGGACATTGTTTCCATTTGTCCTGCATCACCTAGCAGCTAGACTAAGTATGTTTCTCCGCATGTCCCTCTTATTTTGCACGAGTAGACTTGGCCACATACAAATTTCTTGGCATTGATGAACTCTACCTAAGCTTCACTCTTATTGATGCTAGGACTGGAAGGCCTTTGGATTTTACATCAACCAGTGACTTAGGCGTTGAGCGTTGATGATGCTGAGGACAAAGTATAGGAGCCTAAGATTGAGTGGAGTGCACGCAAGTTTCATGTCTACCAAAGAGTCCTTTAGGAGAGTAGTCTCACAGCACATAGAGCGTGTAGGTGGTGGTGGTGGTGGTGGTGGTCCTAGTGGCACATCGAGCTATGGTGGTGGTAGTAGTAGTGCTACTTCACATGAGCAGCGTTGTGTCCTTACAAGTAGAGGATATTATACCTACAGAGTGGCAGAGGCACAAACTATAACTGATTATATATTTTGAGTTTATAGACAGAGACATCTTGCTAAGATACAAAGTTTCATCACCATTGAATGACATTTAGGTATGATGGCATGTGGAAGAGCAAGATTTTTCAAGGCCTTTCGAGCATTGAGAGACTTGAAAAATGCACATGTCACGTAGGCTATAATGCCTGTGTGACCGACGGCGGCAGACCAGATGGCCATGTGCGGGGTTCAGTGGGAGAGGACGCCCATGCGGAGTCATGGGCGGCCGGGCTAGTGTGGACGGCAGGCCACACACTATATAGCCTTAGGGATGAGGGGCAATCCTCATTCTTTCTCTATGGCTGGGTGGTGAGCCAGAGGCCGTCCCCTCCTATGGTAACGCCTGTATAGCGGCGTTACGGATATCTAACACTGGTATCAGAGCCTCTCCACGTGGAACTGCAGACCCTCCAGCTTAAGCGTGCCTTCAATGATCTTCTCGGAGTCGGGCGCCAGCACCTCGCCCACCCAGTGGATCTCGTACAGTGGCCTCTCCATGTGGAGCTGGGGTAGGGCACCCACAATGACACCCGAGGCACCGTCGCCCCGCAGAGGGCGGTGCCCACGAGGTCATAGGGGAACTTCTCGTTGAAGGGGGGGGCGAAGGCCAACCTAGGCGGCCAGCCCAGCGGGCAGCCATGCCAACGGGTGGCCAGGCGACGGTGGCCAACCAGGCGGCGGTCACCAGAGTAGCCGGCGCGGCCAGCCACCCACAGGCAATCGACCAGCGCATCAAACGGCCACGAGAGGAGAAGAAAAAGTAAAAGAAAAAAAATCATTTTTTAAATTCATTTTTAATAAAATTAAAAATGAAACTAAATTCAAACGCATCCTCTCTCTCGGCTAGGGAGGAGGGATAATCCCGACAAGGGATAATCCGATGTTTTTGTTGTGTATTTCTGGTTTATTGCATTGTTTACATTGCAAGTAAATAAAAATGTCTACCCGTCCCAGTGTGTCCCCACCCAGTAGTCCGGTAGGTTTTTCAGGACTTCTCTCCTCGGTCGCGGGCCTTACCCCGACCGAGTTGGCTGGCCGTAGACGCCAGACCATCTCCCATTCGGAGGGGCGCTCTCCGGGCACATCTAGGTGCCTTCCACATCTCATGACCCTGCCCTTGACCTTGGCATGCCCGTAGAGGCCGCCGACCTGGCTGACCCCGCTCCGGCCGATGAGCTGGATTATATGGACACTGACGTCGCCAAGGGGGACGATGACCTCTTGGTAGACCACGACTTTGACCAGTACCTTACTGACCCTACCGACATCCTCACAGAGACGGAGCGCTCTAGTGGGATGTTTAGATATGTTAACACGCAATTGACGACCTTACAGAGGGTCCAGGATGACATTGTCATGATGCTGCAGGGCATCTCCACACGTCTAGACGTGTTGTCTGCTATTTCGACATATTCTCCTCTTCCTCGTGATAGACGCTCGCTTGCGACACGCATAAGCACAGCCTCACTCGTGGTCCTCGGGAGGACAGGTCGCAGTGCCTACAAGGCCGTAGAGGCAGCCTCGGCGTTACTTAAAGATTTTAAGTTGCCTAGTTTTGGCGGCGAGGAACGAGAGCATAACAAGGATTCTGTTAATATGTTCTTAGCGAAATGGTCGGACATTCATGAGCTGCGTAAGCAGCCTAGTCATGTGCAGCCCGTAGAGGCTAGTTTCTTATTGTCTGGCAAGGCATACAAGTGGTGGATGAGTCTTACCACTTGGGCAGCTTTCGAAACAATGTTTCGAAAGGAGTTTTTGCTAGGCAAGAAAGAAGAGAGAAGTTGCGATGCGTGGGACAAGTGTTCGATAGAACACAAGACCCTCACCCAGTACATCTCTGACTACAGAGAGCTCATACTCAAGTTTAAGGGAATCGATGCATTCCAAACATTGAGGGGCTTCAAACGAGGCCTAACAAATGATTATCTTAAGTATGTAGAGCCCTTGCAGCCTAAGGACCTCTCTCGTGGCATCAAGTATGCGCAAATCTATGATGACATCAAGCGTCGTGGTGCGCGAGATGGGGCAAGGAGATCAGTGGATAAAGAAAAAAAGGGATCGGGGTTTAAAAGAAAGGGTTTCCGTAGTGAAAAAATAGGGGAGAGGACGAAGGGGAATCAGGGGGGTCGTTGGTCTAAAAAACCAAGACCCTTCAAGAAAAAACGAAGTTCTAAAACCCACAAAAAGGAGCAGTACTTGCAAGCACAAAGGAAAAATCGTTGCTTCAACTGCAATGAAGTGGGGCACAACAAGGCTGATTGCCCAAAGTTAAAAGCAAGCACTAGTGGCAAGGTGCCTAAGAGCGATGGTAAATCCTCTAGGCAGTTGCACACAGTGCAGACGCTACCTCTCAGTGCCGGAGAGTTCAGAGAGGTTACGGTGAGTCATTGTGACGAGCGTCACGCTTGTTTAGTGACAACAGCTATGTGGCAGCCTAGTGTTGGTCCGCATGACATGGTGCGCATGTATGGCACCATAGGTGGCCGTAGAGTCACTGTCTTTATAGACGATGGGGCTAGCCATAACTTTTGAAACTATTCATTGGTCAAGAAGTTGAAATTAAAAGAGACCGCAAGTGATCATGAGTATACGATTGGTTTGGCCAATGGTTATGATAAAAAGGTATGGAATACCATGGTCTTGAGAGTCCCTTTGATCATGCAGGACTATGAGGCCGTGCTTGACTTCCAAGTCATGCATTTGGCTAGAGCAGATGTTGACTTAGGCAAGGAGTGGCTGTATAGCCTCGGTCCTAGCCTAGTTCGAATTATTTACACAACACATTACAGTTTGAGTCTGGGGGTAATATCATCACCCTACAGGGAGACCGTAGTGTCCCCTTTTCACCACTTATATCATCGCTCGAGTTATGCCACGCGGTCCGCAAGCGGCCAGGTAGCACAAGTATATGCTTGTTACCCTCTTGTAAATTCTGTTTTTGTAGCTGAAACTGAAAGTAATGTTTGCGTAGACAAACATGGAAAACAAAGCCTTGGAAGAGACCCACTATTTTCTGAAAACCCTGTTTGGCATGCATGTGATGATGAAACAACAAAGTCCAAGGCAAAAGAGACTCTAAAAACCAAGTACGTAGACGCTTTGAAAAGTTTATTGCAGGAATTTCAAGATGTCTTTCCTACAGAGCTTCCAGATGGTTTACCACCATCAAGGCAAGTAGACCATGGCATCGAATTGATGCCTCGGTCCAAACCAATAAGCAAGCCTACTTATAGGTTGAGCCACTCCGAGGCACAGGAGGTAGAAAAGCAGTTGACCGAATACTTAGAGAAAGCTTTTATTCACCCTAGTTCGAGTCCTTGGGCATCACCGATTCTTCTGGTAAAGAAGAAAGATGGTTCTATGCACATGTGCATAGATTATCGGGCTCTTAATCAAGTCACAATTAAGAATAAGTACCCTATGCCACGTATGGATGAGTTGTTTGATCAACTCTATGGGTTGAAATATTTCTCTAAGATAGACCTGAGATCTGGGTATCATCAGGTTAGAATTAAGGTCGAGGATGTTGCGAAGACAGCACACGATTCGGTCACTTTGAGTTTTTGGTTATGCCGTTTGACTAACCAATGGTCCAGCGACTTTTATGACGCTGATGGACAGTGTTTTACGTCCATACTTAGGAAAATTCGTAGTAGTTTTCCTAGATGATATTCTTGTGTACAGCAAAACGCGTAAAGAACACTTGGCACATTTGCGATTAGTGTTCCAGTTATTGCGACAACACAAGCTATTTGCGAAGGAGAGCAAATGTGAATTTTTTGAAAGAGAAATTCACTATTTAGACCACATTATATCCGCCCATGGTACGCGGATGGAACCTGAGAAAGTGGAAGCTATTCTCAAGTGGCTAGCCCCGAAAAATCTCGAAGAACTGCAGATTTTTCTTGGCATGCCGGGTTTTTCCGACAGTATGTAAAGGACTACGCGAAGATCGCAATCCCGTTAACGGATCAATTGAACACAAAAACAAAGAATATATGTTGAAAGGGAGATCAACAAAGAAGCTTCGAAAAACTTAAGGTAGCCATAACAGTTGCACCTGTTTTGACTATAGTTGACCCTACTGAGCCGTTTGTCTTGGAGACAGACGTTAGTGGTGAGGCCATTAGAGCCGTGCTTTTGCAAAGGGGACGCCTTGTTGCATTTGAGAGCAAGAAATTAGATAGGGCTCAGCATAACTACTCGGCTTACGAGCGAGAGTTACTGGCCATCGTACATGCACTTAAAAAGTGGAGACACTATTTATCTGGTGCCACTTTTGAAGTACATATGGATCACGAAAGCCTGACATGGCTTTCGAGTCAAAACAAGTTGAAAGGTCGGAAAGCTCGGTGGGCGGAGCTCCTACAAGAGTTGACCTTCAGATTCGCTACCAAAGGGGTACATATAATGTTGTGGCGGATGCGCTTAGCCGCATGCCACAAATTAATGAGTTAAGCTTTACGGTTTTCAAGAATGAGTTCTTGAATCACTCCGTGGCTTGTGTGAGCATGATCCTGTCTTTACAGAGGTCTGGCGTGCTATACGCGTATGCACTTTGTCACAGCCGCGCCCACCTTCCTTGCCGGCACGTAATGCTAGTCCGGAGAGACTAGCCATAGGTGCGACGGGTAGCGAAGCAAGAGTTAGTCCAGAGAGGCTAGCTGAGTCTTCGGGGTATAGTTTTGAGCCGGAGAGCTCAGACGTAGGCCCTTCATCACCTTTGTTTTCCGACACGATTTCAAAGGATGATGCTAAACTTCATCGGGGGGAGAAGTATGCTAACTACTCCATTGACGACAGGTACTTACTCTACAAGGGTAGGGTGTGTGTACCAACTATTGGTGACTTTCGAGCATGCATTCTTAGAGAAAGTCACGATAGTCCAAGTGCTGGTCATCCGAGATACAAAAGACCTATGCACTAGTCAAACGACAATTTTATTGGCCTAGTTTGTTCAAGGACATCCAGACTTATGTGCTGCAATGCAATAAGTGTCAGGTCAATAAGCATGAAAGGCTAAAGGTTGGGGGCTTGCTCCATCCTTTAAGCATTCCTCAAGAAAATGGGAAAGCATTTCCATGGATTTCATCACCGGTTTACCCACGACAAGTCGAGGGAATGACTCGGTCTAGGTGGTGGTGGATAGGTTAACCAAAATGGCAAAATTTATTGCCACCAAGAAAACGGTAAAAAATGCCAGAGTTGGCAAAACTCTTTATTGAACATCTCTACAAGCTATATGGCTTCCCCGCAGATATAGTGTCGGATAGAGATAGAAAGTTCAACAGTCATTTTTGGAGGGAAGTCTTCAAAAAGTTGGATACTACTCTGAGTATGAGTACGGCAGATCATCTGGAGTCTGATGGTCAAACCAAAAGAGTTAACCAAATTCTAGAGGATATGTTGCATTCTTATGTTAGTAAGAAGCAATCTAATTGGGAAGAGTACTTGCCCTTATTGGAGTTTACCTATAACAGCTCCAAACACTCAGTGAGACTGATTTACACCATTCATGTTAATGTATGGATTCCAGTCGAGATCTCCGATGGCTGTAGGCCTAGAAAAGGAGAAGATTCAATCTGTCAAGGATTTCCTTGAAGATATGAATGATATGCTCAGAGCCGCATGTGAGAGCATTCATAGCGCTCAGGATCGCGCTAAAACTTATGCGGATAAAGGACGTAGAAAGGTGACCTTTGCAGAAGGTGACTTTGTATTCCTCAAGGTTCCTGCGCAGTTAGAAACCATGAAAACGGGAAAGTGTGATGTCTTTGAGATATTGTTGTCCTTTTAAAATCCTTAAGAATATTGGGGACGTAGCATATAAACTTGAGTTACCGGAGAGTTCTCAAGTCCATCATATCTTCCATGTCAATAAACTGAAGAAATCAGTTCACGGGTTAGAGAACGCAGTTTCTCTAGAGATTTTGGTGGACTTGATAGAGCCACCAAAGATACCACATGAACCTAAAAAGATTCTCGAGTATCGTGACAGACAAACCCGACATAAAGTGTACTAGGAGGTACTTGTTAAATGGACAGACAGGGATGAGGAGGTAGCTACCTGGGAACGCCGTAGTGCAATTTCCAAAAGGTTTCCCCAGTTTGTTTTCAAGGATGAAAACTCTTCTTAAGGGGGGGTAATGTCACGTAGGCTGTAATGCCTGTGAGACCGACAGCAGCAGACCAGATGGCCATATCCGGGGTTCAGTGGGAGAGGACGCCCATGCAGAGTCATGGGCGACCACGCTAGTGTGGACGGCAGGCCACACACTATATAGCCTAGGGGATGAGGGGCAATCCTCATTCTTCTTCTATGGCTGGGTGGTGAGCCAGAGGTCGTCCCCTCCTGTGGTAACACCCGTAGCGGTGTTACGGATATCTAACAGCACACTAGGTGCTACCATACCAATCAAGCATCGTCCGATGGTAATGACACTTTACAAGCAGTGGGGGGTCCCCCCCACATGCTTGCAAATCTTCATCTCACCATCAATTTTTGGGTATGATAGCATGGGGAAGACAAGATTTTTCAAGGCCTCTCGAGCACTGAAATGCTAAAAAAACATGCATGGGGAAGACAAGATTTTTCAAGGCCTCTCGAGCACTGAAACGCTAAAAAAACATGCACGGGGTGCTACTAGACCAACTGAACATCATCCGATGGTGATGAAACTTTACAAGCGTGTGGGTGAGGTCTCCCCACACGCTTGCCATGTATTATCACCATTTGGTGATGTTTAGGTATGCTGGCATGGGGAAGAGTGGGATTTTTCAAGGCCTCTAGAGCATTGAGAGACTTGAAAAATGTGCACTGGGAACTACCAGACTAATCAAATATCGTATAATGGTGATGACACATGTGGGTGGCACATATTTACAAAGTTTTATCACCGTGGTTATAATGGTATGGAAAAGAGCGAGAGTTTTCAAGGCATCTTGAGCACTGAGAGACTTGACAAATATGCACTGGTGGGTGGCTATCGGATGATCAAATATCGTCCGATAGTGATGAAACTTTGCATATGGATGCCCCCCCCTCCCACATGGTTACAATGTTTCATCACCATTGTGGATGATGTTTGGGTATGCTGGCATGGAGAAGAGCAAGATTTTTCAAGGCCTCTCAAGCTCTAGGAGAGACTTGAAAAATGTGCATTGGGCGCTACCGACCAATTGAACATCATTTTTGAGTGGTGATGAAACTTTACAAGCATGTGGGTAAGGCCTCGCTCCCCCACTTGCTTTCAAAGTTTCATCACCACATCGGACGATGTTTGGGCATGATAGCATGGGGAAGAGCGGGATTTTTTAAGGCCACTCCTCTGAAAGACTTGAAAAATGTGCACTGGGCTTTACTAGACTAATCAAACATCGTTCAATGGTGATGAAACTTTGCAAGCATGTGGCTGGGGTCTCTCCGCACATGCTTGCAAAGTTTCATGTTTGGATATGATGGCATGGGGAAGAGTGAGATTTTTCAAGCGGCTCGAGCATTAAGAGACTTGAAAAATGCACACTAGGCACTACACCTAACCAATCAAACAGTGTCCGATGGTGATGAAACTTTGCAATCATGTGGATGGGTCCCCTCCCCCATGTTTGCAAAGTTTCATCACCATCAGATGATGTTTAATTGGTCTGGTGGCATGGTGTGATGAAACTTTGTAACCCTCCAGACAAGGCATCATATGGTAATGGGCATCCTCCGTGCATGCACACAAAAGAGAGTGGATAAAATCATGAGGACTATGAGGCAACTCTCTATTCCCACCAAGAGAATGGAACACATCATAAAACAGTGGGAACTCTATATGATAATGACAGTAACACGTGTCTCGGTATCGTGAACCAAGGCTTACACCCCCTCAAATGACCTTTGGTCAATTTTAAGGTCTACATATGATGCCACAGACTGAGAATACAACTCAGTTTGGGTCATTTCAAGAAAGCAAGCATTGTGCTCAATGAATACTCCTCTTGCGACTCTCTTATGCAAAGCTTTCTTAAAAATTGGTGAGGCATGGAATTCTCCTCCCAAAACCTTTCTATCAAGGCTCTAGTGGTTTCATCTAGTAGGCAATCATGCCTAGCTACATGACTACTATTGGCTCATAAAGCACGAGCCTCATTGGCATCTAAACCTTGCCATCTCTAAGTGTGTGTGGTGCTTTAGAAAGGATGCGAGATGTGGCACTCACCTTACCCTTCATTTGAGAGCTACTTATGGCTGCCCCACAATAGCCTATTGAGCAACCAAAGCATTCACATAGTTCCTCTTCTTGATAACTCCATAGAAACGATGAACACTTTGTAGCACTGCTTATCTAGATCTCCTCTCTCTTTGACCTCCAATGTTAGAAAGCCTCGTGTACTCGGCCATGTTGGGATGATTGATTAAAGCATCAAGCATGCATGATTTTGATGAAGGTGTGAGGTGTTTGAAATAGGATTGAAAGATTCCATGGGCATAGCGATGCACCCCCGACTTTGATAGTTCTTTCCTATCCACATTATGGGCACCCAGAGCAGGGGGTGGGTTCTTGTGGAAGAGGGGGGGTTCTTGAGGTGGAGGAATGGGTGGTTCATGTGGATTATCTAAACTAAAGGACTGTGGTGGAGAAGAGGGTGGAGGGAGAGGAAGAGAAGGGGAAAGGCTTAGATCATCGTCAACGATGAGTGTTTCTTGCTGACGTGTCTCCACTCTCTTTCTTGCACGAGCTATTTGTTTCCTCTCCTCCTCTTGATCTTAGTGTGGACGGAGGGAAATCGTTCTTATTGCATTTTCGACTCCTGCTACTTTGAGAACCCAATCTCAAGGAACTAAGAGAGAAAAATTTATGAGGGCTCAATGATAGGATAGTACTAGAGTATATAAGAATTAGCTTTTTCACATCTCAGTGGATTTCCTATCTATATAGTACATGCTTGATTGGATAGTCAAGATAAACATATAGATAAAAAGAAATCAATTATCCATTTTAAAATAATCTATTATTAAAATAAATATTTATATATCTAAATATTTATCATATCTAAATATAATTTAAAAAATAAAATTTTATCTTTTCTTTGATAATATAACTACATTTTCTTTCATAATGGATTTTTTTAAATTTTATCTAAAAGTTTTTCCTACACATAATAATATTTTCATGAAATATTAAATTCAAAAAATTAACTTTTTGAAATGAAATTACTATTTTTACAATTTTAAAAAATATAATACTTAGAAATTACTTATATTTTTATATTTATAAAGTATATATTTTATTCTTTAAAATTTCATATTTTTATTCTCTTTCTATGTATGTTTCTCATGTATGATGTTATCTTTAGAAGATTAATATATATTAAATTAATTTTTTTAAAGTAAAAATTTTAAAAATTAATATCAAAAAATTTAATGGGAAGGTGGGAGGGAGGTGCCATGTGGCAGACGTGCATGCCACGGGCACTCACCTACCACGTGGTGCCATCATGGCTGATGTGGCTATACTCCCCATGTCTATATGGGGTGACATGTGGAAGGATGCATGACATGGCATTCCATGATGTGGCATGCCATGCCACTAAGTGTGAGGTGGCATACAAAGGTGACAAGATGATGTGGCATTAATGACCAGGATGATGAGGTGGAAACTCAACTAGGTTGATCATGTTAATATGGAAGAGGGGTGGAGGTGGCAAGGTGAGGTACCAATCATCCTTGGAATAGCTATGCATCCTAGGATGTTCTAGATTAGCAAAATAATTAGTTTTCAATATTAGCTAGGAAGTTATTTTTTTCTATTTTTCCAAGATCTAAAATCATCAAGAATTAAGTGTTTTTAGTTCATCTACTGGGAGAAGGGACAACTTGGAGCATCTACCTCAACTCGAGAAGCTACAAAACATCAAAGGTGAGAGATGAGAATGTCCTTTCTTGATCCCTCTAGGATCTATTCTACCAAGGTTGGCCTAGTGGCGGTTGAGTGGGTTGTCTCCCAACTCATCTATACTCATATCCTTGACTAAGGCACTTTCTTTCTTAGTTTGAACGTGGTCTTGGATGGGATGGATAACTTCCACATTCATGTCTTGTAAGTTGTCTACCAAATCGATTGCCTCTTGCAAACATTCATCAAGTTTAGACCTATAGAGATGGTCATGGATTTTATTTCTCTTTAACCATAAACCCTTTTTGTGGAGTGTGATGCATGTGGAGACACCATTGGAGCTGTTCTGAATCAAGAAGGTCATGCCATAGCTTTTGAAAGCAGGCATCTTCAACATGCCATAGCTTTTGAAAGCAGGCATCTTCAACATGCAAAGCTACACTTGCAAGTTTATGAGAAAGAGATATTGGCAGTTGTTCATGCCCTTACTGTGTGGAAGCATTATTTTCTTGGACTTGAATTTATTGTCAAAACGGATTATCAGAGTTTGCGGCACTTTTGGACGCAAACTAAGTTATTAGAGAAGCATATGAGATGGGCAAAATTCCTCTCTATGTTTCATTTTTTAGATTTTGTATACACCTGGTAAGAAGAATGTAGTGGCTGATGCTCTTTCTAGAAGGCCTTAGGTGCATGCTATCAGTGTTGCCTATCATTAGGATCTTTTCGACATGCAGAATTCCTATGATACTGATGATGATTTTCAGCTTATATGGGCTAATTTACAGCAGGGCATTTCATCCCCGATGCAAAACCGCTTATGTGTGCATAAGGATTTACGGCCTAAGGTGATGGATGAATGCTTGCACTGCCGTATTTTATGCAGGACATAGAGGAATTCTTGGCACTATATGCAGGCCTTGGAGAGGTACTTTTTATGGCCAAACATGCGGCGTGAATGCATGGTTTGACAGAAAGTGAAGTTCGACAGGCATAGGGCACCTAGTTTGCTTCAACTGTTGCCTATTCTGGATCAGCCATGGGAGTCCATAGTGATGGATTTTATCATGGATTTACCTAAAACGTAGCAAAGGAATGATGCCATATGGACCATCATTGCCAGGTTTAGCAAGCAAGCTCATTTCATTCTTGTGCGAACGAATATTAAGCTTGAGCACAAGGCGAGAATATTCTTGGCCCAAATTTTCAAGCATCATGGTATGCCCAAGACTATTGTGGGTGATCGGGATCCGAGAACCACAAGTTTGTTTTGGCGGGCTTTATTTGATAATATGGGCACAAAGCTGAGTTTTTCATCAGTTTATCATTCTTAGACGGATGGGCAAAGTGAAATTGCATACTTGATTTGCTCAAATGTTATGTGGCTAAGTGAAAATCAGATTGGGAGAAGTACTTGCCTCTTGTGGAGTTTGCTTATAACAATTCGGTGCACACCTCCACTAGGAAATCACCTTTTAAGATTGTTTATGGCAGGGTGGTGCTTCCATCTATCCTTCGCACGAAGGATGAAATCTTTGTTGTCAATGAGTATGTTAGAGATTTGGATACAGCTTTCTCACTAGTACGAACAGCATACAAAGAACTCAAGAAAAACATATGAAAGCTACAGATAAACATCGCAGACATGCAGATTTCAAAGATGGTGATTGGGTGCTTCTCAAGTTTGAGAAGGCACGCCTTCGAAAGCAACCCAATAAGGAAGCCAAGTGCCCAAAGTTGTCTCCAAGGTACTATGGGCCATTCCAAGTGTTGGAATGGATTAATGAGGTGGCTTTTAGGCTTGCTTTGCCTAAGCACTCGCACATACATAATGCTTTTCATGCTAGCCTTCTCAAGACATATGTGGGTCCTAAGCCGCTTGAGCTGGTTATTGCAGATCAGCTCCAAATTGATGAGCTTGAAGAAGTGCTTCAACTAGAACAGATTGTGTTTCGTAAGGAATGGAGAGCTGTCTAGTGGTAGGCTTATCCGCCGCCGCAGGTTTCTTGTGAAGCTTAAGAACTACCCTGCTATGGATGCGAAGTGGGTAGATGAAGACTACTTCAAGGATTATCTGAATCTTCTATAGGTTTATTTGGCTGCTTTTTCAGTTTTGCGGACAACAGATTAGCAACCGGGGAGAATGTCATTTTCCTGACTATACACATGTGGAGGAACACCATGGAAGGGTAGGTATAGACCTTGGTGTGTGTTCAAAGCATAGTTTAGTACATGTGGAAGGACTCCATAGAAGGATTGAGATCTTGGTGTCAGTTCCTGGAATGGTTTACTACCATTGTCCATGCCTCATTAATGCATCATAGCCTTACCTAAGCACCTATTTATTGATTTCTAATCTTTTCTTAACCTTAAATAGATGACAAATTAAATTGGCTTTATGGTCAACATAAAAGTATTCTTACAGGCATGCTTGTTGAAGACATGCCAAATCAATCGCTAATTATTCTACCTAAATTGGCTAATGTAGACATATTGATGGACACTAAGTACAAACTCTTACACCAACTAGTCCACACAATGGATAATATAGGTACTATTTAAGTTCTGAAACACTCACCAACTCAATTTTTCTTTTTAGTTCAAAACCGTGACCTTCAAAAAAAGAAACTTCCACCTCTCAAAGAATGTGTTGCCCATGGCTTAGCCACAAGCTCCTCCACGAGTATAAACTTGTGCATGTGTATATATACACATACAGGTACATACATATGATAAATATACATGTGCGTGTGCATATTAGTACATTAAATTACATATCTACATGTGTGTGTGAGCACGCACGAGCCTGTGTGTAACTGACAGAAATGTATCATAATACTTGAGGGCACATCTACAAAATTAAGCTTTAGAATTGTGTTCACAAGTCATAAGAAGCAACAAAATGTCTATATAACCAACGGATCAAGCTTTTCCCCTTACATAAGACACTTTTTTAAGGGTAACAAACTCCGCAGTGAGTCAATAAAGTACGCTGAACTTAGTGAAAATGTGATACACCTCTTGATAATAATTTGTATCGCCAGTTCAAAGTTAAGTGCATTGCCTCTGCTCCCTTAAAGAGTGAAGATATTGCTGAAACAGGTGGTAGAGAACAACAGGCTTGAAAACAGCATGACAAGTGATAAGACAGGTTATATTCCCTAAAAATTTTGAGAGATGCTCTCATAAAAAACTTCATTCTAAACATACATATGTACACTCCCAGCCACAAACGAGTCTAGGGAAACTTGTTTTGGCATAATCACTTCAAGATCTACTTTACAAATCAATGCAAGAATCATATGCCACGCTTACGAGTCTTCATACTCATTGAGCTGCCATCTCCCCGGGCAATGTTATGCATTGGTCATAAAAGCATTATTACTTATCAATGGATTGAAGCCCAACAGTCCTTAATCGGAATTTGTATTGAGGAGCTGAATCCTCCTCCTCCTCCTCCTCCTCCTCGTCATCACTAATATCACCTGCTAGACTGTCCCAACGAGAGTAATCAAGCCCAGAATGTCCTTTTGGTTTGGGAATCGCTTCCCAACCCTGCAAAGGAGGATCTGCTGGTTCCTTCGAAGGCAAATGCGATGTTGGGGAGGTTGATGAAGTCTCAGCTTTAGCATCTTCAGGCATCTCATCTTCTCCTTCAGGTATTGGAGCAAGTGACTTGCCAGAGTAAACATGATTAAACTCCCTCTCTCTCTCTCTCTCTCTCTCTCTCTCTCTCTCTCTCTCTCTCTTATGCCAGGCTTATGCACAGATTGCATGACATTGAGGTATCCGAGGATATGCAGTGGGGGATATATGCTTTGTATGAGTCTGTGACAGGCAGAGTCCGAGCTCCAGGCGGACTATCTGATAGGGTGACCAGCACGATAGGGGTGAAGCAGGGATGCCTGCTATCGCCCACCCTCTTTGGACTGTACACATTGATGCGGTCTCTGATTATGTAGACAGATTGGGAGGCCCAGGGGCATGCCTGGCAGGGGTGTTGATACCCATCTTGTTATATGCTGATGATATTGTTCTAATCTCAGACTCTCCGGAGGGATTACAAAGACACCTCATCCATCACACCCCCCCACTAGCTGAGTACTTTCATAGTTTATTTCATGTTCATTTTGTCCTTTTTTCTCTAGACATCCAGAAGACATTGACAGTTGTACATTGATTTGTCTCATAGGTCGAGTTCGGCCTCTAGTAGACGTTAATACAGCTTTCTTTCTCTCTCTCTCTCTCTCTCTCTCTCTCTCTCTCTCTCTCATCTGAAACAAAACATGCAGTAGAGGATGCACTCATAAAAATGCGATAAGTTGTTATTGAACATTTCATGACTCTTAGGAAAGATATATTTGCAGACCTGAGAGAAGAAACAAGAATAAAAAGGTGATATTCTGAAGAAGGTGCAATGCAAAGGTGAAGGTAGCAAGACCAGAGACAGACAACTTGAAAAAAAAAACACAAAAGACACGTCTCAAACAAGGGCTCTAATTATGTTGCACAAATAAGAAACCTGTTTTTGGAGGTCTCAAGGCATGCATCTGCATTACGGCACAGAGGAGGGAGGAAAAATACAAGGCTTGATAGTGTGCAAGTAGTCAAAAGAATTAAGCAATTATGAAATGTGAACACATGAACCCCTAAATGCATCATCATGCAAAATAGACAAAGCAGTACCACTTGTGTCCTAAGCCGAGCTTGGAGATTGCGGTATACATCTGATGATGGATTGATCTCCAGCAGTCTATTTACATCAAATAGTGCCGAATGATAGTCCTTCATTGCAACAAGTGTTTGTGCACGTAACATTAGAGCTCCCGTGTGTTTGGCATCCAATTCCAATACTGCACTGCATTCCTCAGCTGCCTGCAATGCAACATCTAGCCTCAGTTTTTGAACATAAATAAACTTTATTCCTCAGATGCATTTCAGGATTTCCCATCAAAATAGCACAAAGTTCAATAGAGATATGGATCATCAAGCCATCATTTGCTACTATTGATGTCTAGACCATCAATATATGTCTCTTTCTAGTGTAGATAACCCCAACTCATGCCAAAAGGCGTTTAACAATTCCCCATGGTCTTTTATCTCCTGTGCTTACTACGGCCATGCTGGGTTTGGTCAAGCCACCAATCATACATTTGCAAGAGGCACAAGCAGGAAATACTAGACATCAATATGATCAGCAGGAATGTGCTGAGAGCCTTCGTGTGTTGGGTGTATTCTTGCCTTGACCATTTGGAAACACAACCTTCTTGGAGCTGATTTGTCATGTGCACAAGCTGAGTTAGGGATAGACTAACGGGCGGGCGCCCAAGTGTGAAGGCCCGATGACCGGCCAAGAACCTATAAAAGGGTGGCCAAGGTTAGTCATTAGTCATATAGAGTCTCGCGAGACTTGTGAGAGCTCTATGGTCTTGGAGCCTGGATCTAGTGGTGCAGACGTGCACCTGCTTTACGCAACCGAGACCGGCAGCAATCTCGAGGCCCGCGAGGGTAGCTTCATGGCGGTATGGGACGTCGCGAGGAGGAGATTGGTCGGTACGTCAACCTAGTTAGCTCAGCTCGTGGCTCGGTGGGGACAGCCCAGACTGTGGGCTTGCCCATAGCTGTCATGGTTGGGAGGTGAGTCAGGCCTGCATCCCCTTGTTGTTTGTTTGTTTGCAGGTTTCGAGTCTCGTACCAGGAACGATCACGAGAAGATCCGGTGGGGATTTGACAGTGGTATCACGAGCAAGTCAGTAGGTAGAGAAGATGAGATCGAAGAAAGATATGTGTTCAAAAAAGCTTGCTGTTTTTCCTGTGCATACTGCTGTTTTCAGATTCAGTATGTTGTTTTTTCATCATAAGAACCCGTCATGATAGCGATTGAGGTCTAGAAAGGGTTGTTTGGAAAGATGGTTCTGAACTGTATAAACAGTTTCAGCAGAGAGAACGGAAAAAAAAAAAGCATGGTTGCTTTTGGCTCGGAAGAGAGAGAGAGAGGGAGAAGCGATGGATTGGCTGTTGCAGGGTCGCAAGCGCATGCTGGTCATGTGCTTGTTGGAGGCGCATGCATGTAGTAGGCTAGGTCTACGTAGACAGCCAGCCAAGCCTACGTAGGCAGTCAACCAAGCCTACGTAGGCAGGCGCCCAGGCCCAGGCCAGGCCTACGCAGGCGCCCAGGCCAGGCCGCCTTGTGGCCACGCCTACGCAAGGCTGGCGCAGACGCAGGCTGAAGCGAAAGCACCGGCAGCAAAGTTGGCGACGGCAGCATTCAACCGACGGCGCTAATCCGGGAGGGAAGGAGAAAAAAAAAACACAAAAGCATTCGGCGCTTTTGATTTTTTTTTAGATTAAACTTTTCTTTTTAAGTTTAAAAGCCTCTCCAACGTTTAAAGGTGTTTTATTTTTTTTAAGAAAACAGAATATATATATCCATATATATATATATCCATATATATATATATATATATATATATATATATATATATATATATATATATATATATATATATTAAACACAAAAGCCAAAGCTCAAGTAGCTTTTGGGAATCGTTATATAAACCCCTTAAGTGGGCTTCTTGCCACACATCTCTCAAGTTTTCAAGCTCTCCAGCTCACAAGTTCCCTTGCACTTTTATTGTGCAAAGTTCGAATTTTCTCTCCACTTGTCCTCTTCACGAAGTCAACCAAAGAATCAGAGTTGGAGCCCTTGTCGAACGTGAAGGCTTGCCGGCTACGGAAGATACCGATGCCGATCTTTTTGACGATTATGTGTCAAAATCAGATTTCCAAGAATTCAAAGTAGCTATCGAAGCTTCTTCTTCAGAACGTCAGGCAAAATTGCCGCCCAGATGCAAGCCTTGCAGACTTCCATCTCTCTTTTGACCACTACCCTCTCTACTCTTTCGGGTATGGATACCTTGGCCTCTGCTTTAGGCCCCAACATTACTCTGAAACCGTTCAGGGGCGAGCAAAAGCAATGTACCAAGGAGATTGTGGACACATGGCTACATAAGTGGCAGGTCCATTTTCAATTTCATCCATACGATGATGGAAAAAAGATCCAGTTATTAGCAGCAGCAGGTTTCCTCTTCGGCAAAGCTTTGCTTTGGTGGAAGGAACTCAACCCTAAGCCAACAACTTGGGCACAATTCGAAGACGTCTTCAAGAAGGAATTCCTCAAGAAAGAGGATGATTATGATGTTGTTGCCCGGTTTACAGCTTTGACCATGACCTCGCAGCACCTCACTTATGAGGTCTACCTCCAGAAGTTTAGGGACTTGCAGATGAAAGCTACAAAGATGGATCCCACTACTCTTTTGGGATTCTTCGTAGCTGGTTTACCAGACTCCTATCGTTTACAAGTTAAAAATAACAAATGCAAAACACTGGACAAGGCCATTCATTCAACTCGTATCTATGATGATACAATGGTCTCTTCCAAGTCTAAACCCGTTACCGAGCAGGGGAACAAGCATAAAAGAAAGTTCTCCGTACCTATGGCTAACACGACTGAATGAAAGTCTTCGGACCAACCTTCGAAGAATTCAAGTTCAACACCAGCGAAGAAGAAACGACTCCTTAGGGCTTTAAAGCTCACGAAGGAAGGACGTTGTTTTATCTGCGAAGAAAAAGGACACATGCGCAAGGAGTGCCCAAAGCAAAAGGGTGCAAAGACCAACGCAGGACCCAAGCCAAAGACAGCTAACCAGTTGTCTTTGACAAGTACATCAGTTACTGTACTTTCTCGCCCTAGTACTTGTTCTGATTGTCTGTTCAACTTTAAAGTATTTGGCTTACATGATCTCCGCGTTTATGGAGAAGTGAACGGCCATAAGATTCACATTCTTCTAGACCCTGGCAGTTCACACAACTTTGTTAACTACAAACTTGTGCAGAAATTGAGTCTTGATACGACACCCAGCAATCATACCTATGAGGTACGCCTACCTGCGGGAAGGCAAGTATGGGATCGAAAGGTGGAGATGCTTCCAATCCAAATTCAAGACTACAAATATACTCTGGAATGCTATGTTATGCACCTAGAAAATGTAGAGTTGTTATTAGGGATTGAGTGGTTTAAGACTCTTCAAGTCCAGATAGATTGGTCTAGTCATATTTTTTCTTTTCAACATAGGGACATCCAGTATAGTATTTTAGGTGATTGTATTCATCCCTCTCAGGGACCTCTTGTAAATACAGTTGATTTTGGAAATATAATGGATTCTCTTTGTATACCGCTTTCCATTGTGTATTGATTCCACTTTCTTCATTTCTCATACCTTCCATGGATGTCAATGAATTAAGTGTGTTTGAAAGCAAAGAATTACATAAGATACTTGATTCTTTTCAAGATGTATTTCCTAAGGAACTGCAATCGGGTTTACCACCTGAACGGGCCGTAGATCATCATATTGACTTGATCCCTGGTGCTTATCCTGTCAGTATTCCACCTTATAGGATGAGCCAAGCTGAGGAAGATGAGTTGGCTAAACAACTCGAAGATTATCCGAGGATGAGCCAGATCCGTCCAAGTAAATCACCTTGGGGTGCACTTGTGTTGCTTAGGAGAAAGAAGGACAACACCTGGAGAATGTGTATAGATTACAAGAGATTGAACAAGCTGACAATTAAGAACCGTTATCCTCTCCCTAGATCAGATGACCTGATTGACCGGTTAGTAGGAGCGAAATATTTCACGAAGATAGATTTACGTACTGGCTATCACCAGATACGTATTCATGAAAGGCATGTCCAAAGAACCGCCTTTCGCCATTACAAGTTTCTCGTATTACCTTTTGGGTTAACCAATGCTCCAGCCACTTTCCAGCAAATGATGAACGATCTTTTTCGTGAACATTTGGGAAAATTCGTCGTGGTGTTCCTGGATGATATTTTGATATATAGTCGTACTCTTGAGGATCATGTTAGACACCTCACGATTGTCTTATCTATTTTAAGACAGAATCGACTATATGCTAAGTTAAGTAAATGTGAGTTTTTTATGACAGACATCATTTACTTGGGACACAAGATCACTAGAGATGGATTGAGCATTGACTATGACCAAGTTCAGAAGGTTCTGGACTGGCCTATACCGCGAATAGTGAAACAACTTCGTTCTTTTCTCGGTTTTGTTGTTTTTCTTCGGAAATCTGTGCGGGAGTACTCTCAGCTCACACTACCGATGACCGACGGAAGGGGAGTATGTCATGTGCACAGTGTGTATCTACCGTGTGCTACACGCACACAAGACTAGCTTCGAGGTTTGGGGAAGCTTGGAGCTAGGCAGGCGAGCTGAGTTAGGGATAGACTAACGGGGGGGGCGCCCCCAATGACCGGCCAAGAACCTATAAAAGGGTGGCCAAGATTAGTCATTAGTCATATAGAGTCTCACGAGACTTGTGAGAGCTCTATGGTCTTCGAGCCTGGATCTAGCGCAGACGTGCACCTGCTTTACGCAGCCGAGGCCGGCAGCAATCTCGAGGCCCGCGAGGGTAGCTTCGTGGCGGTATGGAACGTCGCGAGGAGGAGATTGGTCGGTACGTCAACCTAGTTAGCTCAGCTCGTAGCTCGGTGGGGACAGCCAAGACTGTGGGCTTGCCCACGGCTGTCATGGTTGGGAGGTGAGTCAGACCTGCACCCCCTTGTTGTTTGTTTGTTTGCAGGTTTCGAGTCTCGTACCAGGAACGATCAGGAGGAGATCTGGTGGAGATTTGACATGATTTTATGATCAAGACAACACATCAAAGCCTAAGGTACTTCTTGATGCAAAAAATGCTTTCGGAGAAGCATATGAGGATGGCAAACTTCTTGTCCATGTTTCATTTTCAATTTATGCACACTCCAAGAAAGAAGAATGTGATCGCAAATGCATATATACCTAGATGAATCCAGGAACATGCCCAAATTCACCTTTTCGGAACGTGAATGTTATATACTCATGGTAGTCAACCCACAAGACTATACAACTATCAACTCCATTATGCATAGTATGGACTAGATACTACGACATCCCCACTAACGTCATCAGTGCCCAATAGTGGGTGTAGAACTCTGTATCAAGATATGCTCTCACACACGCACTCCACAGACACACACACACACACACACACACACACATAAGAGCATATATTCACACAAAGGCCTTTGTACTGAGTTTCTATCAAACCTCCGGAGATGCAGGGCAGACTCAGCCATAATGAAGCCTAGCACTAAGGGAAGTAGCAAATAGAAAGAATTAGTACAACAAATAAGTAGTTGATAGGGCAAATGCACCGCTAAAGATAGAAAGAAATAGCACAATATCAACTGACCGCAACTCGGACGAAAACTTCACAATGTGAAATCTGCATGACCGCTAATACGGCTGAATTATATACCTAGATGAATCCAAGAACATGCCCAAATTCACCTTTTAGGAACGTGCATGTTATATACTCATGGTAGTCAACCCACAAGACTCATGGTAGTCGACTCCATTATGCATAGTATGGACTAGATACTACGACATCCCCACTAACGTCATCAGTGCCCAATAGTGGGTGTAGAACTCTGTATCAAGATATGCTCACACACACGCACTCCACAGACACACACACACACACACATAAGAGCATATATTCACACAAAGGCCTTCGTATGGACTGATCTAATGGCTAGTCATGTACATGCCTCTTTATGTGATCAAAAAGGGGTAGCTTATGAAGGACAACTGCCTATGTGTTGTGTCAAACATGAGGCAAAAGGTCATTAATGAGTGCCATGCTCCTCCGTATGCAAGACATAGAGGTATCATTCCTCCTACGTGCATGATTAAGCGCTATTTCTTTTGAAATTTGGCCAAGTGTGCATAAGGATACTGAGGCATATGTACATGCATGTATCACATGCCAAAAGGTCAAGTTTGACAAGCAAAAGGCTCCAGGTTTGCTTCAGACGCTGCCTATTCCCTCGCAGCCATGGGAGAGTATTGCCATGGACTTTATCATTGATTTGCCTCATACTCAGTAAGACAATGATGCTATTTGGATATTGTTGACAGGTTTAGCAACCAGACACACTTCGTGCCGGTCAGAAAGACCATCCAGCTTGACCATATGGTCAAGATATTTGTGGCACAAGTGTTCGAACACCATGGTATGCCTAAGTCCGTTGTGGGGATAGAGATCCTGGGACCACGAGCCTCTTTTGGAGAACTCTGTTTGACAATATGGGCATTGAGCTAGATTTTTCATCGACTTATCTGTCAGAATGCACAGCGGAAATGAAGACAACTACTGTAGAGAGCAATACACAGATGAAAGAGAGAGAGAGAAGCTAGTGTAACTCTGCTATATACACCAATAAATTCCGGAATACACAATGGAGAGTGTGGGGGGGCAAGGGGCCATTTTATATAGCCCCAGGCTGCTCGTCAGCCACCACAAAAACAGCCGACAGCAACCCACAACTAGTACAAGCCCAGTTGGCCAGCAGAAAGGCAGTCGGCCAGCAAATCGGAAGTCGGCCAAGGCTGTACTGCAAGTCGGGTATCAAACACCTAGTCGGCAAGCAAAAAGGAGACAGCCGACAACCCTCCCACACCCAGAAAAATGGGAAAAAAATACATGGAAGTGAGGAAAAATGGGGACACACCAAAACTGTGCGGGCACACCCACAACAGAGACCCTGACAGTGTGTACATATAGATGACTGCTAACACCCCCTCTCAGCTCCTAGATGTGGAACCAACCCTAGTGAGCTGGAGTGCCGCCGGAGCATAGCCTGAGGTAGAGACTTCGTGAAGGGATCCGCCACATTGTCCTCCGTCGAACTTGGATACTCAAACAGAACGCGGAGCTTCCTGCTGCAGCGGGGGCTCATCTCCAGCTACGGTCTCAACCTCCTCAACTGACTGAGGCAGTCCAGGTGGAACAATCGACTGGGAATCATCATCAGAATCATCTGGGTCTCCAAGAAGTGGCGGCTCATAAACAGTGGAAACCGGAACATGCTCATCAAAAACCACATCCCTACTGACGACAACCTCGTTCCTATCTGGATCATACAACCTATATCCCTTGGAAAGAGAGTTATACAAGCTTTTGGGACTTTGAGTCCAGCTTCCCCCTCTGCTTCTTTGGAATGTGAACATGTGCATCACTCCCAAACACACGGAAATGGCAGACGTCAGGTTTCCTACCAAAATGTGCCTCAAAGGGAGTCATGTTCGGTACTGCAGTCGTCGGAGAACGGTTGAGGATATGGACAGCCGTAGCCACAGCCTCTCCCCAAAGTGGACGAGGAAGATCACGATGCTCCAAAGCATTGTCCTCGCCATCTCCACCACAGTCCTGTTCTTATGCTCAACTACTCCATTCTCTGACGGCGAACTTGTATTAGCCAGCTCCTGCTTGATGCCATGTTCCGCACAAAACCGCACGAATGCATTGGAAGAAAATTCTCCTCCTTTGTCAGCCCTAAGAGTCTTTATCTACAAGCCACACTCTTTCTCCACCATCACATGCCACTCCTTGAACCAAGCAAAAGCTTGGTCCTTCTCTGAAAGGAAATAAACCCATGTGAATCTGCTACAATCATCAACAAGCAGCATAAAATACAAAGAACCTCCCAAGGATGATGTCTGCGTAGGTCCACACAAGTCAGTGTGTACCAACTCCAAAGGTTTCGAAGCTCGCCTGGAAGCCTGCTTCAGAAAAGATTTCCTATGCTGCTTACCACGAATGCAAGAACTACAGCATCCTTGCCTGCTGCCAACATCTGGCAAGCCAACCACCATCCAGTCCCGGAAAGCTCGCTGCAATGCATCCACATTCAACTGGCCAAACCGAAAGGGCCACAAATCACCAATCTGAGAACCTGTCAAAGAGGAGAGTACAAAGAGTTTGTATATACCATTCTCCACGCCGCCTTCCCAAACAACCTCGCCAGTCTCGCAGTCCCGAAGAGCAATAGAATGCTCCTCAAACTCCACCCGGAAGCCAGTCCTGCACACCTCATGCACTGATTATAAATGAAAACCAAGTGCTGGGACGTAAAGAACACGAGAGGAATGTTTCTCCCCTCTACCATCGGGACTTGTGGGTTTTGTCCCCACAGCTATCATGGTTGGGTGGTGTCAAATCCCCACCGGATCTCCTCGTAGAACGCTCCTGGTTCGAGACTCGAAACCTGCAAACAAACAAATAAGAAGGGGATGCAGGCCTCACTCACCTCCCAACTATGACAGCCGTGGGCAAGCCCACAGTCTTGGCTGTCCCCACCGAGCCACGAGCTGAGCTAACTAGGTTGACGTACCAACCAATCTCTACCTCGCGACGTCCCATACCGTTGCGACGCTACCCTCGCGGGCCTGGAGATTGCTGTCGGCCTCAGCTGCGTAAAGCAGGTGGACGTCTGCACTAGATCCAAGCTCCAGACCATAGAGCTCTCACAAATCTCGCGAGACTCTATATGACTAATGACTAACCTTGGCCACCCTTTTATAGGCTCTTGGCCGATCATCGGGCGTCCACACTTGGGCGCCCACCCGTCCATACTTGGGTGCTCGCCCGTTAGTCTATCCCTAACTCAGCTCGCCAATCAACCTGCCTAGCTCCAAGCTTCCCCAAACCTCGAAGCTAGTCTTGTGTGCGTGTAGCACACGGTAGATACACACTGTGCACATGACATACTCCCCTTCCTCTAAGAGCTCACTCCTGAGCTCACTAAAAAGCCAGGGTAATCTCTCTGAAGAGTAGTCAATGTCTCCCATGTAGCGTTCTCCTCAACACGATCCTTCCACTTGATCTTGTATTCCGTGATAAGCGTATTACGCAATCTTCTTTCACGAAATCCAAGAATCTTTTTAGGTTCGTGTAGAACAAATGTCATGTCCTCGACATCTATGATTTCTTGAGGAGTAACTAACTGGTCTGTTCCACCCAGTACTTCCTTAAGTCTAAGGACATGAAATAAGGACATGAAATACAGGATGAACTTTCACATAAGAAGGCGAATCCAATTCATATGCAACCGAACCAATCCTTCATGTAATACGAAATGGTCCACAATATCTAGGGGATAATTTCGAAGATCGACCTGTCCGTAAAGTCTCGGAATCTTTCGGAACTCGCAAATACACCATCATTCCTTCAGAGAACTCTCTGGGTGAACGATGTCTATTAGAATAAAATCTGTCTCGGTCTTGAGCACTTCTAATAGATTCCTTCGCAACTTGTAATATTTCTTGCATATCTTGCAAAAAATTACGTGTTGCATCATGCTGAAGTCCTGAGAATCCTACTGTAACAGGTGATCTAGGTTGAAAACCATACATAAGCATGAAAGGACTAAATCTTGTACTCGTATGCTTAGTACTGTTATATGCAAATTCTAACATAGGAAGATAATCCTCCCACGAACTTTGTTTTTTGGATACATATGCTTGAAGCATATCCTCCAAAATCTGATTCACTCTTTCTGTCTGGCCATCAGATTGAGGATGATCTGAGGAATTCATATTCAAAGTTGTTTCCAAGTTCTCAAAAGCAAGTTTCCAAAAATCACTCGTACAGTTAGAGTCCCTATCACTGACTATGTCCTGCGGTAACCCGTACAGTCTAAACAATTGCTCGATAAACTGCAGTGCTAATTGCGTAGCTGTAATAGTCTTCCGGGTCGGTAAAAATCTAGTCATTTTTGTCAAGCGATCTACCACAACCCAAATAGAATCGTGGCCTTGATGTGTTCTTGGCAATCCGGTAATAAAATCCATGGAAATACTTTTCCATTTATTACCTGGGATTTGCGAAGGATGCAACAACCCAGCCTGTCTAAAGCGTTCACCTTTTTTTGCTTGACAAATTTGACACTTGAGAACATAATCTTCTACATACTCTTTCATCTTTGGCCAATAAAAAGTGTGTTTCACTAACGATAGCATCCTGTGTACCCCAGGGTGTCCAACAGGAGGGGCATCGTGACACTCCTCAATGTCCGAGATATGTGGTACACAAATTTTGTCATTACGGAATAGTAAACCATTCCGAATCATCCACTGGCCTCCTGCAGCAACCTGAATAGTAGACTGCTCAGTCATGGAGTCTTGGTCAATCAATGAGCTCCCGTCCTGGATCTTCTGCCAAAATGGACCAAAATAACTATCAGTCCTGCAAAGCCCTCTCAATGACTGAAATAAGTCAGTAGAAATCTCGGTAAACGACAAAGTATTCACCTCTCTAATTCGACTAAGCGCATCTGCAACACTGTTCATGGACCCTTTTCAATAACGAATCTCAAAATCAAAATCTTGCATTAGCTCAGCCCGATGAGCTTTCCTTCCTCTCAAATCATCCGCATCACACACATACTTGATTGACTGATGATCAGTCAATACCACAAACTTGAAGCCATATAAATAATGTCTCCAAACCTTGAGAGCATGAATCACAGCATAAAGCTCTTTCTCAAGGGTTGGCCAACGAGATTGAGTGTCGTCTAGCTTTTTACTTTCAAAAGCAACAGGTCTACCATCTTGAAATAGAGCAGCCCCGATGTCATAGTCACTGGCATCAGTTTCAAGAACTTAAGGACGACTAGGATCGGGTAATGCTAAGATAGGTGCTTCCTTGACTTTATCTTTCAAAAGTTTGAAGGTCAAATCCAAATCGTTATTCCAAGTGATATGCTGATTTGACTTACGTCCACGACCTTTCAACAAGTCAGTCATCTCGGTAGTGTGAGCTGAGAGTACTCCCGCACAAATTTTCGAAGAAAAACAACAAAACCGAGAAAAGAACGAAGTTGTTTCACTGTTCGCGGTATAGGCCAGTCCAGAACCTTCTGAACTCGGTCATAGTCAATGCTCAATCCATCTCTAGTGATCTTGTGTCCCAAGTAAATCATGTCTGTCACATAAAAAACTCACATTTACTTAACTTAGCATATAGTCGATTCTGTCTTAAAATAGATAAGACAATCGTGAGGTGTCTAACATGATCCTCAAGAGTACGACTATATATCAAAATATCCTCCAGGAACACCACCACAAATTTTCCTAAATGTTCACAAAAAAAGATCGTTCATCATTTGCTGAAAAGTGGCTCGAGCATTGGTTAACCCAAAAGGTAATATGAGAAACTCGTAATGGCCATACCTAGTCCGAAAGACGATTCTTTCGACATGCCTTTCATGAATACGTATCTGGTGATATCCAGTACGTAAATCTATCTTCGTAAAATATTTCGCTCCTGCTAACCGGTCAATCACGTCATCCGGTCTAGGGAGAGAATAACGGTTCTTAATTCTCAACTTGTTCAATCTCTTGTAATCTATACACATTCTCCGGGTGTTGTCCTTCTTTCTCCTAAGCAACACAGGTGCACCCCAAGGTGATTTACTTGGACAGATCTGGCCCATCCTCAAATAGTCTTCGAGTTGTTTAGCCAACTCATCTTCCTCAGCTTGGCTCATACTGTAAGGTGAAATACTAACAGGATGGGCACCAGGGATCAAGTCAATACGATGATCTACTGCCCTTTCAGGTGGTAAACCCGATGGCAGTTCCTTAGAAAATACGTCTTGAAACGAATCAAGTATCTTCTGTAATTCTTTGCTTTCAAATACACTTAATTCATAGAAGGTATGAGCAATGAAGAAAGTGGAATCAATACACAATGGAAAGCAATATACAAAGAAGAATCCATTATATTTTCAAAATCAACTGTATTTACAAGAGATCCCTGAGAGGGATGTATACAATCACCTAAAATACTATACTGGGTGTCCTTATGTTGAAAAGAAAAAATATAACTAGACCAATCTATCTGGACTTGAAGAGTCTACATGTTCTAGGTGCATAATATAACATTCCAGAATATCTTTGTAGTCCTGAATCTGGATTGGTAGCATGTCCACCTTTCGATCCCATACTTGCTGATCCGCGGGTAGGCGTACCTCATAGGTATGATCGCTGGGTGTCGTATCAAGACTCAATTTCTGCACAAGTTTGTAGTTAACAAAGTTGTGTGAGCTGCCAGAGTCTAGAAGAATGTGGATTCTATGGCCATTCACATCTCCATAAACTCGGAGAAGATCATGCAAGCCAAAAACTTTAGAGTTAAACAAACAATCAGAACATGTACTAGGGCGAGAAAGTATAGTAACTGACGTTCAAAGACAACTGGTTAGCTGCCTTTGGCTTGGGTCCTGCATTGGTCTCTGCACCCTTTTGCTTCGGGCACTCGTTACGCATGTGTCCTTTTTCTTCGCATATAAAATAACGTCCCTCCTTCTTGAGCTTCAAAGCCTTAAGGAGTCGTTTCTTCTTCGCTGGAGTCGAACTTGGATTCTTCGAAGGTTGGTCCGAAGACTTTTCTTCAGTCGTGTTAGCCATAGATGCGGAGAACTTTCTTTTATGCTTGTTCCCCTGCTCGGTAACGGGTTTAGACTTAGAAGAGACCATTGTATCATCATAGATACGAGCCAAATGAATGGCTTCGTCCAATGTTTTACATTTGTTATTTTTTACCTGTAAACGGTATGAGTCTGGTAAACCAGCTATGAAGAACCCCAAAAGAGTAGTGGGATCCATCTTTGTAGCTTTCATCTTCATGTCCCTAAACTTCTGGAGGAAGAGCTCATAAGTGAGGTGCTATGAGGTCATGGTCAAAGCGGTAAACCGAGCAACAACATCATAATCATCCTCTTTCTTGAGGAATTCCTTCTTGAAGACGTCTTCAAATTGTGTCCAAGTTGTTGGCTTAGGGTTGAGTTTCTTCCACCAAAGCAAAGCTTTGCCTGAGAGGAAACCTGCTGCTAAATGGATCTTTTTTCCATCATCATATGGATGAAACTCAAAATGGACCTGCCACTTACGTAGCCAAGTGTCCACGATCTCCTTGGTACGCTGCTTATGCTCGCCCTGAACTGTTCTGGAATAATGTTGGGGCCTAAAGTAGAGGTCAAGGTATCCATACCCAAAAGAGTAGTAAAGGGTAGTGGTCAAGAGAGAGATGGAGTTCTACAAAGCTTGCATCTGGGCGGCGATTTGTGCCTGACGTTCCAAAGAAGCAGCTTCGAGAGCTACTTTGAACTCTTGGAAATCTGATTTTGACACATAATCGTCAAAAAGATCGGCATCGGTATCTTCCGTAGCCGGCAAGACTTCGCATTCAACAAGGGGCTCCAACTCCGATTCTTGGGTCGACATCGTGAAGAGAGCAAGTGGAGAGAAAATTTGAACTTGCACAAGAAAAGTGCTAGAGAACTTGAGAGCTTGAGAGCTTGAAAACTTGAGAGATGTGTGGCAAGAAGCCCACTTAAGGGGTTTATATAACCTTCCCCAAAAGCAACTTGAGCTTTTGCTTTTTTTTTTCTTTTTTTTCTTATATATATATATATATAAAATAAAAAAACCTTTAAACTTTAGGGACCTTTAAACTCTTTTAAAAAGAGTTTAATCTAAAAAAAACAAAAGCACCCAAATCAGCAAATGCTTTTTCTAGGGTTTTTTTTTCTAGAAATAGCGTTTCCGGCGTCTGCGTGGCTGCCGTTGCCCACCAGCTACAGTCGCCTACGTTTCTGCCGACGCCTGCGTTCAATCAGGTGGCCTGCGCCAACCTACGCCTGGGCTTGGCCGCCTGGCTGCGTAGGCCTAGGTGCCTGCCAGCAGAGCTGCCTACGTAGGCCTGGCCGGTTGCCAGTCTGGCTGCCTGCATAGGCCTGGCTGCTTACACGTCTGACCGCCTAAAGATTCCAATAGCCCACGTCCAGCACGCCAACGCCCGCCAGCGTTCACACCTCTCGCTCACTCACTCTCTCTCGCATTTAACAAAAAGCAAACATGCTTTTTTTTCCTGTTTTCTCACTCGACTTGTTCATGCGACTGCACAAGCATCTTCAGCCTTCTTCTTGCAAAGCAAAACAACCCTACCATCTACCTACACCCTCATCACAGGTTTCTTTGATAAAAAAAGCACATACTATCTGAAAAACCAGCAGCATGCATAAATAAAACAGCAAGCTTCTTGAACACATACCTTTTTTCGACCTCATCTTCTCTACCTACCGACTTGCTCGTTCACAAGGCACGCTCTGATACCACTGTCAAATCCCCACCGGATCTCCTCATAGAACGCTCCCGGTTCGAGACTCGAAACCTGCAAACAAACAAATAAACAAGAAGGGGGTGCAGGCCTGACTCACCTCCCAACCATGACAGTCGTGGGCAAGCCCACAGTCTTGGTTGTCCCCACCAAGCCACGAGTTGAGCTAACTAGGTTGACGTACCGACCAATCTCTACCTTGCGACATCCCATACCACCGCGACGCTACCCTCGCGAGCCTCGAGATTACTGTCGGCCTCGACTGCGTAAAGCAGGTACACGTCTGCACTAGATCCAAGCTCCAGACCATAGAGCTCTCACAAATCTCACGAGACTATATATAACTAATGACTAACCTTAGCCACCCTTTTATAGGCTCTTGGCCGGTCATCGGGCGTCCACACTTGGACGCCCGCCTATCCATACTTGGGCACTCGCCCGTTAGTCTATCCCTAACTCAGCTCGCCAATCAGCCTGCCTAGCTCCAAGCTTCCCCAAACCTCGAAGCTAGTCTTGTGTGCGTGTAGCACACGGCAGATACACACTGTGCACATGACAAGTGGTGAGTCAAGCCTACACCCCCTTCATGTTGTTTGTCTTTGTTTTGCAGATTTCAAGTCGAGTTGCAAGAGCGCTCTACGAGGAGATCCGTGGGGATTTGACACATTCAACTATCGATCCACTGGGAATGTGGGAAGAGTGGGGAATCTTCGCATGCTTCTCAACCATCTCGAGCAAATCTGTAAGATTCCTCCCTCCAGCTTTTGAGGTATGCAGGTGTAAGACCCTCCCCTTCTGATCTTATAATTATTCCCCTCTCTGAAATAAAAGAAAGATCCTGTTTTGACCTGGAGAGAGAAAATGTCTAGAGAGAAGTAATTCAAAATTGAGATATTTTTGGATATAAAAATCCTTCTAGTGTCTAAAAAATGGTTTCCCCTAAAACAGAAATTCAAAAAGAACTTTCCAATGTGCAATTGGAATTAATTGAAAATAGGTATAAAGGACCTTAGCCTAAGGATCTAGATTTTCAGAAATTTTTGGATTATGGTCCAATTAAGGTTCCTATGGACCAATCGGATCAATCCAAGTGTAGGGAGGAGATAAATTGAGAAATAAAAGAAAAACCTCCCAAAAATGAGAAAATGCTCACATAAGATGAAGAGTGGACTAAAGACCAAAGAAAAGAATTAAAAAACTGAATTTTAACACCTCAATGTGGGGATCTCCCCTCATGAAGTAGACGCCTTTATAGGCAAAGGTACAACATCAAGAGAAAGCATTGGAATGGATTACAGTTCACTGATTTGACTCGCCTGCGAGCTCCGCCCTCCCCCCCCCGCTGCTTCTCGCCATCGCGCCTCACTCTCCCCCCCCGCCAGCCCTCCGCGGTCTCCTCCGCCCTCTCCCCCGCCTTTTCATCTCGCCCCTCTGCGCCACCTCCCCACCGCCTTCTGCCTCGCGTTCTCCCCCGCCTTCACCCCCCCCGCCTCCACTCCCCCGCCTCCCTCCTCTTCTCCGCTTTCTTCCCCCCCGCCTTCTCTTCCTTCGCCTCCTTCCTCGCTGCATTCCCCGCCTCTCCCCCCGCCGTTTACTTCCTTCCCCCATCCTTTTTCCTCCGCCTCTCTAACCTCCTTCGCCTCCCCCTCTCTTCTCTCCCCCGCCACCTCTCCCCCCTCCGCCTTCTCTCTCCCTTCCGTCCCGCCCCTCCGCCCACCGCTAACTCCTCCCCGCCTCAGCTCCCCCCCCCCCCCCCCCGCCCCGCCCCCGCTGTCCTGTAGCCCTCCGCTTCTCTTTTTTCCTCGCAGGGCTGTGTCCCTCCCGTTGGTGACCCCGGTTTCTGGCTTTTTCCCTCTGGAGGACTCCATGGAAGCCGCTCCGACTAACCCTGCCGATTCCGGTCTCCGTCTGGAGTTCACAGCTGAAGATCTTCAGTTGTTTGTTTCCACAGTTTCCGCTCTTGAGGCCTCCTCCTTGGTCTGCAAGATAGTGGGTAGCCGTCCGATGCGGAGAGAGCTTCGCGACCTTCTGCAAGGCAGCCTTGTTGGCGTGCCCGCCAAGATCGTCAGCGTGGATTTTTTGGGACAAGGCTACTATCAGGTGGATTTCGAGTCCCCACAGGCAGCTCAGATGGTGCTGGCTCGGAGCCCCATTGCCCTCCGCTCTTCCCGGGCGTTCCTGGCGCGATGGACTCATGGTTTCGACCCCGCTTCTGACCCGCTAGAGCAGGCGCGACAGGTTTCCCCGTCACTATCTGTTTTCCTGGACTCCGTAGGGAGTACTTGCCCCTCTTGTCATCCATTGGCAAGGCGTTCGGGCAGGTGGTGGAGACGCCTCAGACAGCGGCTTCAGTGATTGCTCGGGCAGCATGACTCCCGGCCATTCGGGTTGTGGTTCCGTCACCGGAGTCCCTCCCGAAGACGATCCTTCTCCCTTGTCTTTCTGGAGGACATATGATACAGCGCGTGGAGTATTCGGGCCTCCCCGGCTAGTGTTACATATGTCGGGAGATGGGCCATCTCGCACGCGCCTGTCCCCGCAAGGGGGCTCATCCTTCACATTATGCCGCCTCCGGACCCCCAGCAGGAGACCCGAGGGGTGGCCATCCACTTCAGAGACCGGACATCCCTGGCTCGTCGCAGCAGGCGCCATCATCTGACGAGCAGGCCCCGGCGGAGGATGCCGCGCAGTCCCAGGAGGCTGGCGGATGGCAGGAGGTTCGCCGGCGGAAACGCCCGACCCGCAGGGACCGTCGTCGCAGACGCCAGCATGCAGCACAGGCTGGCGGACAGGCGACTCCGGCTGGCGTACAGGCACCTATCCGCACTTATGCTCCTGTCAGGGATAGGCGGCCAGCAGGTCCCACCCCGATGGACGAGGATTCAGACTCAGTGCCCGTTGAGGCCGCTGGTGGAGCCTCCCACGTGGAGACCCCGCTCTCGCCTCCCCCCGCGGGGGGGCCCCCCCCCTCCTTGGAGCAGATTCCTGAGGATCCTGGGCCGCACTCTTCGACCCCCGGCTCCCCTTCCCCTCACCCGGAGAGCACTCCTTCCACCCTCCCTTCTCCCCCCCCAACCCCCCCCCTCCCGCCTCCCCCGGCGGCCCCCCCTGACACCTATCCTCTGGCAGATGCCTCTCCATCCTCTCCTCGCTCTCCCCCCTCCTCGCCACGAGCCCCCATCCCTCCCTCGGCCTCTCCAGGATACTTCGCCAGACCACCCACTGCCCCGGGGCAGCGCAGCTGGGTAGGCCAGAGCTCAGTCCAGCGGCTGTTCCACCGCCACTCCGGGCCGGTGGAGATGGCGATCCTCGCCTCGCCCGCCACAGAGTTCTCTCCAGCCTCCCCTGGGGGGCCCCCGCGAGTGATGGGACTACCAGTGGATTACGGTTTTTTCAGGTGCCTCCAGCTGGATGCTGGCCCGTTCGAGACACTGGTCGCGCCCTTGCGAGTTTGCGTTGTGTGCCATCCCTCTCGTTCTCCCTCTGTGGTGAGCAGCATGGTGGCTTTCTCCTTTCCTCTCAGTGTTGCCCCAGACACAGCATGGGATTGCAACTCTGTAGAGGAAGTTTTGCGTGATCAGATACTGGAGTTTTCTCACCACTTCAGTGACTTGGGGCTCACGGACCTATTGCAGACCCGATTACACTCAGCCCGCATGAGCCTGTTTGGTATAGGAGACTGGCGGGCGGATCCGGTCCACACCTCAGTTGAGGCGGTGCTTCTGATTCTCCTCCATGTCGCCCCGAGGGTGCAGCCTACCTTTAGATACATATATGCAGAGGATTGGTCTCACGCCTATGCCCTGGACAGGGCGAAGGCGGAGTGGGGCTGGACACAGAGACAGGTCACCCTCTTTTTGGAGAGACTCCGCACCCGGACAGACAGTGACTATTCTCCCTCCAAGCCGGCGCCCAAGACTCATAGAGTGGAGGGCAGATCATCCGGGCCGGCTGAGAGGGGTGAGCCAGTGGAGGCTGCTTCACTTGCCATAGCTCATCCATCAGGATCCTCTCATGGAACATCCAGGGTCTCGGTGGACATTGCTGCTACATTGGCAGGGGCAGACTTCGCCAGGAGATCCAGAGGGCTCTCGTTGGAGGACCCATCGATATCCTTTTCATCCAGGAGCACCACCTTTCTGCCGGGCGTACCCGCACCTGCGCGGGAAGATCTTGCCAGGCAGGAGTCACACTTTTTGGTCACCGGCATATGGCTCCCAGGGGAACCAGGGTGGAGTATGCATCTCAGTCAGCGAGCAGCTTCTTTCTGAAGTTGTGGACTCTGGCATTCTGGTCCAGGGTCGTGCGCAGTGGATCATCCTTCGGGTTGGGGAAGACCGCATTGGCTTCCTCAACTTCTACGCCCCTAATGGGGCGACCGGGAGAGCCGAGTTCTGGAGCACCATTAGGCAGTCCCTCCCCTTGGCAGACCACTGGTGCCTCGGAGGGGATTGCAACATGCTGGAGGATGCAGAGGACAGGATGGGGGGCAGCCAGGAGACCATTCATGGGCCGGAGCTAGCTGCCTGGGAGGAACTAGTGCTTCAGGTGAGAGGCCAGGATCCGTGGACTCTCCCGGAGTTTGGCAGGTTGCAGGGGAGCCTATCTTTCTCGCGCTCGGATAGACGGGCCACAGGGGTTAACCTATCCCGCATCGACAGGTTTTACATTGATGAGTGGGCCTGTGATAGAGGTGGCACAGTGGGCATACTTGCAGGCTCCTCGTTTTCAGACCACTATCCAGTGCTTCTCCAGATCGAGGACCCCACGAGAGGAGAGCAGGGCCAGAGCGTCCGGATTCCAGATTGTCTCATAGAGGAGCCCGAGATTGCGATCAGAGTTGAGCAGGTATGGCAGGAGCTGCAGTTCAGGAGAGGATCTGCAGCCAGCGATCTTGCCAGTGGCTTGCAGGAGATCAGCCAGATGCTCAGACAGGCTGCCTTGGACCGGCTGGAGGCCCTCAGAGAGCAGGAGAGGAGCCTACGGAGGAGTCTAGCGTCCCTCCAGAGACTCCAGGAGAGGGATCCTACGAGCCCTTGGATCTCAGAGCAGATGGAGTCTGCTCGCACGGAGATCAGATCCATCGAGGAGAGGAGGGTGGAGTTCCGATTCCATGCTCGGGCTTCCTTTTGGACACAGGCTGGGGACAGAGTGACTCGAGATTTCTTTGAGGCGACAGGGCCTCGCTTCAGACGAGAGGGTCTCAGGCGTCTCCGGCAGGCTGATGGCCAGGTGGTGGTGGATCCCCCCAGGGTTCGGGCTATAGCCACAGATTTTTACAGGGACCTTCTCTCTGCTGAGCCAGCAGATGACAGGGTGAGAGAGGCTCGGGAGGCAGTCTGGAGCTTCACGAGACCGGTTGTGCCGGCCCATTTACAGCACTCCCTTCTCTCCCCCTTCTCGGATACGGAACTGGAGGAGGCTCTTCAGGCATTACCTCGGGGCAAATGCCCAGGAGAGGACGATCTTTCGGTGGCTTTCTTCCAGAGGTACTGGGGCCTCTTACACAGGGGCTTCAGATTGGCATTCCAGGAGATTATGGAGTCAGGAGTCATGCCGGACAGCATGGCTGAGGGGTTGATCCACTTGATCCCCAAAGAGGGAGGAGACAGACTGGAGATTAGACAGTGGAGACCGATCACCTTGCTAGGCACGGCCTACAAGGTCCTAGCTAAGGCGATCAGCAGGCGGCTTCAGCCTCACCTTCCGGACATCATCCACTCCACGCAGACTGGCTTCATCCAGGATAGGAGTATTCTGGATAACATTTTCTCCTTCTGGGAGGCTACGGCTCTGGCTAGATTTCGACAGGAGGATCTAGCAGTGCTCCTTCTCGACTTCGAGAAGGCATATGATCGGGTGGACTGGGCCTTCTTGGAAGGCACTATGGAGAGGATGGGCTTCCCCCCTCAGTGGATCCGTGGGGTCTCTGCACTCTACTCATCGGCTCATAGCCAGGTGCTGATACAAGGCGTGCGCGGAGAGAGGTTCCAGCTCTCGCGCTCGGTGCGGCAGGGGTGTCCCTTAGCGCCCTTTCTTTTTCTTTTTGTGGCGGAGGCCATGAGCACTTTTTTGACGGCACAGGATACAGGTTTGCGGGGCCTCCAGCTTCCCATCCGTACCTCGGAGGAGCTCCTAGACTCGGAGTTTGCGGATGACACTGCTGTCTATCTTCAGGGAGGTGAGGAGAACCTCCACCGCTTCGCCTTAGCCATGGACAGGTTTTGCAGAGCTTCGGGCGCTTTGATCAACTGGCACAAGTCGTGTGGGCTGTGGGTCAGCTCTATGCCCCCCCCGACTTGGAGGCCAGTTGACGGTTTTCAGTGGCTGCCCCCCGGCACTACAGTGCGTTATTTGGGATGTTATGTGGGCATTGACATATCTCCGAAGCAGCAGATAGCCCCCCTTCTTCTGAGCATTCGGAAGAAGCTTCTGTATTGGAGTACCGCTCGTTTATCTCTGGCTGGCCGAGTAGTTGTGGCCAACCAGGTTCTGCTTGCTACTATGTGGTACGTCACTTCCTGCTGGGCCTTCTCTCGGGCATGCATTGGCCAGGTGCAGCGGCTCATCAGGAACTTTCTTTGGTCCGGTGGCGACGGGCGGCCCGCCAGGGCCAAGGTGGCTTGGGCGGTGATCACTCAGCCGAGGGAGAGAGGCGGCCTGGGCATTGTTGATCCTATTTGCCAAAGCCGAGCATTGCTTGGCAAGTTGGTAGTTCGTGGCCTCCTGCCAGGCGCTGAGCCGTGGAAGGAGTTTCTTGTTTCCAGGATGCTCAGCCGCACCCCTTCTCTTAGCGGCCCCTGGACCCCCAGCATTAGGTGGATCTTTACAGAGCAGCGATCCAGAGGAGTGGGCCTTGGCTTCGAGGAGCGTTTTGCAGCTAGCCTTCTGAGGGCCTGGTCGCATCTGAGGCCGTCACTCTTCCAGACTCCTCCGGGCACCGATGAGGAGCGCCTGAGGCAGCCATTGATCTGGAACCCCTTGATTCGACTTCCCAGTGGCCATATGGTTGGATCGCGGTCTCACGTGTCGTGGGGCCCGTTGAGCTCCGGCCCAGCCCAGTCCCTAGACGACTGGATATGTTTTCAGCAGCTGCCTCTAGAGGCTCAGAAGAGGAGACTCAGTGGGATGAGGGGCAGAGAGTTGATGAGACAGGACATTGAGGCGGCCATCCCCCGGGAGTGGCGGACCCCAGTACAGGACCCTCCACCTCCACAGTGGATGGGTGTCTTTACTCGGCATGAGATCCTTCTAGCGGTCTGCGGCACAGCGGAGAGAGTCGCCCCACTCACTTTCGAGGTGGGAGAGGGTGGCCAGCTTATGAGGACACGACTAGATTTGGATGGGCTCCAGGGTTGTATTCTTCAGAGGGTGCGGGTGGTCGGCTTTCATCAGAGACAGTGGCATGTAGACCCCTCACCGGCCTCGATAGGGGAGGACTGTTCTTGGAGATTATGGGCTTGGGACAGCAGGCCTCTTATTCGCCTTCAGTGGGATCCAGGTGAGTGGTTTTGGCGAGATCCCTACTTGGCCCCTACCAGCCCAAGCATCCCCTTTTTTCAGTACACAGCGAGGCTGGGGCGGCGGATTCAGAGGCACAGGATAGCGAGCACCCCGGCGGCGGCCGAGCATTGGCGGCGACAGGGGCTCTCCCCTGCCTTTCTTAGGGACTTCTGGCAGCGCCTTTGGGCCAGCTTCCGGCCCCGGAAGCTGACGCTTTTTCTCTGGCTCACAGCGCATAGAGGACTGGCTGTGGGGGCTTGGCTAGCTTTTGGCAGACACCCAGCGTCCTGCCCTCGGTGCGGCCATGCACAGGAGTCGCAGCGGCACTGCTTATGGGATTGCCCACAGGCACAGCAGGTCTGGCAGCGCGCTCTCAGGATGGTTTTTGCAGGCTCACCAGGTGAGATGCTGGTGACGTGGGGTGTGGTGGCGTGGGCCACGGACAGCGGCCCGGCCCTTGGATATGAGGACGTCCCTGGCAGCGCGACCATCCAGGTCTCTGACAGGGCGATGGCGGTGGTTCCGACGCCAGACTTCTCTTCGGCAGCCCCTCAGGAGGGGGTCGGGCACAGATGGGAGATGATCAGCAGCATGACGGCTTGGCACATATGGAGAGCCCGATGCAGGGAGGCCATTGACCGCCAGGCGACTCCACCGGCGGAGGTCATACAGGCCCTTTGGGTGGACATCATTCACACCTTGAGAGGACACTGGGGGAAACTCCAGGGCGACTCGGATCGCATGAGAGAGCGCCGCAAGGCTTTCCTCCGCACTTGGCACCCTGGCCCTTTCCTCACCGCGAGGGGCGAGGATGTCACTTGGCACTACAGGCCTCCAGTCTGGCTTTTCTCACCTCCCATATGTACTACTAGGTAGCCCCTCCCAGAGAGCGGCCAGCCACGGGGGTGGAGCTCAGGAGTTCACTGTGTTTTATCCCTCCTTGCGAGGTGAGCTTTGTAGCCTTATGGCGTTTTCTCATTAACTAATAGAAGGATCTTTTTCTCGGAAAAAAAAAAAAAAAGAAGTAGACGCCTTTTTCTCATCATTACCCCTAATTTTTAATCAATAAAATGAGATATTTTCATCTCTCCTCTCTCCTCTTTCAAAACTAGATCCAGAAAGTAAGCTAAATTGACCTAAAAATGGTCAAAAATTGACCAAACTGATCTGAAAAATTCTAGAATCAGTTTGCTTGGTTAGAGACTCACTTTTTCCTATAAATAGAAGCCTCTAGGTATTTATGCACTGTTACTCTACTCCTGTCCTGAGCCATCTACATTGAATTTTTTAATAATTCAATTTTTTTTGCCTAATCCTCTCCAAAGTAAATTAGTGGCCACTATTGCTTCAAACAATAATAGAATTCTCAATCCCTCAAGCCAAAGGAGAGCTTACAAGCTCCATGTAAGCTAATTTTTTTACTTTGTTTACGAATTTTAATGAAAAATCTATAGTTTTTAAGTTAAATAAAGAAAGATAAAAATGCGAAATGATTAGCCATACAAAAAAGGTTATGACAAAAATTTTCAAAATTTTGTGAAAAAGAAAGTTTGTTTTTATGTTATTTTAAAAGAGTAATTTCCACCATTTTTGCATCTAAAAGAAATATTCTAATTACTCCATGTACATATTCACCTATGAATATGCATGAATATCACTGATATTAATTAAAATTGATTTCTATACATAGAAAGATGCATAAATTACAACAGTGTTATTCTTATTAAATTTGATTTCTATGCATAGAAAGATGCATAAATGAATTTTTTTATTACAAACGTGTTATTCTTATTAAATTTGATTTCTATGCATAGAAAGATACATAATGAATTTTTTTATTACAAAAGTGTTATTCTTATTAAATTTAATTTCTATACATAGAAAGATGCAAAAAAGAATTTTTTTATTACAAAAGTGTTATTTTGATTAAATTTGATTTCTATGCATAAAAAGATGCATAAAGGAATTTTTTTTATTACAAAAGTGTTATTCTAAGTAAATTTCATTTCTATGCATAAAAAGATGCATAAAGGAATTTTTTTATTACAAAAGTGTTATTCTTATTAAATTTGATTTCTATACATAGAAAAATGCAGCCAAAAAAAATTTATTACAAAAGTGTTATTCTGATTAAATTTGATTTCTATGCATAGAAAGATGAATAAAGAATTTTTTTTATTACAAAAGTGTTATTCTTATTAAATTTATTTCTCTGCATAGAAAGATGCATAAAGAAACTTTTTTATTACAAAAGTTTTATTCTTATTAAATTTGATTTCTATGCATAGAAAGATGCATAAAGGAATTTTTTTTATTACAAAAGTGTTATTCTTATTAAATTTGATTTCTATACATAGAAAGATGCATAAAAGAATTTTTTTATTACAAAAGTGTTATTCTTATTAAATTTGTTTTCTATGCATAGAAAGATGCATAAAGAAAATTTTTTTATTACAAAAGTGTTATTCTTATTAAATTTGATTTCTATGCATAGAAAGATGCATAAAGAAAAAAAAATTATTACAAAAGTATTATTCTTATTAAATTTGATTTCTATGCATAGAAAGATACATAAAGGAAATTTTTTTATTATAAAAGTGTTATTCTTATTAAATTTAATTTTTATGCATAAAAAGATACATTAAAAAAATTTATTATTATAAAAACATTATTCTTATAAAAATTAATTTTTATGCATAAATAGATGCATAAACAAATTCTTTTTATTTTAAAAGTGTTATTCTTATTAAATTTGATTTTATGCATAAATAGATGCATAAAAGGATTTTTTTTATAAAAGTATTATTCCCATTGAAGTTGATTTTTATGCATAAATAGATGCATAAAAGGATTCTTTTATAAAAGTGTTATTCCCATTGAAGTTGATTTTTATGCATAAATAGATGCATAAAGAATTTTTATATCAAAAGTTTAAATTCTATGAGTATTTGATAAATAAATAATTAAATACTCTAAGAGAGAAATTTCTATCGTTTTATATTCACACGGATTATAAAAAGAAAATTCAAGAAATCTATCGAGATCGAAATATTCAGATAAATAATTAATTTATTCCTCATTGGAATTCGTAACTAATTTTAGAAATCAGTTAAGTAAATATTCAAAGAAAGAAATTCAGTAAAATAGTAACTGAATTATCAAACCTTTTCCAGAAAGATAGTTCAGGAAAAATCTTATCCGAATCGAACCTTGAATCAAACTATAACCAAGACCAAACTCTTTTGTCAGTTTCGAGAAAAGGTGTGACCAGTTTAGAAAAATACACTCAAAATTCTCGCCGAATCTGAAACTAAGTTTGAGACTCTTCGAATTGATCTGTGGATCAAGGTTATAGAATTCGAGGAATTGTGATATGAAATTCAGAATTCCGATCAAGAAGTTTAGAGATACTGATTCAAAAAATACTCTTGTATTCAAAAGAAAATCAAACTGAAAACTTGCATAGAAACCCTGTTTTCTAGATGTGAATGAATGGAGGGATGGGATGTGATGTGTCGTGAATAGATGTGATGAGATATGATGTGAATAGATGTGATGATATGTCATGCAAATCAGATAGATGTGAATGAATGGATGGATGGGATGGGATGGGATGTGATGTGAATAGATGTGATGAGATGTCATGTGAATCAGATAGATGTGAATGAATGGATGAGATGTAATGTGATGTGAAACGAGATGTAAATGAATGATATGGGATGTGAATGAATGATATGTGATGTGAATGAATGTGATGTGATGTGAAACAGGATAGATGTGAATGAATGAGATGTGATGTGAATGAATGAGGTGTGATGAGATGTGAATATGGGTAGATGCGAGTGGATGAGATGTGATGAGGATAAATGAGGAAAGATGTGATGAGATGGAAAATGATGTGATTGGATCAGAATGGAAATACATATGAATTGGATGTGGATTAAGTAATGTGGATTGATGTGGAACAATGTGGAAAGACGAGAGTTTGTTATAGAAACTGTATTTATAAACTGTTTTTTTTTAATGACTGTTTTATGTCAATAATGTTGGGGAAGCATTTTGACCATCTTGTGAATGAGGTCGTAGAGACCTATCTGTTAAATTTGCATCAGCTGACAGAGAGTCAACGGAAGACGTCTCGCTAGCAAGGTCGGCCGAGGTCTTGACCAGCCTCAGTTCGATTTAAATGGTGAGCTTCCGGTACGATGGATGAGAGACTAAGGAAGCGGCCTATGAGTGAAGCGCTAGGTGACCTCCTGCGAAGGATCCTAGAGGGTGCTAACCATAAGATGCTCGGGCTCTGGGTCACCGAAGATACCCACACGTTCGTTATTGGAGCAAGGAGTAAGAGTTGTTTTCTGAATTCAGGCATGGATCTGGTTGATTAACCTTGCTAGTCCTCAACGAATGAGTCCATGGCTCTTTTATATGGATCTGTTGGTTGATCTTCCTGATCTTCAACGGAGATTTCATTTTGATTTTTATAAGTGAATATATTGTCGGGTACTATGAGCTAGGAACTGTCGAAAAGGTCCCTGAGTGGACAGGTGGTGAGCGTTCTGGTTACCAATGATGCCATAGGTACACCGATGAAGAAAAAATTGAAAATTAGAATTCAACCGGATATTTTGGAGGATTATGATCAGTGATACTATAGTTTCATTAAAAGATTGTTTTAAAGACAGCTGAATCTGTGAAAAAGGCACTTCCATATTGGGTGTGTAAGTGGTGTGACTAGTTTTAAGTTTGCATGAATATCCGGCTACTAGGGAACCTGGGAACTCTTTTTCCTGGTACCCGAGACAAAACCTAACCAAATTCTTAAATGGATCCCATCACTACAGTGGTTGGGCAGTTGGCTAACCCACGGGACTGGATGGGGTTAGGCTGGACTGATGGATCCCTAAAATGAGACTCAATTCTGTTATGGTACAATAGAAGAAGTAAATCCCACATAAAAATTGTTCTATGGAAAAGAATCAACGGCTGTACCTCACAATGAGGAAAAAAGCGTTAGTCTCTATGATCCAAGTGCAAGTCTTTTCCTTGATCTGACTATGGGACTTACGGGTTCGGTCAGATCAGTTCAGTTAGTTAAGGCTCTTGACTACGTTAGAGTAAAAATATCCTGGAGGAATCGCCCGTGCTTTCCGAGCGAGGGAAGTGTTTCCGGGTTTGGTTTTGGAAGAACCAAGGGATTAGTCTCTTGTCCGGATATACGTGGGCGAGGCTCCGAGTAAAGAACCCTGCCCCGCGCAAGAAGTGCTACTTCCGCTGCTAGCACCCCAGAATTCATTGCGCGGAGGGGACAGGAATCTTTCAAAATCTACCATCTCAAGGATTCACAAGGTCTTGTGAAGGGACGGTGGGTGGGAAAAAAATGAAGAAGAGGTTGCAAACACTGCAAGGTGGCTATCCAACAGTGATGACCGCCTTCTACCCGTTCTCCAAGTCCCGAACAGCCCAAGAATTCTCCAATCAGCACCAGAAAACAGCAAACTCTCAAGCTCTCACTGTCTCCAAGCTTCAGGCCACCTGGGGCTCTGATACCATGTCGGAATGCACAGCGGAAAATGAGAACTGCTGTGAGAAAGGAAACACATAAGTATAGAGAGAGAGAGAGAAGCTGTATAAACTCTACTATAGACACCAAGATTCGGTACAAAAAACTGGTGTGGGGGGCAGCCAGCATATATACTATCTAGGGCATGCAGTCGGCCAGTAGCAACTGGGCTGAGAGCCCCCAAATCTGCCCATGACTGAGAAAAACCCTTTCGGCCAGCAGTATATCAGTCGGCCAGCACCTGACAAAGTCAGCCAACAGCATAGGACCAGTCAGCCAGAAACAGTTAGCCCCCACGACCAAAAAACAGGGAAAAATGAGGGAAAAAACATGGAGAGAATTCCTGGGCGGGCACACCCACAACAGAGGCCCTCACTGAGTAATATGGTTCAGACAGGAGACGACTACTAACAATATCAATAGGCCGACAGCATCTGAAGTCGCCGATTGGTAGTGGGTTTGTATATATAAGCAGCCCTCAATCCCATTCACTAAATCATCTCATTATTGCAGAATTCAGCTGTGAAAAACAGCAGTTATCATGTGCGCTTGAGTCTTCTAACTTGTACATTCAGCCATCAGTCCCGCATCTCCTCAGCAGATCTAGGTGTGCATATTGGCTCCCGACGTGGTTTCTAAGTTGTCTAGAAACCATACGAGGGTTCAGTCGACATTTGGTATACCTCGTTCTTGCGTTTGGCATTCCACAATCAATCGTTCGTCAATAAGTTCTTGGTAGAGTCTGCATTGTAAAGAAATTCTTCAAAGTAATAAAAGAAAATACTCCTGCTTGTAGAAAGGGGCCCTTAAGTGGGTAGTTGGGACCCCATCATGTGTCAACTCTCCATCTTCTCGCTCTACAGCTCTATCTCCTTGTTCAGGAATTAAAGTGGATAGCTTAAACTCACTCAAACATAAAGGTATAAAGAAGGCCTTGCTGTGTGTTACACGATCATACCGGCTGTATGCTACATTCAGGACTGGCTGGTTTTGCCCTCTCGCAAGATGAAAAACATTGAGAGAGAATGCTGATGATCAATTTTAATAACCACAATCTCCCAAGGATGAGGTTCCACCTATTTCTCAAGCAACCTAAACACCTACAAATACGCAAATGATGTAGATGACGAAGCAACATATGGAGGCAGAACAGCAAGACCATGCAACCAAATGCAAGGAGTGGTAAGTGACCTGCCCCCAAATATGAAGAAGACACAAAAAGCACGAGGCAAAGAAGGAGCAATCCAGAAAGAACAGCTTGAGAAGGAGAAGCAGTCATGAGGTCAGAGGGCCCAGTTTGAGCATGACATGCTATAACTAGAGAAGAACTACAAGCAATTAACAACAGTTGCAGGTAGACCAAGACAAAAATCTACATCAGCAGCTTTTGTACACTGCCGTTCATATCGATCTGATGCGCTGAGAGACAGTTACACAAGGCTTCTGCAAAGAATTTTTCATTGATACAATTCGTGACTGGGGAACTTGCCAATTTTTGCTCAATAGCACACAAATACATAGCATACACTTATAACAAATTGTGTATGCATTCTCTTTGCATTGGGTCTGTTTTGATTATTTGAAGGGCCCAGCTCGTTGCAGTAGTGGTCATAAATATCTAGCCAGGAGCCATATCACACATTTCCTCTTCAATTAAAGCATGCAGGCAGACACAAAGAATGTACAAGACATGGGAAGAGCTCTATGCAAATGGCACTAAATGATCTTGTGAGGCTCTAGTGTAGCTCTGGTTCATGGAAAGCTACTCAGCCTTTGGTCTCCAAAGGAATCTAGAGTTGTATGCATTTCGGCCCATGCCGGCAACAACCGTCCCCAACTGTCAGCAGCTTCTCAATTGCCATACAAGACGTGCCCACATTGTGGGAATCCAACTTCTCTAAGCACCCAATTATAGAACAAAATGTGCAGTTTTTGCAGATAATGTAATACAGGGTGGGATTGTTGTTGGGCTTGAAGAGCTAGTGATTCAAGCACATCATAATTACTATGCACAAAATGTAAATGCTATGGAAAGCCCTTTCTCGCCCCAGAATTTTAAAAAAATATATAAAATAGTTAATCGAAACCCTAGAAAAACAGACAATCCTACTAAAAGCATTTATTCTTTTTAACAAAAGGGGAATTAATTGAGGAGAACCTTTCTGAAGTTTCGCAGTTTGAGATGGCAGGCAGCTCTGTTGCTGTGCAGAGCAATTTTGTGCTGCAGAAGCTTAGCCGATGCGAGGGCATCGCTGTAGAGCTGTAGCGCTTCCTCATAGCTGCCTTCCCTGTACTTCTGATGGGCTCGCTCTGTCCTTGAACCCATGGATTCTACCGAATTTATCCCAACCTCAGAATAGTAATACGCAAAACCCTATTCCAATATGTACCCCTTGCATAGTGCAGTCTCTCTCTCTCTCTCTCTCTCTCTCTCACACACACATACAATTTTGGCTTTTCCCCATTTTATTATCCAAAGCACATCCACACTTTGGGCACAAGCAATGATTGGCTTTGCACACACCTCTCTTAATTCAAGACTTCAAACTTTGACCCAGTAATATGTTCAAATTGATATATGCCCATTGCCATTCCAATACACCAACATACCTCATGCATCCACTTAGTTAGCCTCTTCTACTGGTAAGTAACCCTTAGAGTAAATCAATCGATAGGAACACAATGTCCTCTCAAGCTTGAAACTGCCATTGTGGAAGGGATTCTCGGCCTTGCTAGTAAGCCAATGTCCTCTCAAGCTTGAACCTGCCATTGTGGAAGGGATCCTCAGCCTTGCTAGCAAGCCAATCTTTTGCTACATCATGCATCGCTTTAAGCTAGTTATTCTCAATTAATTTTTGGAACCACTTGCAATATGGTTATGGTCTAGGCAGAAACCAATTGTTTGCATATAAAAGTCATGGCCTAGGCATATTTACTTTGAAACTAATTGTTTGTATATAAAAGTCATGCCATTTGAGTTGTGTGTTGCCTTGGATGCATTCGATGTGCATACCATTTAAGGACCAACTTTGAAAATTTATAGAAGTTTGTGTGGTTGATCTATGCACACATTCATGATGGAAAGTGCCTTGTGAAAAGCTTGAGGAGTATTTAAGCAATACCAACTATATAAGATACTATTGAGTAATACCAACCATATAAGATACTATTGAACCCACTCAAATGCCAATCCATTGTCACACTTGAAGCATATAGGCTTCAGGCAAAGAATTGTTATAGATGATGCCAAAGTCAAAGTAAGAACATAGATTAAATTTCAAAGATATGCATAGGTTCAAGGGACATGTGGGTTAAATTTGGGAAATATGTCAAGGCCCATTTGCTAACTCTTATTAGAATCCAGGTGGACACCTCATGATAATCATGGCCATGGTTGGTATCATGGGGAAGCGCAAGCTCCAGGCTTGGCTTAGGGTTTTCAGGGTTAGGTTATGGGGTAGGGTTAGGATTAGGGTTTTCACTGCTACAAACAACTGAATGCCGGCATTACACTTAGCTCGGACATCCCCTGTTTACATCGTGATGCACTCATTTAAGCGGAAAAAATTCGTAAGATAATACATGAAGTGCTAAAAACCTCGCTCGAGCGGACAAAACATTACAAGTGATCCAATTAGAGTAATCTGATGATGCCAATCACTTGTTACAAGTGATCCAATTAGAGTAATCTGATGATGCCAATCACTTGTTACGCGTGAGATAATACATGAAGTGCTAAAAACCTCGCTCGAGCGGACAAAACATTACAAGTGATCCAATTAGAGTAATCTGATGATGCCAATCACTTGTTACGCGTGAGACCCTGCCCCCTCCACGCAACAAAATTCGGGAAGCTAGCAACGGAAGTAGCAACCTCATGCGCAGGGTAGGGTTTCCCACTCGGGGCCTCGCCCACGAATGTCCGGACAAGAGACTAATCCCTCAGTTCTTCGAAAACCGAACCTAGAAAAAACTTCTCTCGCCCAGAAAGCATAGGTGATTCCTCCAGGAGAATTATTCTATGAGGATTATTCTAACGTAATCAAAGGCATTAACTTCCCTTTTTCATTCCAACCGAACCCGCGGGGATCACATAGCCGGATCAACGGAGGAACTTGCACTTGGATCATAGAGATCAACGCTTTTTTCCTCATCAAAGAGGCATAGCCATTGATTCTTTTCCATAGAACAAGGATTATCCGTGATTTACTTCAACTATCGTAACTTGAACATAATTGAATTTTAATTATAGGGATCCATCAGTCCAGCCTAACCTCATCCAGTCCAGCCTAACCCCATCCAGTCCCATGGGTTAGCCAACCACCCAACCACTGTTATTGATGGGATCCATTATGAAAAATTTGGTTATGTTTTGTCTCGGGTACCACTGAAAAGAGTTCCGAGGCTCCCTAGCCGGCACTCATGCAAAATACAATTTAGACACACCACTTACGCACCCAATATGAAATTGCCTTTTTCACATTCAGATGTCTTTAAAGCAAACTTGAAATGAAACCATAGTATTACTGATTATAATCCTCCAAAATATCCAGATTCAATTTCTAACTTTTCCACTTTCTAACCATAAAATCCAATTTCAGTCATTCTTTCCTCAGCGTACCTATGGCATCATCGGCAACCAGAACGCTCGCCACCTGCTCACTCGGGGGCCTTTTCAATAGTTCCTAGCCCATAGTACCTAGGAGTTTAATCACATAAAAAACCATATGGACTCTCAGTTGGGGATCAGCAAGATCAACCAACAAGATCCATGTAAAAGAGCCATGAACTCATCCATTGAAGACCAGCAAGGTCAATCAACCAGATCCATGCCCGTGTTCAAAAAACAACTCTAACTCATTTTCTTCCCCGACGCATGCGTGGGTATCTTCGGCGACACAGAGCCCGAGCATCATATGGTCAGCACCCTTTAGGTTCCTTAGCAGGTGACCTAGCACTTCACTCATAGGCCGCTTCCTTGGTCCCTCATCCACCATATCGAAAGCTCACCATTTTAATCGAACCGAGGCTGGTCAAGACCTCGGCCGACCTCACCAACACGAGACGTCCTTCATTGGCTCTCCGTTAGTTGTTGCAACTTTTTCACTTAGGTCCGCACGACCTCATTCACAAGATGGTCAAAATGCTTCCCCAACATTCTTGACATAAAACAATCTTTTAAAAAACAGGTTTTATCTACAAATACAACTCCAAATAGAATTCTCATCTTTTCTCATCATCCACTCCTTTCACATTAGTCCTCATCATCTCTCGTCATTCCACATCATTTCTCATCGTCCCATTCCACGTCATTTCACATCCATTCACATCATTCCACATCATTTCACATCCATTCCACGTCATTCCACATCATTTCACATCCATTCATATCATTCTTACATCCATTCACATTATTCCTACATCCATTCACATCATTCCTACATCCATTCGATGATTCTATAAAATTTGTGCATAACCTTCTTTATTTTTCTGACTATTGAATAATGCTCAAAACTCCACTTTTAGCATAAAAATATCTATGCCTAGAATATGATAGGAATTCCTCTTTTTGTATTATTTAAAATTATGCATAAAAATAAGAATTATCTCTTTTTTTAAAATTTTGCCAGAGCTTCGCTACAATTACTGGAAATGTTCAATTTTCTAAATTGAATTGAAAACTTAGAATGAAAATATGATAGAAACTCCTCTTTTCAACTAAAATTGAAATTATGCATTCATAGCATAATTATAGCCATAATTATGCTTAAGTCTCTAGATTAGACTAAAATAATCATTCCTCATTTCTGAAAATTTTAGCATAACCTCTTTCAATTTAGTATGAATTTATATGATTTTTTCATACCATAAACAAGATTAAAAGAGTTAATCTTTCTTTTTTCTAGATTAAAAATAATGAAAATAACTAATCTCTTTCTCTAGCTTGTCAAGCATAGAGTTTGGCTTAAGATAAAGAGATTATAAATAAGAATCATCCTTCTACCAAGGATTTAGCCATAGGAATGACTAATCTTTTCAAGAGAGAGATTTTCTTAAAGAAAAACATTAAGATTAAGCATAAAAATTAACATTAATCTAAATAGACATTATGAATCTTTGGGAAAGCTTGATTTAAAGAAAACCCATTGCTTAGAAAGCTTCTCAAGCTTTAGAGGGGTTAAGAAGAAGAAAATCATTGAGAGAATTGAAAAAAAAAACCATTAAAATAGGTTTACCTTTGATTTGGGCTTGTTTCTTTGGCTAGAAGTGAAGCCCCCAAGAAGCAAGTCCTTGGCCACCAAGAGAGGGAGAGTAATCTCCAAGAAAGGTTGGAGGAGATAGAAGCTCCAAAGCTCTCAAGCGAAGAGGGAAATTAGAGAGATAATAGAAATAAGCTAATTTAGAGAAAATACTAGCATGGTAATGCCCCAATATGAAAATACAAAGGAATGAGGGTCTATTTATAGGTGAAGGAGGCCACTAACCAAGCCCAACTGGGTTCTAGAGCCTTCTAGCTTCAGTATGACCCAATTTGGACAAGATTTGGTTCAGTTTGGCTCCCTTTTTGATCCAGTTTGCTCCAGGAGAGAGGAGAGATAAAAATATCACATTTTTTTGAATTAAAAATCCTAAGCAATGATGATGATGAAGGCGCTTAGTTCAAGTGGGTTTCCCACCTTATTGAGGTGTCAAAAATGCATCATTTCACCTAAATATCTCATTTTTTTACTAATATACCTTAGTTTTTAACTAATAAACTTTGTACTCAGTCAACTCTTCATCTTATGTGAGCATTTACTCATTTTTGGGCTATTTTCTTTTATTCATTGTATTTATCTCATCCTAACACTTGGATTAATCCTATTGGCCCCTTTGGATCCTTATTTGGACCTTAATCCAAAAAATTCTGAAAATGTGGACCCTTAGGCTAAGGTCTCTTATACACATATTCAATATTTTCCTAATGCACATTAGAAAGTTCATTTTGAACTTTTGTTTCAGGGGAATTCATCTTAGACATTAGGAGAATTTTTGCATCCAAAAATATCTCAATTTTGAATTACCTCTCTCTAGATATTTTATCTCTTAAGGCCAAAACAGGGTAAAACAAGATCTTTCTCCATTTCTGAGAGGGGGATGATTACAAGAGACTGAAGGGGCGATTCTTACACCTGTACATCTCAAAAGCTAGGGGGCGGAATCTTACATCCTACCCCACTTAAAAAACGCGAGATGTCCTCATCTCGCAGGTGGAGGATAATCTCTTAGTTCTCTTTCTTCTTCTATTACTTCCAACGTTACTGCCTTGGAAGTAGATGGCCGATTTGGGAATATCTCTATTTGACTTCCCCTATTTTGAGGCGGAGGTCTTGCATTACTTTGCATTGAAGCTGAGGATTGAGTCTACCTCTGGAGTTTCCTTGATTTTGACGGGAAAGACCTTGATTACTCTCGAAGGAAGGAGCTGGCATCTAGAATCTTGGTCCTTGACTTCCTTGTCTTGAAAACCTTGATCCAAAAGGAGTTGGGCAATCCATACTATGTATCCTTGGCAGTTAAAGCATTTAACTTCTTTGTTCAAGGGTGGAACTTTTGAAGTTGAATTCTAGGGGATTGTGTTCCAGGAAAAATACCTTTCTACTATTATGGAACTTTCCATATCCTGAGTTTACCTTATTGTCTCTTAAGAGGCGAAAAGTTGGAATCACCTTCCGGAGCTAGTTCATTCATATCCTTAATACAAAAATGGTCCATCAGACTAGTAAATTCCAATTATCACCTGAACATCCCCACAGGAATTTCAATTATACAGGTTCTTAATTTATCATTCCTCAATTGGGTCTACTAGTCAAAGGTCAAACTGCGAACAATCTATCAGCACAATCCACTAATCTCATAGTGATCTGCTGAAAGTCATAATCGTCTTCCAAGTTACTAACATCATTACTGGGATTCTCTCCATTCATCCTCATTGTGTCTTTATTCAACTTATCTTCTTTCAACCAGAATCCAAAAATCATTATCTTTCAAATTAGAATCCAAATCAATTTATCAATTCTCAACCAGAATTCTAAAATCATATCAACCAGCATTCGAATTCATCATCTAGGATAGCATTTTTGCTTATAGCTTCAAGGTCTTAGATTCACTTGTATATATTGTCAGTAATAAGCTGCAGTTATACCCACGGTATATACGGGTAATCATGGTCCTTGGAGCTATAAGGTAAATATCATCATATCTAGGCCTCAAGCAAGTCAGGGATTCCACACAATTGCAGTACTTCCATCTGAAAACCCAATTCATCGATTAAAAGTCTTCGTTAATGAAGCTTAAGGAATGCGAATATAATATATAAATTCTCTTTTTGAGTTTATAAATTTATGATAAAATTCATTTTTCCTTCTTAAGCTTTTAACAAAGCTCTGATACTAGCTGTGAGACCCCTGTCCCCTCCGCGCAATGGAATCCGGGAAGCTAGCAGCAGCGGAAGTGGCAACCTCCGAGCGGGGTAGGGTTTCCTACTCGGGGCCTCGCCCATGAATGTGCGGACAAGAGACTAATCCCTCGATTCTTCAAAAACTCAACTCGGGAAAAACTTCCCTTGCCCAGAAAGCATAGGCTATTCCTCCAGGAGAATTATTCTAACATAGTCAAAGGCCTTAACTTCCCTTTTTTATTCCGACTGAACCCGTCGGATTACATGGCCGGATCAAGGGAGGAACTTACACTTGGATCATAGAGATCAACGTCGTCAAAGAGGCACAACCGTTGATTCTTTTCCATAGAACAAGGATTATCCGTGATTTACTTCAGCTATCGTAACTTGAACATAATTGAATTTTAATTATAGGAATCCATCAGTCTAGCCTAACCCCATCCAGTCCCATGTGGGAGCCAACCGCCCAACCACTATATTGATAAGATCCATTATGAAAATTTGGTTATGTTTTGTCCCGGGTACCAGGGAAAAGAGTTCCCAGGCCCCCTAGTCGGCACTCGTGCAGAATACAATTTAGACACACCACTTATGCACCCAATATGAAATTGCCTTTTACAGATTCAGCTGTCTTTAAAGCAAACTTGAAATGAAACCATAGTATTACTGATCATAATCCTCCAAAATATCCAGATCCAATTTTCAACTTTTCCACTTTCTAACCATAAAATCCAATTTCAGTCATTCCTTCCTCAGCGTACCTATGGCATCATCGGCAACCAGAACGCTCACTCAGGGGCCTTTTCAATAGTTCCTAGCCCATAGTACCTACGAGTTTAATCACATAAAAAACCATATGGACTCTCAGTTGGGGATCACAAGATCAACCAACAAGATCCATGTAAAAGAGCCATGAACTCATTTGTTGAAGACCAGCAAGGTCAATCAGCCAGATCCATGCCCGTGTTCAGAAAATAACTCTAACTCATTTTCTTCCCTGACGCATGCGTGGGTATCTTTGGCGACCCTGAGCCCGAGCACCGTATGGTCAACACCCTCTAGGTTCCTTTTAGTAGGTGACCTAGCGCTTCACTCATAGGCCGCTTTCTTGGTTCCTCATCCACCGTATCGGAAGCTCACCATTTTAATCGAACCGAGGCTGGTCAAGACCTCGACCGACCTTGCCATGCGAGACGTTCTTCATTGACTACCGTCAGTTGTTGTAACTTTTTCACTTAGGTTCGCGCGACCTCATTCACAAGATGGTCAAAATGCTTCCCCAGTATTCTTGACATAAAACAATCTTTAAAAAAAAACAGGTTTCATCTACAAATACAATTCCGAATAGAATTTCCATCTTTTCTCATCATCCACATCCTTTCACATTATTCCTCATCATCTCTCGTCATTCCACATCATTTCTCATCGTCCCATTCCACGTCATTTCTTTTCCTCCACGTCATTTCTGATTCTCCCATTCCATGTTATTTCTCATTATTCCATTTCATTTCTTATTATCCCATATTTTTAACATTAAGTCACATCTAATCACATCATTCCTATATCAACTCACATCCATTCACACCATTCCTACATTCATTCACATCCATTCACATCATTCCTATATCCATTCACATCCTTTCATATCCATTCACATCCATTCATATCTATTCACATCCATTCACATCATTCTTACATCCATTCACATCGTTTCTACATCTATTCACATCCATTCACATCATTCCTATATCCATTCACATCATTCCTACATCTATTCACATCTATTCATATCATTTCTACATCTATTCATATCATTTCTACATCTATTCACATCTATTCATATTATTTTACATCCATTCACATCATTTCTACATCTATTCACATCTATTCCTACATCCATTCACCTCCATTCACATCATTTCACATCCATTCACATCTATTCACATCATTCCTACATCCATTCCTACATTCATTCACATCATTCCTACATCCATTCACATCATTCCTACATCCATTCAGATCCATTTAATGATTCTATAAAATTTGTACATAACCTTCTTTATTTTTTTGACTATTGAATAATGCTCAAAACTCCACTTTAGCATAAAATATCTATGCCTAGAATATGATAGGAATTCCTCTTTTTGCATTATTTAAAATTATGCATAAAAATAAGAACTATCTCTTTTTTGAAAATTTTTGCCAGAGCTTCGCTGTAATTACTGGAAATGCTCAATTTTATAGCTTGAATTGAAAACTTGTAATGAAAATATGATAAAAACTCCTCTTTTAAACTAAAATTGAATTATGCATTCATAGCATAATTATAACCATAATTATGCATTCATAACCATAATTATGATAGAAACTCCTCTTTTAAACTAAAATTGAATTATGCATTCATAACCATAATTATAAGCATAATTATGATTAAGTCTCTAGATTAGACTAAAATAGTCATTCCTCATTTTTGGAATTTTAGCATAACCTCCTTTCAATTTAGGATGAATTTATATGATTTTTCCATACTATAAACAAGATTAAAAGAATTAATCTTTCTTTTTTCTAGATTAAAAATCATGAAAATAACTAATCTCTTTCTCTAGCTTGTCAAGCATAGAGTTTGGCTTAATATAAAGAGATTATGAATAAGAATCATCCTTCTACCAAGGATTTAGCCATAAGAATGACTAATCTTTCCAAGAGAGATTTTCTTAAAGAAAAACATTAAAATTAAGCATAAAAATTAACATTAATCTAAATAGACATTATGAATCTTTGGAAAATCTTGATTTGAAGAAAACCCATTACTTAGAAAGATTCTCAAGCTTTAGAGAGGTTAAGAAGAAGAAAATCATTGAGAGAATTGAACAAAAAAAACCATTAAAATAGGTTTACCTTTGATTTGGGCTTGTTTATTTGGCTAGAAGTGAAGCCCCCAAGCAAGTGCTTGGCCACCAAGAGAGGGAGAGTAATCTCCAAGAGAGGTTGGAGGAGAGAGAAGCTCCAAAGCTCTCAAGAGAAGAGGAAAATTAGAGAGATAATAGAAATAAGCTAATTTAGAGAAAATACTAGCATGGTAATACTCCAATATGAAATTACAAAGGAATGAGGGTCTATTTATAGGTGAGGGAGGCCACTAACCAAGCCCAATTGGGTTCTAGAGCCTTCTAGCTTCAGTTTGACCCAATTTGGACAAGATTTAGATCAGTTTGGCTCCCTTTTTGATCCAGTTTGCTCCAGGAGAGAGGAGAGATAAAAATATCACATTTTTTTGAATTAAAAAACCCAAGCAATGATGATGAAGAAGGCACCTAGCTCAAGTGGGTTTCCCACCTTACTGAGGTGTCAAAAATGCATCATTTCACCTAAATATCTCATTTTTTTACTACTATATCTTAGTTTTTAATTAATAAACCTTGTACTTAATCAACTCCTCATCTTATGTGAGCATTTACTCATTTTTGTGTTATTTTCTTTTATTCATTGTATTTATCTCATCCCAACACTTGGATTAATCCTATTGGCCCTTTGGAACCTTATTTGGACCTTAATTCAAAATTTCTAAAAATGTGGACCCTTAGGCTAAGGTCTCTTATACACATATTCAATTGATTCCTAAAGCACATTGGAAAGTTCATTTTGAAATTCTGTTTCAGGGGAATTCATCTTAGACATTAGGAAAATTTTTACATCAAAAAATATCTCAATTTTGAATTATCTCTCTCTAGACATTTTCTCTCTTAAGGACAAAACAGGGTAAAACAAGATCTTTTTCCATTTTTGAGGGGGGGATGATTACAAGAGATTGAAGGGTCGGTTGTTACACCTATACATCTCAAAAGCTGTGGGGGAGGAATCTTACATTACGCTTAGACAGCCTTCAAAAAATAATTAATGGGCTTGCCTAAGCCAACTACCCAGTTATTCTCACTTGGATGTTGCCAGATGGATTCTCAGGTACATAAAGTCCACGGTTGATTATGGAATTTTCTATGAGGCTTGCAGATAGATATCCTTTAAGCAAGGATGAGATATGAATACTACTCAAGGTAGTCTCACCTTATCAACTCATAGCTCAGCTGCTATTATAACTTTTGGAAGGGATGGATTCATACAAGATGCGTAAGATGAGATAAAAGAAAAGGACCATGAACTCAAGCACGTAAAAGAATTCAATTGGTTACTTCTCCAATTTAATATCAAAGGCGATTTTACAAGCTTAACAATGGTAGCCTACACTCCAACGTGATACATAATAGTACCTCGGGATTACTTGAGAAGATGAGATAAAGCTAGAGAGGTGAGAAATGTAGATGCAGGAAGCATTCTTAAATTCTAGCATACTCTAGCATGATACATAATAGTACCTAGGGATTACTTGGGTAATAGATGTGGCTCGCATACTCTAGCATAATACATAATAGTACCTAGGGATTACTTGAGAAGATGAGATAAAGCTAGAGAGGTGAGAAATGTTGATGCAGGAAGCATTCTTAAATTCCATGTAATGAGATAATCAAACAAAATTGCTTCCTAAGATACTGTGTTATAAGGAAATGTATTTTGTAAATGATGTGGTCCATTACATACTTAAGAATTCTTTGTTGTCTATAAAAAGTTTTCCTATTACTTTCCTCAAGGAAATATGCATGCACAATCAACCAATAAGGTTTTGTGTGGAGTACTCACAAAATTATAAAATAAAGCCACACTGATTTGGAAAATTTTTGTGTAACTCTCTAGACATATTACAATGCTCAAGAGTGACATGAAAAAACACACAATGAAACCAAGAAATCATTCTTCCTTTGGAGGATGATGCTCTCTTCCATTATGCATGTTGGTATATACACATGCTTACACAACAAGCTTAGTGGCGCTAGTGAAAAAATGAACTTACAAAACCATGGTAATAGTTATCCGATGAGGGTAGCTAGGTTAAGGGTGGGTGGCCTAATGAGATCCACATCTCTCAGCATAATGAATACCTTTGGGGCTGGCCACATAGGTATGTGGTCTTTCTGAAGGAACTCTAGGGCAAGTTTCACCATTGTTTCTATTTTTGTCGCACCATGGATAATGATTTGTACACATCTGCACCTATGGTCTTTTTTTCTAGGAGAGAACCTCAATGCATGCCTTGTGTTTTTTTTGTCTTTTTTTCTCATGTGGGTCTATGGCCTCGATGGAGCAAAGCCAATGATGGTCCATCTTTATGGGGAGAACATACCTCTTTGGCTTCCTACATGGTTTCCTCTTCCTTGGCCGGGTGAACTAGCTTTCCCTAGTTCAAAGTCACTGTTAGATCCCAAACTTGCTAGGCTCAGGCAGTTTTCATGAAGTTTAGCTCACACGAAAGTATAGGTGTGAAGGCACACTTTCAAAACCTAAAAGGTAAGGTTGCTATATATAAAATATATACCTTTGATATATTGTCAGCAGTTACAATTGATGAATTGGCTGGTTGTTGGTGGAGGATAAAATATGTGCATCTTGATAATGGTTACCATGTATTGTTGTTATTTACAAGGGTTGCACCATGTGGAGTTGGAACATGTTAGAGAGAGACCATAAAGACATGGTTGATGCTTGTTTCTGTGTGGAGGTGCATAGCACATATCACCATGGTTGTGCTAGAGATGCCTAATGGGAGATAGCTAGAGAGGTTGTTGTTTCACTATCCTCACTAAGAAGATGCCATGAGGATAGGTTTACATTGAGTTGCTACCACCACCTCTGGCCGAATCTACTATATAGGTATGTGCTAATTTCTAGGTCGATTTAAGAGTGATTAATGCCACCTCTATCCAAGTCTATTATTCAATTAGATGGTGCTAATGGTGGCTAGGCTGATTTAAGAGTGCTTGAACCTATGTGAGGCCACTAATGACATTTTTTGAGGGGATGTTTTATCCCATTAAGACAGCGCCACCCCCACCAATGGCCATTAGCACGATTTTTATCATGCTTTGATGACAAAAAATGTGCATGCTACCCTAGAAGGGTTCCAACCCACTACCTTGGCCTTTAAGGATAGCGCTTTAACCAACCTGCCAAATCAATTGATTTGATAAACTTGTTTTAAAATTTTATGTTATAACACTTTTTTTTATCATCAATAGATAAAAAGTGCATGCAATCTGGCACTTCTTTCATTGTGTGGCTGAAGCCCCTCAAATTATACCCTTAAGTGCTTGGAAGCCATCCCTTGAATCCTTTGTTGCTTGGGGCGTTTATCTTTACCTAAAGTAATTTGCTTTTCTTGGAAACCCACCACTAGCTTGTCTTACATAGGCACCCAATTGTCGGTAGGAGCCAAATGTAAATAGCTTAGGGCAACAGAGAGTAGAAGCTCGTTGTGCTTACGAGTGGCTCTATATCCTTTACTTATGGAAGGAGTTATACTTCCTAGTAGCATCATGTAATTTGCAATTCAATATTAAAAAACAAAGTTTTTGTCTATGCATGTTGTTATGTGGATTTTTAACTTTTGTAATAATTGGAAGAAAAGCTATTAAAACCTTAAACCCTCCTAAATCTTCCTACAATTGGTGATGGTTAGATTCCACCCTAAAAAGCCATAGCATTAATCTATGTCTTTCGATGAATCTCACATGGGTTAAGCGCCAATCAGAGTATCTCGCATCAAGTTGCTATCCCCATCATTTGTTTAGTGGGTAATCCCATACATCTCTCATCTTTGTAGTGCCTCGTGGTAGCAAATTGGGCATCTAATTATGTCATGCTCATTAAACTCCATCTCCCCATTGCTACATCTAAGTATGTAATGCTCCTCAGACTCCATCTCTTCCAATACTACGTAGGTTGCATATCCATTTAAAGCAAGAATTGTTGGCAAGGGTTATGCATAGACCTGTGGCATTGACTATGAGGAGACATTTGGCTCGATTGCAACAATGGCAACCATCAGAGTTGTCATTGTTGCTATGGCTGCAGCAAAGAGTTGGTCTTTACATCAGATGGATGTAAATAATTCTTTCTTGCATGTTGATTTTCAAGAAGAAGTATATATAATGTAGCCATTGGGGTATGATAGTGATGCACACCTAGATTTTGTGTGTAGGTTATGCAAGGCCTTACATTAGTAGGGGAGTATTGGACTCAATTTTGGGCTTTTTTTTCTCTAGAGAGAAAGGGTTTAGACCAATAGGAAGAGAGCCACCGTAATAACGGAACTTTTGGTAATTAGATGTTTTTCATATATTATTTTTACGAATATATTATTAATAAAGAAATGCGAATTGCATTTCAAAATACTTGGAGCACACTTATTATGTCACTTCTTTAATATATATCAAAACTAGAGTGTTGTCAGCTCATTTAATATAGGTAGATTTTTTCCTTAAAAATTATAAAATATTCTCTTTGAGGTTTCCATCTCATTTAATGAATGGTAATCTCTCTAAAAATTTCACACCATTTTGTAACGAAGTAGATTTGGTGTTACATGCACATGGGGGATGGGGCCTAGGCACTTGGGTTTAGAGTCATTTACATATGTGCCTTTGGGGGCCTTGGGCTATAGGATACATTGGGCTCATGGACATTGTACACACACATTATTGATCATTTTGACTATTGTCTTTCTTAGAGCTCTCATGCCCAAGCTTTCATGGTGAACTTTTCCCATATGAGATGTGAGGATGGTGACCCACACCCATGTTGTCACTCCATGCCTTAAGTGGCCAACCCTAGTTTCTTGCATTGGCATAATTTGATGAAGTAGATTTGGTGTCACATGCACATGGGGGATGGGGCCTAGGCACTTGGGTTTAGAGCCATTTACATATGTGCCTTTGGGGGCCTTGGGCTATAGGATACAGTGGGCTTATGGGCATTGTACACACACATTATTGATCATTTTGACTATTATCTTTCTTGGAGCTCTAATGCCCAAGCTTTCATGGTGAACTTCTCCCATATGAGATGTGAGGATGGTGACCCACACCCATGTTGTCACTCCATGCCTTGAGTGGCCAACCCTAGTCTCTTGCATTGGTATTAGAGCCTTGAATTGATCCCATGTTTTTGATTCAATTTTCAGAAATGTTTCAAATTTTTTGTATTTTCTTGATTTTCTTGATCAAGAAATGGGCTATGGTGGTTTTGTTTAAGTTGATTTGATCCTTTTGATTCACATTTTCATGAGCTTTTGAGAGCCATGGGTCACTTTGGAGACCAAAATCTGAGGCGGCCGCTCCAAATTTTGAATGAGGGAACCAAAAAATGGGGAAAATGCACCAATCTTGATTAGTGATATTAATCAAAACATTTATGAGTAATCCCCTTCTTTTGTGCAAGCTTTCCATAGCCATTGCATGCATTTCAAGCTTTTCTTAGCTGCCATTCCTTGGGGCTTTGATTAGCCATGATTCAAGCTTCACATTGATCCCATTTTCTTCAAGTTTTATCATGGTTTACTGGAGAAAATTCCAGCCATTAGGTGCTTCAAGAAAACCCTAGATTCATCATCTTCTTGCTCCAATCATTCCATATCTCTTAGCCAACACTTAGGCAACATTATGGGAGAGATATCGAGCAGCTTAAATAGTTGATTGAGGCCTTGGGTTCACAATAGTTGGTGGTGAAAATCTGAGGTGCTGAGAGCAAAATTCGTGAAGAGAAGACCATAGAAGCTCCAATACCAAGTCTAAATGCTACATTAAGCTTAGCAATGGAGTTTTTAGCCAATTTACACTCTTTGGGGAGCTCAATTGTTGCTCTATGAGCCGTGAAGACTACTAATGCATTTTTTTTAAAAGATTATGAGTTAACCATGGCCATTGGAGAGTATTACAACTTCATGGAGGGTGTAGAAGCTATTTGCCAACATCATGGAAGTTCAATAGAAGAAAACGGCGCTGAGTGGTTGCTCTTTTTCCCTCACGGCTTGCGCGATTTTGTCTTCTATTAGCAAGTTATTTCCAAGTTTAATCACCAAGATTAATGCTAATTAACCTTATGTGTGGGTCTTGTTACATAAGAAAGAAGTTTAATAGCCAATATTAATGGGGATTTATAGCATTTGTGCAACAAAGGGGGGGCTGCGTTTTTCTTCTTTAGCGTTCCATAAGGATTAGCATGGCATAAGATGGATTAAGCATTCAATTAAGCTTCTATCAAGTGTAAGCCAATCAAGGGATAAGAGGGCTTAGTGCCATATAATTGAGAAAAGTATTGAATATTGCTTCTTCTCATCATATTTGGGCAAAACCTCATGATTGAGGCTTAATACTCCTTTAAGCTTGAAATTAAAAGCCTTAATCACCATTGCCAACAATTTTGGGGTTTTTTTTTTCAACAATGGTGAGTCTTTTCTCTTAGATGGCTTTAATCTTGCCAAGCTATGACAAAGATTTGTGTTTGGTTTACATTTTTGATACTTAGTATTGAAATGCTTGAGGATTTTTCCATTCTTGCTTAAGAATGCAACACTCTTAATGTCACTCATTGTCATCACATAGCCTTGGACATTCTTTGAAGGCTACATATACCCTAGAGTGTATTATGCAAGGCTAAGAGACTCATTGATGCTATGTGAATGCATTTTGATGCATTGGTGCATCTTGGTGAAATTGGAATGCATTGATTGGTATTGAAGGCATGAATCAATACTTGTAATGGCACATGGTATGCCTAATACACATGTACATGGAGGTGTTGACTGCCCATGTTTTTGACATGCCTATGTAAGGGACATACATGTGTTTTGATTGATACTTTTGGAACTATATGGTGTTGTGGAAGACATTGAACATGATGAGATTGACACTATGATATTGTGCATGAGTTCATGCAAAACATTGTAAGTCATCCTACCTACATCTTTGAAGTTCAAATCATACCTATCACATCACTTTGTACCCTACATTCTATTCCTAGAATCTTGATGTGTGAGAGGGTACCTTGGCATTTGGTTGGAGAGGCCAAGGGTAGCATGGTTTGAATCTTCCTTTCTGTGAGTGCCGTGGTAAGCGGTAAGGAAGAGGATTAGGTACATTGGATGTGAAGAAATGGCCCCTACTTGTGCCTAGTTTCAACCTAGGTACGAGGGTGGAAAGTGACTGACTGGGAGATCAGTAAGCATTGACGCACTACATCAATAATAATTGAATTGATTCCAGTATCAACAACATCTTACATTTGACATTGCATGGGCAAATGCAATTATGTCACATGGTAAAGTGATGATGGACAATGGCATTGCATATGAGCCTATGTTACATGCATGATTGTTTGGATGCAAAGTGAGGCAAATTTGTTGATGGGGTGTTGACAAGATTGATATGAGTGGTGGATATGAGATTGTGGTCATACTTTTATTGAGATTTTATCCAAGATACAAAGGAGATGCTGACTAAATTTTTTCCAGATAGCTAGTCAAGAAAATCACGAATCATTCATTGGTGATTAAGAGTCTCTATTGAGCAATTGCACATCTTGGAAGATCCATTTGGAAGCTACAAAAAGAGCTATTGATCTTTTGAATCGGACATCCGTAGGGCACCCAAATTATGGTTTAGCAAAAAATAGAAAACCTTAATTCAGTCATAGACCCTTAGGGTTATCAAAAAGGTATTTATAGGTCTTCATAATACTCCTCTACTGGGGCTATCCAATGAGCCAAGAACCACTTTATTCCGACATCGTTTGATAGGTCAGCAAGTTGACTTTTTTCACAAAAAGTCAATTCAATCTTGAGACTGAAATTTGACTTGGTCAAACCACTTAGAGTATAGTTGGTATATCCCTAGTGCTATCCAACAAGCCAAGAAGTACTTGATTTGGACCCATATTTTGTGTCTTAGGACCATTTTCCCATTCTCTACAGTGTGGTAAAAACCCTAAAACAGAGAATATTAGGACCATTTTCCCATTCTCTACAGTGCGATAAAAACCCTAAAACAAAAAATATTATGGGCTATTCAAAAATCTTTTGTTCTTGCATATTTGCATTCTACGTCATAAGATCTCTCAATAGATCCCTAGGTCATCAAATTTCAACACCCTTTGGGCCTTCTACAAGCCATTTTCCATTTCCACAACCATTATGCCAAGTGGGAGTCCAGTCAAGCAAGTGATGGAACTTCAATTCAAGCAAGCAATGGAACTTCAAGAGATAAGGGAAGATAGGGGAATGGTGAATGAGGATCTTGTAGAGGATAGTGATGAAGAGGATTTTGAGGACATGCAAGCAAGAAGCAATGTTGTTTCTAAGCAACCTTCTTCAAGCATATATGGTGTATAAGGACAAGGCTTCTCTCAAGCAAGATCAACCAGAGCGTCTCCATTTTCGAAGGAAATGGATGGAAATGCTTATCAAAGGTCTTTATCAATTGAGAGTTAAGACAAAGAACAATATGCTTTGAAGACATAAGGATTATAGAATATTATGATGCAAAGCCTGACCTAGAGGAGCAAAGGGAAAGACCATCAACCCCTAAAGGAGTCGGGGAGTACCCAAATGGCCAAAGAGGAGATAAGGAAGCTTGAAGACTCCAGGGCCTTAGCAGAAGAATGTGAAGCCAAGCTACTGGGTCAAGGATACAATGTATCTAAGAAATGAACCAACAAGGGAAAGAGAATTGGACGTACCTACTCCAATTCTAGAAGAAACGGAAGAGGGATCTCAAGCAAACACAATGTCTAGGATGTTTGATGAAGATGTGCAAGGTGAGTCCATACATTCCTTCCCTAGGGATGGATACAAGACACACACATGAAACGGAAGAGGGATCTCAAGCAAACACAATGTCTAGGATGTTTGAGGAAGATGTGCAGGGTGAGTCCATACATTCCTTCCCTAGGGATGGATACAAGACACACACATGGAAGGAACCCTCAATTGCCAGAGAACCCAGAGACATAGGGAGCCTTGCGGTTGTATTGTCCATGTCTGTGCAAATGCCATTGAGACAACTACTACGCAGCTCACCAACACTATGGGAAGACATAAAGGAATGGGTAGAAGGTGGACTAAGGCCAGTCGACACTACAGAGGATGTTCTGCCACCTCTGGCAGAAAGAACCCTAAAACACACAAGGGAAACTAGAGTTGTCAAGATACCAGTTAATCAATTAGGACGTTATTACGAAAGTGACGACACAAATGCTACAATCCCGATTCATTATAACGGGTACCAAGCACTGGCTATCCTGGATGGTGGGATGGGGGTTAGCATCACCACAAAACGTTGTTGGGAAAACTAGGGAAAACCGATCTAAAAAGAGTAGATCTAATCGTTAAAATGGTAGATGGAACATCTTCAAGGTCCATTAGGCTTTTGGAGAATGTGAAACTCAAACTCTTTACGTTTTGCTACCATCATACATTTGTAGTAATGGACTTTCTGTGCTAACCAGACTCATATGGCATAATATTGGGGAGACGCTTCATGAGGGAATCCAAATTGGTGCATGATTGGGCATTAGAGCATGTGTATGTGCATAGGGATTCAAGAATTTTAAAGATAGATATGAGAACGTGGATAGCACACCCCATGGAAGGGCAACTATTCGATAATGATTCGGTCACAACTGAGCGGACCACATTCGTACTACAAATATGCCAGCCCACGATGGGAAATTCCAAAGAGGAAGAGGAAACGGAAATGTATGCATCACTTCCTCCTCTGGATTTCAGTGAAAACTGGATGCATGTGCTAGCTACCATAGATGTGATGCTACCCAGAGGGACCCAATATGTGGAATCTAGAACTGTTTCCGCTACCTCTGTTTGTATGGTCAATTAACAAACCATTGTGATGAAGAATCAGAAGAGGAGGCCTCTAGCATAGAAGGGACTGGATCACAAGGCCATACCAGTGCCACTCAACGCCTCATAAGATGGCAAAAATAGAAACAATATATTGCTCGACGAAATGCCCTATTATGAAGAAAACCCACGGATGCCCAATGGCTGAGATACCTCAAAGCCACTAAGGTATACAATGAGTTTTCTAAGGATTGGGGTGAGGAATTGAGTAAGATATCACTGTAGGGCAAACATAAGGAGAAAGTCATCCTTCAAGAGCCAGAAACACCTAAGCTTACGAAAGCTAGGCACAAAGCTCTGGCAAAGCTGAGCGAGAGGCCAGGAAAGTCATGCTAAAACGAAAAGCGAAAATGAGGATAAACCAGAATTGCTTTCGGTGTACCAAACCACTTCAAAACCTACACATGAACGGAAGGTGGTCTGATTGATGGCAAAAAGGGTTAAGGAAGATGGGCTGTCCACATCATACAATGGCCCCCGACTGAAGTCAAGGAAGTTGATATTGCGGGCCCAGGGGAGGAAGCCAAACCTGTTTATATTGCTAAGGACTTGACTTTGGATGAAGAAAATGAGCTCATTACCCTCCTTAAGGAATTTCAGTATTGTTTCGCTTGGAACTATAAGGAGATGAAGGGTGTACCACATGAGGTGGTGCAAAATACGATCCCAATCATAGAAGAAGGATCAAGGCCAACCATGCAGAAACCATACTAGATCAATCCTAAATATGCGGTAATTGTAAAGGAGGAAATCGATAAACTCATTGCTGTGGATTTCATCTATGAGATAGAACATACGGATTGGTTATCACCAATCGTAATAGTGCCAAAAGAGAATGGGAACTTAGGGTATGTGTTGATCTTAAAAAGGTCAACGTAGCTACTAAGAAAGACCATTATCCATTACCCTATACGGAACATGTTTTGGAGAGAGTGGCTAGTGAAGAAGCTTACAGCTTCTTGGATGGATTCTTAGGCTACAATCAAGTGTCTATAGCACGAGGTGCCTTTTGGTCTCACCAATGCCCCAGCAACATTCCAATGATTGATGTGCACAGCCTTAAAAGACTACTTGCAGAAGTGGTCGGAGGTATTCATTGATGATTTGTGTGCACACTCTCGATGGGCAGACCATATGGCTTGCTTAAGGAAGGTGTTTGAGTGATGTCGATTATATCGCATATCCCTAAACCCTTTAAAGTGTAAATTTTGGGTTAAACATGGTGTGATATTGGGACACATCATCTCAAAGAACGGTACATCAACGGATGACAACAAGGTCAAAATGATCTTGGAATTGCCACCACCCACTAATTACAAAGGTGTGTAAAGATTTATGGGCCACGTTGGGTATTATTGCCGCTTCATAATCTTCTATGCTGAAATCACCAGGCCATTGTACAAGCTACTCATTGTCTTTGAATGGACTGAGGAATGCTAGGAAGCATATGATTGATTGAAGTAGGCATTGGCTAGCGCGTCAATTCTAAGACCCCCCAATTGGGACCTCATATTTCATATGCATATCGATGCATCAAACTTTGCTATTGGATGCGTACTAGCACAGCTCGGTGAGTTTAAATTGGACTATCCACTCTGTTTTGCTAGTTGTCAATTGAATGATGCAGAGGTGAATTACACCACCACAAAACGAGAAGGGTTGGCCATGGTTTATGCAGTCAAAAAGTATCAACATTATCTATTGGCCAACAAATTCGTATTCTTCATGGACCATCAGGCCTTATTATATTTGGTAAACAAGCCTTGCACCACGGGAAGAATCACACGCTGGTTGCTATTACTATTGGAATTCGACTTTACCGTATAAGAAGAAAGGGGACACAGCATGTGTTGGCCGATTATATGTCAAGAATTCCAAACGGGGAACCAACAATTGGTGTTGATGAAATGACCTCCCTGATGCTATTTGTTCAAACTGGACATGGTGCCTAAATGGAGCGAGAAGATATCAGATTATCTAGCTTATGGTTTTTCACAAGAAACACCCTTGAATAAAGATAAAATGCAGTGGCTTATTAAGCTTGCTGCACCTTATCAATTAATTGCGAGATAACTATATAAGCTAGGTAAGGACAATATCCTTAAGAAGATGTGTGAGAGAAGATGAGTTCATCACGATATTGGATGAAGCTCATTCAGGGATAGTCAGAGGGCATTTTGTTGGAGAGATTACGGCTCGCAAGGTACTTTAAGCAAGATTACGGTGGCCTACATTGTTCGGGGATGCCATAGAATTGGTCAAAAGGTGTGAGAAATGTCAGCGATTTGCTATCCCACAACAAAGGGACAGGATGCTGCTCACTCCTACTATTGTAAGACAACCCTTTGAGAAATGGGGGATAGATTTTGTTAAACCTATTAGTCTAGTGGCACATCCATCACAAGGCCGATATGTAATTGTGGCCATGGACTATTTTGCCAAATGGGCAGAAGCCAGAGCCTCAAAGCGAGCTGATGCACAAACAATAGCAAAATTCTTATATGACCAAATTATATCGAGATTCAGCTGCCCATTAGAATTAGTTAGTGATCGTGGTTTACATTTCATTAATGAGGTGATTGATCATTTACTTTTGCTGGATTCTTAGTAGTCCACCGGAAATCATTACCTTATTATCCATAGGCTAATGGTCAAGCAGAGAGTACAAACAAAATTTTGTGTACTATCTTGACGAAAACTTTGGAAGTAAGTCAAACGGATTGGGAACATAAGCTAATAGTAGCCTTATGGGCATACCAAACATCATATCAGGTAGTGACGTGATACACTCCCTTCCATCTAGCTTATGGTGTTGAGGTAGTAATGCCTATGGAATACCTATTTTCGAGCTTCAAGATTGCAATGCAAGAACATCTAACGGAGAATGCATTAGCTGAAAGGCTAATTGATTTAGAGAAGCTTGATGATGAGACTAGACTAATTGCATCGCATGGAAACATGGTCAACAAACTACGCAAAAAACTTGAAACAAAAAGAATTGGAAATAGGGGATCTTGTCCTCATGTATGGTGTAGGAAGCACTAGGAAAAAGAAACTCAAGTACAGAGGCCTAGGACCCTTCCGAGTGTCTGAGGTCACACCTCAGGGGTCGGTTAGAATTGAGACAATTGAGGGCGTACAAATGGAGGGTTATGTCAATGGGAGCAAAATTAAAAAATATTTTGGACCATTGCTCCATGAGATGCTCTTGTAAGAACATCTCTTAAAACAACAAAAGGAGCTCGCAAAGGAAAAAATCTAGCAAGCTCAAGAAGAGGCTAAGGCAAGGGAGGCCAAAGCCAAACAATTACTCCAAAAGAGAATGTTGCATGTGAACATGGCTTCATTAACTCTCCTGTGGATGAAGAGGAACTAAACATTGAGCTAGAACGACTCAGGGTGGAACTCTCTATGGCTAAATGCCATGCAATGAGCATTGCATTAATAGATACGGGATCAAGTCATAACCTGATCTCATATGAGACATGGGTAGCCTTAGATAAATCGCACCTTGAAACCACAAATGCACAAGTACGCAGTGTGCAATTGATAACTACAAAGGATGAGGGATTTTTAAGTGTTAACATTTCCATCAGAAATAATTCCTTGGTCGGGAAGATGTTTGTCATGCCTGCAAGTTCCATGGAAGAGGAAATGATCCTAGGACGATCTTGGATTTGCGCCAACAAATGTATTATCCAATAGGAGAAGAGGACAACACTACTGAACGAGGGCGACAATGTCATATCCGTATCCTCATGGAGCCTGACAAACATAGGGAAGCAAGCCATGATTGAGGAGATAGAAACACCAAGCATGGTGACATCAACTCATGAAGAAAAAAAGGCAGCAATTTCGCAATTCCTACGCAAAAAACATTCTAAGTCATAGGGTACACAGTAATGGGTGGCCAAGGTTCAACTTAGAAACCATCCCCACAAGGAGGAGAAGGAGGTTAATAAGGAAACAACAAGAAGGGTTCAAAAGGGAGTCAAAGATCAGAAATGGCCTTCACAAGCAGGTTGGCGGTACTCCAGAAAAATCAACACTCCACAAGGCATTCGTAAGTAATGGGTTTGAAAGGATTTGCTAATGGCACAAGGTTACTACCAAGGCAATACGACAGTATGGGTGCCCAAACCCCACTCAGTGGCCACCATTGCAAACACCTCTGAATACAAAGGAAAGGGTAGTAAAAGCATGCGGAACCAACTCCCAACTAAAACCAATGCTTAAAATGCACAAACAGTGGTGTGGAGGAAGAAGCAAACTTAACAAGATGGGTTAAATATAGCCAAAACAATACCAATAAACCACCCCGATCAAGGAGCGGGACAAGGATCTTAAAGGGAGAAAAAAAGAAGTTCAACAACTGGACACTGATACAAGCCCCAATCCATAGGACTCAGTAGAAAAACTATTCACTTGGGTGGAGGGAAGAATCAAACACTCCCACATAGAGCTAAAACGCCTGCAACAACACCTACCTAAAAGTACCAAGGTGTCACCTTAGTTCCCATAGCAATAAAAGATGAAGGTATCCATTAGCCACAAAATGGATACAAGGTAAAACTCGGTATCATTCACTCCTTTATATGCATGTTTGAATGTCCGAGCATGAAGAAAAATAAAAGGTATCAATCTTGCACACTCATGATCCGAAAAAGTTCACGCCATTAATGGGTACAAAAAGGTTCATGCCGTGAACCAATCTTAAAAGGTTCACGCCGTGAACTAATCTGAAACAGTTCATGTCATGAACTGGAGTAAAATAGCTCACGCCATGAACTGGTCCAAAATGCTTCACGCCGTCGTGAAAAGGTCACTTTTCACGTACCAATCGCAAGATGGCATGTGGCATTCTTCATTAAGGCAGCCGCCCAGTGTGACGGCTGTGCCATAAATTCGAATATCTTTCCTTTTTTCGTCCTTTTGCAATAGTCTTCCATCGTGTGCTCAAACACATCGATCTTCTTGCATCGCATCCCTCCTCGCTTCTTCAAATCCGAATCGACATCCATGCATTGAGGTGGGACCTTGGGCCCTTCTTTGTTTTTCTTTTCTTTTCATCGTTTCAAACTTTGATCTAACTTTCCTCGAGCACCTAAAGTCATTGTATGTCAAACAACAGTCTTGCATTTTCAACAAACGAGTTATTATTATTTTCTATGTGAGTGATTGATCTAAACTCCGCTAGTAGGCGGTCTCGTCCCATCATGAATCTATAAGGAAAACATAACATAAATACTTCACGCGGCCAAACCTACAATTTCACCCATTAACACCATTCTCATCACAACTAACCTTCTTGCCATTTATACAATTAACCTTCTTGTAATTTATACAAAAAAGAAAAAAGAAAAAAGAAAAAAAATACAACAACATGGAGTGATACATGTCCCACCAATCTATAGACTGATCTTTTTTACATGTACTACAGATGTCGACCTCAGACCAAGAAGTCGCAGAGACCCCCGCAGTAACACAGGCTGGTGCCATGGGTTCCCTAGTAAGCCATAAGAAAAGGTTAACATGGGGACCAAAGATAAACTACCTAGGGCCATACGCCCAAGCCTTCGAGGGTGCCAGCATCAGCAAGGAGATCCATACGGCACATGGAAAGGTGGCATTGCAATACCACAGCCCGGAGTGCCTCTAGATTCTGGAAGAGGCACAAGTAAAGGACAAGCTAGAGAAGGTGGGCCCCGGCAGAATGGCATAAGTTCTTCCCAGGAATATCGACACAAAGATGTGTGCCAAATACATTAAGACATATGACAAAGCCACCAAGTGGGGTATAGTAACAAAAACTGATGGCACGACAGAGCAGGTCTTAATCATTAAAGATTTAATTCGTGAGGCTCTGTAGCTCCCACCACCAGTCAAGATGCACGCCCATGCCTTTGACAAGATGCCTTTGGATGCTATGTTGAAGAAGAGCTCCTAAAACTCTAATGGAGTTGAATATGAGAACATTAGAGATGAAACAACAGAGAAGGCATGCAGGGCAATGTCTTTAATCATGCAGGTGAAGCCAGTGAACCGGTACAACAAGGTACCGCCCTGAATAGAATTGCAAAAGTCTATGAAGAAAAGGAGGAGGACTGGGCATACTACATACACCACGAAATACCTCAAAGCCCATCAATCCAAGATATGCAACCCACACCTCGTGACATAAGTCCTGAACCATGTGGCTTAGAGGACCCTTCAGAACTAGAACCAATAGAGCAAATGCAACTGGCACTCCTTCTAGAGCAACCAGCACTGGCTGTTGCTACAGAGATGTAAGAAGGGCAAGCTATCCTTATGGAAACAAAAGCTATAATGAAGGAGATCAAGAAAGGAAGGAAAAAGAAGATGGAAAGGAGAAGATGAGAGGCCTCATTCCAGATGTGGCTGAGGAAATGCAACGGATTGAGGCTGAGGAAAAAGAAGATGGAAAGGGGAAGATGAGAGGCCTCATTCCAGATGTGGCCGAGGAAATGCAACGGATTGAGGCTGAGCTCGCACAAGAGACTAAATCATACTAGGAAGTACTTGAACAGCAAGAAGCCACTGTCAGTGAGGCCACACAAGAAGAAACACAGTAGATGACTCCCCCTCAAAGCCCAGCTCAGCTAATATTCAAAAACCTATCTCCCCTCAAGATTTCTACTATGACGACAGACACACGTGGGAATGGAGCCAGAGACTAAAGCAGTGCGAGCTGAAGAACCCCGAGAGCTTGAAGCAGCAACATCGTCCCGATGCAAGATCCGATAGTGCCACTGGATATACAGGTAAAAGACCAAGAGATGAAGATACACCCAGTCCAAGAAAAAAAGAAGGCTTCTAGAGGACGAAGAAAGAATACCATAGTTGTCATTCCTACACAACAGAATATAGACTATGAACAATTCTTGCAAGAAACTATGGAAGGCTTGGATGAGCTACTGAATATGCCCCATGCTAGACTAGAAGGGGCAGCAAGCACAAGTGCATCACTTTGGGAGCAGGAGCAAACGAGTATGGCGGTGCCATCTCCTCACAACACATATGCTTCATGATCGTAATGTCGCCCTCTGGTGGAAGCAAGTTCAAGAGTCCAACACACCAGTATAGACCTTAAAAGAACACCTGACGGTAGCAGAGGCCACACATCAAGATGTGATCATGAAGAGTTTAAAGGCCACCGAGAATTTGGGAATCTCCCAATAGTTTGGGAATTCCAAATCAAAATGAATCCCGTGAATTTGGGAATTTCATTAATTTGGAACCTTGAATATTGGTGAAGTATATTTATTGTATATGTAGAAGATATTGATAAAATCTTAAATAGGTGGTGTTAATAAACACCTTATCTTTGGCAACCTCTCCAGCATGGAAGTCTTTAGCCCAATGATTCTTGTAGATTGGCTTTAGCCTTCAAGACAACCTTTGGAGGGATTTTAAATTTTTTGGGAACTTTGGTAGCTTTTGTTATCCAAGAGAAAACAATTGTATCCACTCTCTCCCAACGTTGAGGGTCTTTCTTGTTGCACATCCAGTATTTATCCCAGCAATTCTGATATACCTCCTCATCTGTAGCATTTTGTCGACCACAAACTGGTGCCCAGTATTGTATACAGATCTTTTGATAGTTGCTTGATTTTTTATTTGTATCAACCTCACTTTGTGCAACACCAAGCCATACTGGATATATTGGATGTGAAGGTCGAACAAGTACAAAGTCGTCTTTCTTGACATCTATCATTGGTTGAAATGCATCTTTTGGTCACTTGCTGAGAGGACCACAGTAGTGGTCATTCAACTCCTCCAAGCCAAGAAAGTCATCCACATCATCTATGTCTTGAAATAATGTATCACCTTGTGTCCTTGGCCAAAAGTCCATGAATACTCTTGCTTCTTGGACATTTGGAGCTTGAAGTGCATCAAGCATGGTTTTCCAATAATCAATCACTGGTGTTATGAACTTTGTGTACTCCGCTTCAGGACCTTGTACACTTGACCATCTTTCCCAATACTTGAGATAGTCTTTGATTCCACTTACCACCTCTTGATGATCTTTAATATACTCAGACATGGGTAGCAAGGTTGGAAGACCCTTTGGAAGGGTAGGCTTTCCTGTTGTTGAGTCTCTTTTCCATAGTTCAATACCGCCTTCTCTTGGCAACCATTCTACTGTCTTAGGATGGATCTTGTATTGCATTAGAGGTGTATCCCCTTGCATGTAGAAACGAAAGTGAAGTGGTTTTGAGTGACCAACAAGTGCATCCTTGGAGTCACATAAGTATCCTTCAATGTAACTCTTGAAGTCTGGTACATGTGTCAACAAAAAAGGAGAAGGCCTTGTTGACTGGCACAATTGAAAATGCCGCATAAGGTGAGGAAAAGTGAATGTCATGCTTGTTCTAAGCTTCTCTGAGAACTTGCTGAACATTGCATCAATGTCTTCATGTGTGTGACCCACCATGAGAAACCCAACTTGGATCATCTTGAAGGTCCCTCGTGCCACAAGCAATGATAAATATGCAAAGAGATAACGGTTTTTGTTTTCTGATCCACAATTATCTAGCTGTAGCAACAAGTTCTCTGGTAGTCGTCTAAAACCTTGTTGTCCATCCTGTAGTATTATGTCCTCCATTTGTGTAGTAGTATGAGAACCTTGTTGATGGTAGTCTAGTGCTTTCCTTGAGTTTAAAGCATTTAGCAACAAAGAGCTTGATCTTGGCATTCCATCTAGTTGTAGATCACCAGCTTCATGCTTGTCAAGTCGCTCCAAGTTCTTGAAACACAGAGACAATGAGGCAACTGTGAAGTTAGGATCATGGGGCCAAAGATCAATCGCAAAGTGCCCATATCTTCCTTCCCCATGCCCATGTGTGATCATGCCTGTCAAGGAAACTGGTAGTTGAGTGGATCTATCTGTCTCTTTTGATCGAACTCTCAACCTCGGGATAGCTGTCTTTTGTTGGTCCATCTTGTCATGTATGATGCACAAGTTCTTTTCAGGATTTAGCACTGATGCTAGACGCCATCCATAGTATATGTTTCGACAACTTTGTTGTTGCAGCATGTGACTTCGACGCTTCCTCAATAGTATGTTGCGTTCTTCAAGGCATTCGGTTGCTGCAAGTTGTTCTTTAATCTCTGAGCAGACACTACATTTGGAGAACTCGCTTGTCTTTGCTAAGGTGACATGCTTGAACTCTGTATTCCAAATTCGATTGAATGTGGACAAAGACATTTGCTTACATCCAATAGCATCTAATGTGGCATTCACTTCTCCCCATATGTCTATTTGCTTATAAACATCTGGGATGACCAATTGTGTCTCTCTGGAACCATCCTGCATGGTTCTACTTTTATGTGGCATTTGCTCTGCATTCTTCTCAATAAAGTCTCTCAAGATTGCCCTGCCCATTTGTGTGTGATCCCAAGCTGCTCTAATTGCTCCTTTATTGCCATGCATTGCCCTCCTTACACCATTCTCAAAATGCAACCTATACCTATAGAAAGATGTTTTGGGGATGCCATGCATCCCATACCATGCCCTACCGCATACAACTTTCCCATTGAATATAAAACTGTATTTTCGTGTACCCATATTGTCAATGTGGCATGATGACTCCAAAACATCATAAACATAGTTGGTACGTTCTTCCAAACGTAACCGCTAGAAGTGCCTCCGCAATTGGTGTACTGCATCTCTATCACCATATTGACAACACTTTGCAGGACAACAATCAATTGTAGCAACAAGTAAAACTGATTCCATTGAGGTTCTCAAGTTCGAAGCTTTGAGAGCAAGAATTCTAGGCCTTCTATTGATCATACAATATGATCTCTTCTGTAAGAAAATGGATTTTGAACCTGAAATAAAGTCCTCAGTTTCCTCACACACATCTTTTATGCTCTCATTTGGAGATGTGAAAGCTTGTGTTTCCTGTTCATGTAGCAGTGGTGTACCATCATCAAAGGTGACCTGTTTGATAGGCCACCTAACCAAATTGATGCACTGAAGCATGTCACATGTGTCTGTCCCTGTAGTTGGATCAAGGATCTGATCTACCACCACACCCACATCTTCTTCTCCTAATAGATCAAAGTTGATCACATTATATGGAAATGTTAAGAGAATAATCCCTATTCCAACGTACTTCACATTGCCTTCTGTCCAGAGCATCACTTTACGCTCTTTCCAACTTTCACGGATACTTGGAGTGTCCTCATCTCCAACAGCATTAAAATCATTAGAAGGTGGCACCGCATGATCATCATTAACTATCATGACGGCACCTGTAACAACCACCACATCTTTCTTTTCCCACTTTACAAAACTACCCACTGCCTGAATGACCTTTGTTGCATTGTTGTTTGGAAATGGCAAGCAAGCTACATCATTTAGGCAGTTGTCGATAGAAACTGACAAAAATCCATCTCCAAGGACTTGCCCATGGCATGTGTCAGTTGGACGTATTGCACATACTGTTCCAAGTGCAACAACATCTCGATCCATCATCAAATTGACACGATCCCCACAATGAAAGTCTTGGTCCATGTTGCCTGAGTAAGTGAAAAAATTTTAGATTTAATCATAAGCGATTGAGTGATCTTATATTCATCATAAGACATTTAATCATAAGAGATTGAGTGATCTTATATTCATCAAGTAATCACATAGCATTGTTTATGAAAACATGCATTAATAGATGACAAGCTGAAGTATACATTGCAAAATTAGTGCAGTATTCCATTTTCCAACATCATAAGAGGGAGAATAAATTTGACCACATGGCCAAAACTTGTTTTCTCAATGAACATGGTAGTATATCCTTGATCTAGATTACTTGAGTTACTAGATAAAAAAGGTCTATGTAGTCATCAATGCTTAGTTGAAATGGATGCTTTGACCATATGGCCAAAACTTCAATAGCCTATAATATATGCACATCATATCTTACTTTAGTATATATGCACATCATATCGTACTTTAGTATAAAAAGTATTCATGGTGTGTGTGATGGTCTACATAATGTTTTAGCCACATGGACAAATTCTCGCACAGCTTATCATTCTTAAGACATGGGTAGATCATCTGTTACTTTTCCATGGGAAGACAATTTATTGTGTGCTAGTGTAGAGAATGTGTTAGCCACATGATCAAATCCTATCAAAGCTTATTGTTCTTATAATATGTACAAATCATATGTTACTTTTCCATGGAAGACAGTATATTGTGTGCTAGTGTAAAGAATGTTATAGCCACATGGTTGAATCCTCTCAAGGATTATCATTCTTAAAACATATGTAGATCATATGTTACTTTTTTGCGGAGGACACTTTATTATGTGCTAGTGTAGAGAATGTTTTAGCTACATGGTCCGATCCTCTCAAGGCTTATCATTCTTATAATATCTATAGATCATATGTTACTTTTTCATGGAAGACAATTTATTGTGAACTAGTGTAGAGAATGTTTTAGCCACATGGTTGAATCCTCTCAAGGATTATCATTCTTAAAATATACTTAGATCATATGTGACTTTTCCATGGGAAGACAATTTATGGTGTGCAAGTTTAGAGAATGTTTTAGCCACATGGTCGAATCCTCTCAAGGCTTATCGTTCTTAAAATATTTACAGGCCATATGTAATTTTTCGAAGGAAGACAATTTATTGTGTGCTAGTGTAGAGAATGTTTTAGCCGCATGGTCAAATCCTCTCAAGGTTTAATGTATTGCAGGCATAGTATGAATAAGATTTGGTTGGTGCAAAGTTTATGTCCACGTGGTAAGTAGAATAGTTATTAATATATTGGGAAGCACAAATGTTAGTGCATGCACAAGCAATAATTTTGGATGCAAAATTAAATAATCATATACCAATAGTTGGTATTATGGCCTAAATGTAGTGCACATTGTCAGTAATATACATCAAGAAGTAACTAATATGAGTTGTGTCAAATTAAAAAGTAGATTTGAAAAGAGTAGATTTATCCATACAATGAAAAGTAAAGGTCGTGAAAATAGAATAGCAAGATATGAATCTTTTTTTATATGGCATTAATATTAGAATAGCCTCAACACCTCTTGAAATATCTATGTAGACATAGGAACTCTTTTAGCAAAGCAATAAATGATGCAAAATTAGTAATCTTATGTAACTAACTTATTACTTTCTATGTTGTCTTATAAAAAAATATATCAATAAATTAATATTATATTTAATAATATAATATTTTAATATTTATTATTTAATATAATATTTAATAATATAACTTATTATCATAATATAAAATAATATTATATTTTGGAATATAATAATATTATAATATTGTTCACTATAGTGGTGGATTTCTTGGAAACTCTAAACGACATTTGAGGCACTAGTTGCTATGGGCAATGATCCCTAATGGGGGTCTAGGAGGCAGTACCCTTGGTGGCAACGTCCCCAGCCGGAGGTCCGGGGGGCAGCGCCCCCCGGTGCTGGGGGCAACGCCCCCAACGGGGGGTCCGGGGGGCAACGCCCCCGTGGGGGACGGGGGGCAATGCCCCCAGTGGCGGGGTCCGGGGGCTGCCAGTAGTCCCCGGCCCCACGGTAAGACCTATGTGTGATATGAAAAAAAATCGATTGCTTAATTCTTATTACGAACTTTGATAAAAGTGATTTTTTAAAGATAATTTCATTTATTGTCAAACATCCATTTTTTATAAACGTTCTCATTAAATGTGATATATTCTTGAGAATATATGCTTCATTAAAGAAGATATCCTTTAATGATGTGAACCTAAAAGTGATTTTTTTAAATAATTTCATTTATTGTCAAACGTCCATTTTTTATAAACGTTCTTCATTAAATGTGATATATTCTTGAGAATATATGCTTCATTAAAGAAGATATCCTTTACTGATGTGAACCTTTTCTGAGAATTTGAATTCAGCCCTCTCTTTCTATCTTCTCTCTCTACGATTTCCCTCTTCTCCTAAAAACGTACTCTTCTTCTTGCTCGCACTTTCGACCTTGGTTTTTGTTCTTGCTCTCTCTGTAATGTTTTCTCTGCATTACGCCTCACCTAAGCTCTCTAATCAAAAGATTTAGTTGTGCTTAAGCAAGATTTTGACCCTTCATGTATGTTTCATCTGCATATCTACTTCTTTTCATCTTCTTGTTTCTGTCTTCACATGCTAATCAGGCGCTAATCAGAAGCGACTTTTCCAGCAAGCTTCGCAACAACAACAGTCATTCACAATATTGACGCTAATCAGAACTTTGCCAGCAAGCATCGTAACCATGGCCATTTAAAGGTAGGCTCTTTGCCTCATGCATATTCTTTGTTTTCTTGATTTTCTGGTTCATAATACTTAATTACATAAATAATCTTTCTTAATCATAATTAGCCTAGTAAGATAAATGAGATCATATAGTACATTCATGACATAAAAATAAAAATATGGTTAACTTCACACCCAGTTTTCTTAAAATCGAGAATGTTTCTTGACTAAGAGCCTACTTGAAACAACAAACAATGCAGAAATAAGAAAACAAGTATGAAACTAACCTTGATCAGTTTTTCAACACTCTTGTTATGGCAAAGATGCGACCTTGTCCCTTGAGAATGCTTCTGTCTTGCTGATTCTTCTTGTATGCCGCGTTGACCTTGCTTGTATAAGCGTACTTCTATATACTACTTGCACATATGTGTAATCACTCGCTATGCAGAAAATAGTGATCTATCCATGTAGCACAATAGAGACTAATTGGACATTGTAGAATAATTCTCTGTATATGTATGCATTTCACATGAAATGACTTCTTCAAGACACACATATACTTGTGCTTACAAAAGAGGTAACAAAAATATACTTCTGGTTATATGATGCTTCAAACAAAAGTGACTGTGTGGCCAAAAGCCATGGTCAATATGAAAGCTTCTTTCTGAAATAGCCATAGGATATTGCCTTGTGGTCAAATCTTTGTACCTCAACTATTAGACGTAACATGTTGTGTCTCTATTGCATATCAGACTAAAATCGGATGAAAGTAAGAAAATCATGCATACTTTCAATGTCACATAATAGTATGGCTAAAATCCATGGGCACCTATGTTTGATTGTTACATGGAATTATGGTTAAAATCCATGGACACCTAGGTTATTAAGATGGTTCTTTTTGTGTTCTAATTTTTTTTAATCATCTTATATCCAAGATCACTTGTACATTGAAAGGATTTAAGGAAGTTGGCCAAGTACAGCTGTCTTCTAAGAGTAAAACCAAACATAGCAAAGTTTTTACCATATGGTTAAATTCTATAGAAGACATCTCCTTCAAAAACCCATGCTACACATAGAATATAAATTATCAAATGGCCACTTTCATGACAATATGTCCACGATGAATCTATGACGATGTCTACATGAAATTTGGTATTACAAAAAAACCAAACATTGTGGCATGAGAGTATGGATAAAATCCATGCTCACTTCTGTATATCCATTAGTGATCTCTAACATTAGTGCTCTCCATTGTCACAAGATTTGTTCATATGGTCAAATTCTACCTTATAATTATTACATTTAACATTTTGGACACATAGGCTTTTGCCTTGTGGTCAAATATTTGTATCTCAATTGTTACATGTAACACATTGTCTCTCTATTTCATGTCAAACAAAATTTGAAATTATGGGAAAAAAGTAAGAAAATCATGTATTCTTTCAATGTTGCATATTAGTATGGCTAAAATCCACGAGCACCTATGTTTGATTGTTGCATGGAATCATTGTTAAAATCCATGGACACCTAGGTTACTAAGATGGTTCTTTTTTTGTTCTAAAATTCTTTTTCAATCATCTTAATTACAAGATCACTTGTATATTGAAAGGCCTCAAGGAAGTTGGCCAAGTAGAGGTGTCTTCTAAGAGTAAAACTAAACAAAGCAAAGTTTTTTCCACATGGTCAAATTCTATAGAAGACATCTAGCCCATGAATATGAATTATCAATTGGCCACTTCCACTATAATAGGTCCATGATGAACCTATGACCATGTCTACATGAAAATTGGCATTACAAATAAACCTTTCATTGTGGCATGAGAGTATGGATAAAATCCATGCTCACCTGTGTTTGATTGTTGCATGAAATTATAGCTAGAATCTATGAGCACCTAGCTTACAAAGACGGTTCTTTTTGTGTTCTGAAATTGTATATGGATCAAGATCACTTGTATACGGAAAAGCCTCAAGGCTAGGTAGAGATTCCTTCTCAGAGTAAAACTAGAAAGAGAAAAGTTTTTGCCATATGGTCAAATCCTATGCATGCATATTATAATCATAACACTATTGAATAAAGTTTTGGCCATGTGGTCAAAACCTAATATTTCTATGCAATATCTTGCCATATGGTTAAATTCTAACTTAAACCCTTTCTATGATGATATTTGGACATACATTGGTCAAATCCTATGCATGCATATGGTAATCATAACACTATTGAGTAAAGCTTTGGCCATGTGGTCAAAACTTGAGATTTGTTTCTAATATATCTTATTTTTTGTACTTATGTAGGTTTATTCAATGCAATATCTTGCCATATGGTTAAATTCTAACTTAAACCCTTTCTATGATGATTATATGATATTTGGACATACATTGGTCAAATCCTATGCATGCATATTTGGACATACATTGGTCAAATCCTATGCATGCATATGGTAATCATAACACTATTGAGTAAAGCTTTGGCCATGTGGTCAAAACTTGAGATTTGTTTCTAATATATCTTATTTTTTGTACTTATGTAGGTTTATTCAATGCAACATCTTGCCATATGGTTAAATTCTAACTTAAACCCTTTCTATGATGATATTTGGACATACATTGGTCAAATCCTATGCATGCATATGGTAATCATAACACTATTGAGTAAAGCTTTGGCCATGTGGTCAAAACTTGAGATTTGTTTCTAATATATCTTATTTTTTGTACTTATGTAGGTTTATTCAATGCAATATCTTGCCATATGGTTAAATTCTAACTTAAACCCTTTCTATGATGATATTTGGACATACATTGGTCAAATCCTATGCATGCATATGGTAATCATAACACTATTGAGTAAAGCTTTGGCCATGTGGTCAAAACTTGAGATTTGTTTCTAATATATCTTATTTTTTGTACTTATGTAGGTTTATTCAATGCAATATCTTGCCATATGGTTAAATTCTAACTTAAACCCTTTCTATGATGATATTTGGACATACATTGGTCAAATCCTATGCATGCATATTTGGACATACATTGGTCAAATCCTATGCATGCATATGGTAATCATAACACTATTGAGGAAAGCTTTGGCCATGTGGTCAAAACTTGAGATTTGTTTCTAATATATCTTATTTTTTGTACTTATGTAGGTTTATTCAATGCAATATCTTGCCATATGGTTAAATTCTAACTTAAACCCTTTCTATGATGATTATGTGATATTTGGACATACATTGGTCAAATCCTATGCATGCATATGGTAATCATAACACTATTGAGTAAAGCTTTGGCCATGTGGTCAAAACTTGAGATTTGTTTCTAATATATCTTATTTTTTGTACTTATGTAGGTTTATTCAATGCAATATCTTGCCATATGGTTAAATTCTAACTTAAACCCTTTCTATGATGATATTTGGACATACATTGGTCAAATCCTATGCATGCATATTTGGACATACATTGGTCAAATCCTATGCATGCATATGGTAATCATAACACTATTGAGTAAAGCTTTGGCCATGTGGTCAAAACTTGAGATTTGTTTCTAATATATCTTATTTTTTGTACTTATGTAGGTTTATTCAATGCAATATCTTGCCATATGGTTAAATTCTAACTTAAACCCTTTCTATGATGATATTTGGACATACATTGGTCAAATATGCATGCATATGGTAATCATAACACTATTGAGTAAAGCTTTGGCCATGTGGTCAAAACTTGAGATTTGTTTCTAATATATCTTATTTTTTGTACTTATGTAGGTTTATTCAATGGCAAAGAAATCTACTTCGACAAGGAAGGAGAATCAAATCATTGATGGAGTTAGTGGGGATTTTGTGTGGCCTTGGTTTATGGATGTTTATGACAAAGAAGGAAAAAGGGCAAACAATGTCCTTTTATATGCTTCAAAGCTTGAGGATTCAACATATGATCAAGTTGGGATCATTGAGGGGTTGATGGATGGATGTGCTGGGAAGGAAGGGATCCCGTGTATTGTAGTAAAGATCAAGGGAAAGAACATTGAATACAACCTGGATCCCTTATCTTTTCAATCTACACATATAAAAGAGGATGAAGTATACTCTTTGAGAGCAATGGGTTGGAGCCTCCCAGAGGAGATATCAGGCACACAGGACATAATAGCTACATTTGAGTCTATCAAGCATAGTGAACTTCTTTCTCCTACAAAACATGGTGTTCGACCAAAAAAGAGGACAAAGATTCAAGATGATGCACAAGCACAATCAATAGCTTCAAACTCACAGGCTCTTGGTGTGAGTGTACCTCCTAACACTCCTCTAGACAACACAAACCAATCTTCAAAGGCACAAGTAATCCAAGCAACACCTTTGGTGTCACTTGAAGTCAAGGGTGTTGAAAGAACCTTTGACTTTCCAGACATGGTTAAGAAGAAGGGTAAAAAGGATGGTTCAGGATTTCACATGTTTGAAAAATACTTTCCATTTGGCTCAACCACACAGTTTCCTATTGATGTTGGTAGATGCTATGAGGCACCACCTTTATATGCCTATAGAACACTTTGTTGGGATTATGTGCAAAAGTTGACATCATCTTTTGTAAAGAATCCCATGAATCCAGCAACAATAGCATACCTCATGCCCTTTTTGGAGGAGAGTGATGTGAAGCGACCCATGCATCGTGACGAGGTGGAAGTGGATAAGCTACATTCTTACTCCTATTGGATCATATCAGGTCTTCACTCAATCCATGCGGCAAAGATCTATATCCTAAGTAGCACTCATCGATGCCTAGCAACCAAACATCTATATGCCACAAGGAATGCAAGAATCTTGGTTGACTATCCTGCTGAAATGTGCATTGAGCTTTCTAGGATGACAAATATGGAATCCCACAATGTTATGAAGAATGGTCCTTATCTTGAGCAACTTCAACAAGTAAGGGATCAATGGATAGCATTTGGGTCTCCACCAAAACCTCAACAAGGGCTTCCAAAGGGTAGTCCTCAAAGAGTACCATGGGAGGTAATGATGTATAACCTTAGCTTGTCTTATTCATGCATTTGGTGTTTTCTTTCTCATTTCATATTTTTATTTTTGATAGAGATTTCTAGAATACATTGGAGAAAAGTGTGCATCACGTGATTGTCATATGATAGTGAGCACACAAGAGATATTTGATGGTTGGATTACCATCATGAAGAGATACTCAAAGGGGGAGCTTTCATCTCAAGAGGATACCACCAAGTGCCAATGGCCTTCTTGCCAGGGGGCAAGTCACATAAAGACCATGTACCATTCTTCATAATAGCATCGTATTCTGCTTGCATAGTAGCCATCCAATTTTCTGAACTTTGTGCCTCATCAAATGAAACAGGCTCACTTTCATCGCACATACTAGAAACAGCCAATGCATAACAATCTGACGCATAAGAGGCACCATGAGAGCCAGAACGAGTGCGACTAGACAAAGGGGCATCCAACTTGCTGTCACGCAAAGTCTGCACCAGCCATCTAGGCATATTCCTAGAGCCCTCAATCTCTTGTCTCTCATCCTCAAGTGCATCATGCACATCTGCATCAGATATAGGCTGATCTGTGCCATCATTTAAAACCTGCATAGGCTGAAAAACTGCCTCATGAGGTATTGCACTTGACTGTGCACCACTGAAAAGAGGCAACAATGTATCATAGACATCACGTGAGCTGATATCTGTCTCCTTAGTACATGAAACCAAGGGCTGAACTGCATCTTCCACAAATACAACATCACGGCTAACCAAAATGCGCTTTGTCTGTGGATGATACAAACGATAGCCTTTGCTCTCAGCACTATATCCAACAAAAATACATTTGACAGCTTTGTCATCCAATTTTCTGCGATGTTGCACAGGCACTAATGCATATGCCAGGCAACCAAAAACACGTAAATGGCCAACAGATGGCTTGCGGCTATGCCAAGCCTCATATGGAGTGACAACCTGTAATGCTTTGGTGGGACACCTGTTTAGTACATAAGTGGCACACATGATAGCCTCAAGCCAAAAACCATGTGGTAGACTTTGACTCTTAACCATACATCTTGCCATTTCCATGAGAGACCTGTTTTTTCTCTCAGCCACACCATTTTGCTGTGGTGTATACGGCACTGTACATTGGTGTTTTATCCCACGCTCAGCCAGAAATGCATTAAATTCTGAAGACATATACTCCCCCCCTCGATCTGAACGGAGGGTGCCCATCTTACTTTCTGACACATTTTCAGCCATAACCAAAAACTGTTTGAAGCATAAAAACACTTCGGACTTTGCCTTCAAAGGATATACCCATGCATGCCTGGTAAAATCATCAATGAAAGTCACGAAGTAAAGGTAGTTTCCAAATGATGGAGTTTGCATGGGACCACAAACATCACTGTGAACAAGCTGCAATCTGCGTTCAGCTCTCACTGATCCATCTTTGGGAAAGGAAGCACGCTGCATTTTACCCAATATGCAGCCCTCACAAACATGCTTGACAGGTGCCTCAAGCTTAGGCAAAGAAGACACCATTTCAGATTTCTGCAGGCGCAGCAAACTTGCAAAATTCAGATGACCAAAACGTGCATGCCACAGTTTTGCATCTGAAATAGCCTGCGTATCCATAATAGCACATGCTGAATCCTCTACACATTTGCCATCCATATTGAGCTTATACAGCCCTCGACATAGTGAACCAGATGCTACAATGATGTCACCACAAGAGAGATCATGAACAGTACATCTGTCATCCACAAATTTTACAACCAAACCTGTTTTGGCAAATGCGGAGACTGACAGCAGATTCTTTTTGATCCCTGGCACATACAATGCATCAAAAAGTGTAAAGGTGTTGCCATTTGCAACATTCAGCACAATCTGTCCAACTCCTTCAACGGGATAAGAGGAGTTATTGGCACAAGTGACAGTATTCCCTGTGGGAGCAGACTCAAGGAAAGTGAATAAACTGCGCTGCGAGGTGATATGCTTAGTGGCACCACTGTCAAAGTACCATACATCTGAATCTACTGCAGACATACATGTGTCATGCAAAGATGGGTCATAACTGCACTGCGCATTGAATGCCCATTCTGTATCTAGCACAACATTAGCAGATTCATTGTTAGAAGGAGAGGCATCTGCAACAGCCATACTTGCCTCTTTCTTCTTAGCCTCTTTCGCAGCCAGCTTAGGACACGCTTTGATGACATGATCATTTTCCTTACAGTACTTGCAGAATGTCTTCTGTTTGTCACCCTTCTTCTCATCTTTGTCTTCCATCTTTGGTTGCGCAACATTTGCAGATTTCTGCTTACTAGAAGAAAAGCCAGCTTTACCTTTCCCGCTTCTCTGACTAGCAACGAAAGCTTGATCTGCGACACGCATAATATTCCTGTTTTGCCTTGACTGGTCTTCTTGCAGCAAAACAGAAACTAACTCCTCAAATGATAAGGCATTGGGATTGCCTTTCATCATCAAGCGAAGAGTGGAAGCAAAACCCTGATAAGAATCTGGTAGACCATTCAAAACAGTCTGCACAAGTGAACTGTCTGACAGGATTTCATCTGCAGAAATGAGCTGCTCTTTGAAATCCTTGATCTTTGTCAAAAAGCTATCCATAGAATCACCTTCGTTCATATGCTCACTCTCCAACTGTTTTCGGAGATAAGCAACACGAGCCTCATTTCTTGCCTGATACAATGTGGCAAGTACATCCCAAGCATCCTTAGAAGTCCTGCAGGAGCGAATATGTGGGATAATGGTACGTTTGACAGACAGCGCAATCAAGGCATGAGCCTGCGCATCTCTACCATCCCAACGAATCTGCTCTGCTGAAAGTGGTGGTTCTCGAACAGCTGCTACAGCACTTGTGCCTGCACCATCATCAACAGTACCTGTTTCTGATGTGTTTGCAGCATTCCCAGCCACAATAGGACGTGCATCAATACCCTGCACAATGTTCCATAACCCCTTTGCTACCAATACATGTCGCATCATATATGCCCACAATGGATAGTTGGTGCCATCCAACTTATCCTCAGCAGCCAAGCGAAGAGTGGAAGCAAAACCCTGATAAGAATCTGGTAGACCATTCAAAACAGTCTGCACAAGTGAACTGTCTGACAGGATTTCATCTGCAGAAATGAGCTGCTCTTTGAAACCCCTTTGCTACCAATACATGTCGCATCATATATGCCCACAATGGATAGTTGGTGCCATCAAGCGAAGAGTGGAAGCAAAACCCTGATAAGAATCTGGTAGACCATTCAAAACAGTCTGCACAAGTGAACTGTCTGACAGGATTTCATCTGCAGAAATGAGCTGCTCTTTGAAATCCTTGATCTTTGTCAAAAAGCTATCCATAGAATCACCTTCGTTCATATGCTCACTCTCCAACTGTTTTCGGAGATAAGCAACACGAGCCTCATTTCTTGCCTGATACAATGTGGCAAGTACATCCCAAGCATCCTTAGAAGTCCTGCAGGAGCGAATATGTGGGATAATGGTACGTTTGACAGACAGCGCAATCAAGGCATGAGCCTGCGCATCTCTACCATCCCAACGAATCTGCTCTGCTGAAAGTGGTGGTTCTCGAACAGCTGCTACAGCACTTGTGCCTGCACCATCATCAACAGTACCTGTTTCTGATGTGTTTGCAGCATTCCCAGCCACAATAGAACGTGCATCAATACCCTGCACAATGTTCCATAACCCCTTTGCTACCAATACATGTCGCATCATATATGCCCACAATGGATAGTTGGTGCCATCCAACTTATCCTCAGCAGCCAACATGCGGAATACATCATTGTTGTCAGCCATGGCCAATGACTGTACTACTAGATGTAAATGCTGTCTGTAAGAGGTAAACCTGTATAAAATCGACCTATGCTATGTAGCACAGCCCAAAACAGACGAATGGGCACCTGTCCTGCAGATTTTAATCTTGACAGAAAATCTGCACAGTAGGACGATTTTGCCTGCGCAGTACTTGGAATGCAAAAACGGAGGGCGAAATGACTTCAGATCAAAATTCTGAAACGAACAAGCCCTACGGGCTTACCCACGGCATATACTAACCTGCAGACGCTCGTGAAACCTCGTCGCAATCGGAGGAGATGAAGCGGCAGGTGCCGGTGATGTTGCCCGGGAGGAGGAAGCCTGCTCTGATACCAATTGTTGGAATTAGGGTTGCAGGAATGCACACACAACTTCAAGAAGATGAGGAAGCTTGAGCACAACACTGTAGTGTATTATGAGTGCCAAAAATGAAAGATAACCAACCCTAAAAGATAATGGGCGTATATACAGAAATAGGGGATCTTGTCCTCATGTATGGTGTAGGAAGCACTAGGAAAAAGAAACTCAAGTACAGAGGCCTAGGACCCTTCCGAGTGTCTGAGGTCACACCTCAGGGGTCGGTTAGAATTGAGACAATTGAGGGCGTACAAATGGAGGGTTATGTCAATGGGAGCAAAATTAAAAAATATTTTGGACCATTGCTCCATGAGATGCTCTTGTAAGAACATCTCTTAAAACAACAAAAGGAGCTCGCAAAGGAAAAAATCTAGCAAGCTCAAGAAGAGGCTAAGGCAAGGGAGGCCAAAGCCAAACAATTACTCCAAAAGAGAATGTTGCATGTGAACATGGCTTCATTAACTCTCCTGTGGATGAAGAGGAACTAAACATTGAGCTAGCACGACTCAGGGTGGAACTCTCTATGGCTAAATGCCATGCAATGAGCATTGCATTAATAGATACGGGATCAAGTCATAACCTGATCTCATATGAGACATGGGTAGCCTTAGATAAATCACACCTTGAAACCACAAATGCACAAGTACGCAGTGTGCAATTGATAACTACAAAGGATGAGGGATTTTTAAGTGTTAACATTTCCATCAGAAATAATTCCTTGGTTGGGAAGATGTTTGTCATGCCTGCAAGTTCCATGGAAGAGGAAATGATCCTAGGACGATCTTGGATTTGCGCCAACAAATGTATTATCCAATAGGAGAAGAGGACAACACTACTGAACGAGGGCGACAATGTCATATCCGTATCCTCATGGAGCCTGACAAACATAGGGAAGCAAGCCATGATTGAGGAGATAGAAACACCAAGCATGGTGACATCAACTCATGAAGAAAAAAAGGCAGCAATTTCGCAATTCCTACGCAAAAAACATTCTAAGTCATAGGGTACACAGTAATGGGTGGCCAAGGTTCAACTTAGAAACCATCCCCACAAGGAGGAGAAGGAGGTTAATAAGGAAACAACAAGAAGGGTTCAAAAGGGAGTCAAAGATCAGAAATGGCCTTCACAAGCAGGTTGGCGGTACTCCAGAAAAATCAACACTCCACAAGGCATTCGTAAGTAATGGGTTTGAAAGGATTTGCTAATGGCACAAGGTTACTACCAAGGCAATACGACAGTATGGGTGCCCAAACCCCACTCAGTGGCCACCATTGCAAACACCTCTGAATACAAAGGAAAGGGTAGTAAAAGCATGCGGAACCAACTCCCAACTAAAACCAATGCTTAAAATGCACAAACAGTGGTGTGGAGGAAGAAGCAAACTTAACAAGATGGGTTAAATATAGCCAAAACAATACCAATAAACCACCCCGATCAAGGAGCGGGACAAGGATCTTAAAGGGAGAAAAAAAGAAGTTCAACAACTGGACACTGATACAAGCCCCAATCCATAGGACTCAGTAGAAAAACTATTCACTTCGGTGGAGGGAAGAATCAAACACTCCCACATAGAGCTAAAACGCCTGCAACAACACCTACCTAAAAGTACCAAGGTGTCACCTTAGTTCCCATAGCAATAAAAGATGAAGGTATCCATTAGCCACAAAATGGATACAAGGTAAAACTCGGTATCATTCACTCCTTTATATGCATGTTTGAATGTCCGAGCATGAAGAAAAATAAAAGGTATCAATCTTGCACACTCATGATCCGAAAAAGTTCACGCCATTAATGGGTACAAAAAGGTTCATGCCGTGAACCAATCTTAAAAGGTTCACGTCGTGAACTAATCTGAAACAGTTCATGTCATGAACTGGAGTAAAATAGCTCACGCCATGAACTGGTCCAAAATGCTTCACGCCGTCGTGAAAAGGTCACTTTTCACGTACCAATCGCAAGATGGCATGTGGCATTCTTCATTAAGGCAGCCGCCCAGTGTGACGGCTGTGCCATAAATTCGAATATCTTTCCTTTTTTCGTCCTTTTGCAATAGTCTTCCATCGTGTGTTCAAACACATCGATCTTCTTGCATCGCATCCCTCCTCGCTTCTTCAAATCCGAATCGACATCCACGCATTGAGGTGGGACCTTGGGCCCTTCTTTGTTTTTCTTTTCTTTTCATCAATTCAAACTTTGATCTATCTTTCCTCGAGCACCTAAAGTCGTTGTATGTCAAACAACAGTCTTGCATTTTCAACAAACGAGTTATTATTATTTTCTATGTGAGTGATTGATCTAAACTCCGCTAGTAGGCGGTCTCGTCCCATCATGAATCTATAAGGAAAACATAACATAAATACTTCACGCGGCCAAACCTACAATTTCACCCATTAACACCATTCTCATCACAACTAACCTTCTTGCCATTTATACAATTAACCTTCTTGTAATTTATACAAAAAAGAAAAAAGAAAAAAGAAAAGAAATACAACAACATGGAGTGATACATGTCCCACCAATCTATAGACTGATCTTTTTTACATGTACTACAGATGTCGACCTCAGACCAAGAAGTCGCAGAGACCCCCGCAGTAACACAGGCTGGTGCCATGGGTTCCCCAGTAAGCCATAAGAAAAGGTTAACATGGGGACCAAAGATAAACTACCTAGGGCCATACGCCCAAGCCTTCGAGGGTGCCAGCATCAACAAGGAGATCCATACGGCACATGGAAAGGTGGCATTGCAATACCACAGCCCGGAGTGCCTCTAGATTCTGGAAGAGGCACAAGTAAAGGACAAGCTAGAGAAGGTGGGCCCCGGCAGAATGGCATAAGTTCTTCCCAGGAATATCGACACAAAGATGTATGCCAAATACATTAAGACATATGACAAAGCCACCAAGTGGGGTATAGTAACAAAAACTGATGGCACGACAAAGCAGGTCTTAATCATTAAAGATTTAATTCGTGAGGCTCTGTAGCTCCCACCACCAGTCAAGATGCACGCCCATGCCTTTGACAAGATGCCTTTGGATGCTATGTTGAAGAAGAGCTCCTACAACTCTAATGGAGTTGAATATGAGAACATTAGAGATGAAACAAAAGAGAAGGCATGCAGGGCAATGTCTTTAATCATGCAGGTGAAGCCAGTGAACCGGTACAACAAGGTACCGCCCTGAATAGAATTGCAAAAGTCTATGAAGAAAAGGAGGAGGACTGGGCATACTACATACACCACGAAATACCTCAAAGCCCATCAATCCAAGATATGCAACCCATACCTCGTGACATAAGTCCTGAACCATGTGGCTTAGAGGACCCTTCAGAACTAGAACCAATAGAGCAAATGCAACTGGCACTCCTTCTAGAGCAACCAGCACTGGCTGTTGCTACAGAGATGTAAGAAGGGCAAGCTATCCTTATGGAAACAAAAGCTATAATGAAGGAGATCAAGAAAGGAAGGAAAAAGAAGATGGAAAGGAGAAGATGAGAGGCCTCATTTCAGATGTGGCTGAGGAAATGCAACGGATTGAGGCTGAGGAAAAAGAAGATGGAAAGGGGAAGATGAGAGGCCTCATTCCAGATGTGGCTGAAGAAATGCAACGGATTGAGGCTGAGCTCGCACAAGAGACTAAATCATACTAGGAAGTACTTGAACAGCAAGAAGCCACTGTCAGTGAGGCCACACAAGAAGAAACACAGTAGATGACTCCCCCTCAAAGCCCAGCTCAGGTAATATTCAAAAACCTATCTCCCCTCAAGATTTCTACTATGACGACAGACACACGTGGGAATGGAGCCAGAGACTAAAGCAGTGCGAGCTGAAGAACCCCGAGAGCTTGAAGCAGCAACATCGTCCCGATGCAAGATCCGATAGTGCCACTGGATATACAGGTAAAAGACCAAGAGATGAAGATACACCCAGTCCGAGAAAAAAAGAAGGCTTCTAGAGGACGAAGAAAGAATACCATAGTTGTCATTCCTACACAACATAATATAGACTATGAACAATTCTTGCAAGAAACTATGGAAGGCTTGGATGAGCTACTGAATATGCCCCATGCTAGACTAGAAGGGGCAGCAAGCACAAGTGCATCACTTTGGGAGCAGGAGCAAACGAGTATGGCGGTGCCATCTCCTCACAACACATATGCTTCATGATCGTAATGTCGCCCTCTGGAAGCAAGTTCAAGAGTCCAACACACCAGTATAGACCTTAAAAGAACACCTGACCGTAGCAGAGGCCACACATCAAGATGTGATCATGAAGAGTTTAAAGGCCACCGAGGAGCAAGAGGCCAGGTACCAAGCCCTGGAAAACAATAATTTGGTACTCAGCCAAACTATTGTCCAGAGGATTAAAGAGAATACGGATCTAAAGGCGTAGCTGGAGCAGGCTAAAGAGCAACTTCAGAAGGAAGTTACCCATAACCACAAGCTAGCAGCCATTCATGCCCAACAGGTACATGAGCTCCAGCATACGTCCCTAGCCAAAGAAGAGGAGCTACAAAGCTAGATCCAAACACTATCCTTAAGTCTAAAGAAGGAAGCAGAAAGCAGAGCTACCCACTTGTAATAAGAAAGGGAATAGACAAACAAGGCATATGCAGAAAAGGTGAGAGCTCTTAATGATACCATTAGCACCAATCAAATTGAGATGCAGAGAATGGTGATTGCACACTAAGAGGCAATGACACAAGTCACCCAACAGCTATAAGACAATCAAAGACTGGCTGGCTGGCTGAAAGACTTCAAAGAATCACAAAAGCTTAGGAAAGGGAGGCTACTGCTAGACGTGCACAAGAGGAAGCAACAAAGCGCTTCGAGGGGTTGGATGCTGCGCGGATGGTCCGAGAAATAGCCATATCAAACCTCCTAAGCACCAATGACTCCTGTCTACAAGAATTGGAATGACAACTGGCCATACAGGACCAAAGTCAAAGACAAGAGCCTATTGATGAAATGTGCCTACTCCTTGAGAGCGAGCCTCGAAAATAGGTCAGTTGTTGCTAGTAACTCCTCGGGCCCCTTCGCAACAAACTCTTACTCTTTTTTTGTCTACACTAACCCTCTCATTGATTCAACATGATATAAATTTGCATGAGGACCTAAGCCTTCGCAACAAACTCTTACTCTTTTTTTGTCTACACTAACCCTCTCATAAGGACCTAAGCCTAGGTGAACTAACCCTCATTAAGCAAAATACTGAGCATGATGTTGATCCCACTATCATTATGGAAATTTTGCGGGGGATGTATTATTAACAAATCCATAGGATATTTTCTTTTATCCTTTGCACCCTATTGTGTTAAAACTTCATAGTTGGTGTTAGGTACTCCAAAACTCTTAAATACTGGATAACAGTGTCAAAAAATTAGACATGTTTGTTCCAGATGATATTCACGAAACACCGGCCAACTACAAGGTGGTAGCACAAAATTATCAATGGATTATAAGCCATGGCTAGCTAGAAGTCTACAATACTCACCAACACTTAAACTTATGTGAGTCTTCTTGATATCACCCTTTTGGTATTCTAAAACTATACCATAATATGTGAGTCTTCTTGATATCACCCTTTTGGTATTCTAAAACTATACCATAATATCTACAAACATTTAGAATCCATGTTAACAAATGTCCTTTACACTTTTGATAACACTCATATTGAATATCCTAATGCAAGTCCTGAGGATATCAATGAGCTTCAAGTATTATGAAATCCCACAATCCTAGCCACCCACCCCCCAGCAGCTCAGGCCATGGACAGAAAGAGACACCAACTTCATCATCAAACCCTGCTTACCTAGTGTATTCTAATGTAGCTAGTAAACTACTTAATCCGTATCCTAATGCACCACCCTACTAACGATTCTCAAGCTCACTGCGTTTTTTCTACTCTCCCTTCTCAACATATAGAATTTCCCACTAACACTCTTGCCCCCGAGGAGGCACCGGCACCTCACTCGTCTCCCCCCATGGCAAACTTAGGAGGTAAGCCATACTCTCCCCCAAGACAATATTGAAACTTTTACTGATGCTATTTAGGAGTCATTGTCTAGTGTGCAGAGTATGAAGGCTTCATTTGAGCTAGCAATCCACTACTGAAGCCAAAGCTAATGTTCAAGGTGTTAATGCAAATAACACCATTTGAGCCAACTCGAAGGATTCTGCCCAGAGGTATACCTGATGTCATGCCAACAAAGCAACATTATGTACTGTACCCTGTCTAAGCACCTCGCCCAGATTTAAAAGAACTGCTACCTTTGGTTGGAGAGGGCACCTTGTGGTCTAATGTGGCATGGCAAACAAAATTAGCCAATCCACAATTGATTGACCTCCTGTTGGAAATCAGAGTGGTTACATTTATGATAAGTTATTGCTTCCTCAGGTGGAGTAAAGTATTAAGAGACTAAGGTTATGTAGAAGGGGATGAGAAGGGTGTGAGTGTGAAAGGACTTAAGGTCCACTAGCTCACCTATTTAAAGGTGGAGCTAGGAGGCATTTTGTATTTGAGCAAGGCCTAGTTGTATTCATAAACAACTTAATAAGCAAGATATTGTTCTTGTATTTTGTGAGTCTCTCCTCTCCACACACTTGATCTAGCATGAGCACCACATTTATTAACATGGTATCTAGAGCCTAGGTTGATTAGGCCCCTTGTGGTGTAGATTAGGTCATTTTTCTTCACTTTTCCCTTATCTTCTACTTGTGGAGCTCAACCCCTTGGCAGTGGAGGAGCTTTACCAGCTTGTAGAGGCCATATATCGGGGAGATCTCAACATGGGAAATGAAGAAGAGGTGTAGGCGCTTCCATTTGTATGGCCAATCGATGGATTCATCATCTCCTTGCGGCAGCATTCCGACTGGTGAAACCCGATGCATTTTTCTGTAGCGCAGCTGGTCGTACAGCCATACGACGACTATGAGCCATGATAGCCTATGGAAGTTGAGGGCTTTTGAAGCCCACTCTCTCCCCTATCCACAACTCAAGTTTGAGCTCGAATGGTGGTCTGACGCACCGGCTATACAAGCAAAAAACCACGCGCCTACTGGATCTCTCCTCCATGAAAGCTTGCTCAAGCTTGTTAATAGTGATTCTCTTTCACTAATCTCCTCCTTCCTTGCTCTAATCACCCAAGTGATGTTGTGAATGATTGTTGCTGATCCTTCTCTTGATTTTGAAGCGGTGGCCAACCGCATGAGGTATCCATAAGCCTCATTCTCATCAAGCTCCATCATCAACATCACTTTCAAAGCTTTTCAAAGTGTGCTTATGAGCACTAATAGTGTTGATTAAACACTAATGAAGCTTCAAATATAGCAAAAGGGAGTTATTCGAAGGTGTTTTTAAATACTAAGAATGCTATTAAACACTAATGGTGAATCTAATCACCAAAATAAGCGTCATTAGATGCTAAAAATGTGTTCTTAAGTACTAATCATGTTTTTTAAACACTAATGGTGATCTTAATCACCAAACAAAGTGTTGCTTAACACTAATGTGGTCTTAACCATCAAAGGAGGATGTCTTTAACACTAAGGAGGCTCTTCTTCATCAACATTGGAGGCCAAGCACACACCATAAGTGCCACATTACAAGTCTTCATCGTCAACCCGTTTCTTCCAAGGAGAAATGGTGCAACCATGAGCCATTGTCTTCATCCCATAAGCCAAAGATGTTGAAGATTTCTAGTTCTTTTATCAACAAACTCAGTTTTTGAGTGGTTTAAAGTTGGGCACATGTACACTAAGTGTTCATCTTCAATGTTGTTGTGTATCACCCTTGAGGCTCTTGTTTGTAAGAGGCATAGGCATGTCATAAGCCATATGCTCTCATTTTCTAAGCCCAAGGCATGTTATTCCACTGCATATTCAACATTTTCATCGTCTAAGATGAGTTGTAAGGTTGAGCATAGCATCACTAAGTGCTCTACCTTGTTGTTTGTCATGATTTTAAACATCTCTTGGCATTATCTTTGTAAGAGGCATTGGCAACATTATGAGCCATGCCCTCTCCTTCTTAAGCCAAGGATGATGTACCTTATTGGTTTGAGAATTTACCTCAACCACTTACTCACTTTCATTAAGCTTGTACCTTCAAACCCTAATGGGTATCATGTAACCAACATGCACAAAAGCTTTTGTTGTAATTGTGGAGTAGACACTGCCCTTGACCAATCCATAAGGCAAGTGGTAAGACCCTCCCTTTTCCTTTCCCATATAAATCTACCTCATAACCATTACTCTAAGAAGAAAGGCCCTCATAGGCCCTCATTGCCCATGGAGGAGGTATGGTATTCAAGGAAGCATCAAGCATGTTGAAGGAACATCTATAAGCAAACCACTTAAGCAAGGGTGGCAGCCTTGTTTTGATCATTGTGTGAGAATGGTCAAGGTGGAAAGCATGTGGAAGCAATGGCATGTATGTCTAAAGCATGTCAACTACAACAAGTCAAGCAAGCACAAAGAGTGGGGTGCACCATCATTAAGGTGTACATCTTCATCGACATCAAATAAAGACTTAGATGGCATCATTGTCTTTGTCTCTAAGGCTCTAGGAACATAGTTGTAAGTCCTAGATAACCACACCACCTATATTCCAAATCTTGTATGCCTAATGTTATAAAGGCATCCTATGTCCAATACCACCTATTCCATTCTTTCATAGTTGATATTGAGGGGGGGTATTAAGAGACTAAGGTTATGTAGAAGGGGATGAGAAGGGTGTGAGTGTGAAAGGACTTAAGGTCCACTAGCTCACCTATTTAAAGGTGGAGCTAGGAGGCATTTTGTATTTGAGCAAGGCCTAGTTGTATTCATAAACAAATTAATAAGCAAGATATTGTTCTTGTATTTTGTGAGTCTCTCCTCTCCACACACTTGATCTAGCATGAGCACCACGTTTTCTCAATAGAAAGCTCACCCACACACAAGGTGGCTATGCAACAATCATCATAGATGATGCACATCCCAAGTTGGCAGACTGGAGAAAGGAATTCATAACAATTCTAGAATACAGCCATGTATATATGTGTGTGCCACCAACCCAACGAGTTGATCCTTTATACATGCCACTAAAGCATGCCACTAAAGAGGAGATGGACTCCTTTGGAATTTCAAGAAGCCAAGCAGCGAGATTCGCATGTCTATATTATAACTTCCCAATCTTCATGCCAGCTACATTTACAGACATAAGGGAGCAAAGAAAATAGATACTAACTTGGATACAGGCATGGCGTCGTATCCCAGACCATGCAGTGGTGGCTAGTGTTAGATGTTGGAATTAGGGTTGCAGGAATGCACACACAACTTCAAGAAGATGAGGAAGCTTGAGCACAACACAGTAGTGTATTATGAGTGCCAAAAATGAAAGATAACAAGCCCTAGAAGATAATGGGCGTATATACAATGCACGGGGGAAAAAACCTCCTAGTGAGGGAAAAAGTGCCCCGGCGGTCCTAAGTGTGTTCACACACATCACTACTATAATATGGTAACAAATCCCCCCTGGGAAGTGTCTAGCTATGTGGACGAATCCACAAAAGGGAGTAAGCCCAAAGCTTTGCGAAAAGCTTCGAACTTCTCACGAGGCAGAGCCTTTGTGAAAAGGTCTGCAAGGTTATCCTGTGTTGGCACATAAGCCAAACTGATCTCTCCTGCAGAGAGTCTCTCCCTGACATAATGGTAGTGCACCTCAATGTGCTTCGTACGAGCATGGAACACTGGGTTCCGCGCAACTGCCAATGCGCTCTGACTGTCAGTGAAGATGGTGGTGGCAGATGGCTGCCCAACACCCAAATCAGCCATAAGGCGTCTGAGCCACACACACTCAACCGTAGCTGTGAAAGCTGCCCTGTACTCAGCTTCACAACTAGAAGTGGCCACAGTAGGCTGCTTCTTGCTCAACCATGATATGCATGAGCTTCCAAGCATGAAGCAAAAACCACTCGTGGACACGCGTGTGTCATAACAACCAGCCCAGTCAGAATCTGAAAAAGCATGTAAATCTGGCGGCAATGATCCCCCCTTGGGATAAAACAACCCAAGATGCCGAGTACCACTCAAATAGCGAAAGATACGCTTCACTGCCTGCCAATGCTTAATGCCTGGGCTATGCATAAATCTGCTCACCTGTGAGACTGCAAACTGAATGTCTGGCCTCGTAATGCATACATAAATGAGGCAACCAACAGCTGTCTGATAGAGTGTGACATCAAAGTGATCTCCAGCATCATGAAGACTCAACTTCAAACCTGTCTCCATTGGAGTAGCAATAGGCTTGCAGTCTTCAAGGCCAAATCTCCGCAACAATGTTTCAATATACTTTGTCTGACACAAAGCAATACCTCCATCACACTGCTTAAATTGTATCCCCAAATAATGATGCAAATGCCCCAAATCTGACATCTCAAAAGAGGCATTCAAATCAGCCTTAAAATCAGCAATATGACTCTCATTTGGTCCTGTGAGCAGCATGTCATCGACATAGAGAGCAATGATTAGATGTACACCATCCACACGTTTAGCATACAAAGTGCTTTCTGTTGGACTATTCTGAAACCCATGTGCAGTCAAATATGCATGTATTTTTTCATACCAAGCTCGTGGAGCTTGCTTTAAACCATATAAAGCCTTTTTTAACCTGCACACTTTGTTTTCCTGCCCTCTTTGAACAAAACCACGAGGCTGCGATACATACACCTCCTCATGCAAATCTCCATTTAAGAACGCAGTCTTTATGTCCAGCTGATGTACATTCCAACCATTATGAGCTGCTAATGCACAGATGCTACGAACAGTGGTCATACGACATGTGGGAGCAAAAGTCTCATCAAAATCAATGCCCTTCTCTTGAGCATAACCTTTTGCAACAAGCCTAGCCTTATGGCGATCCACTGTGCCATCAGGCTTACGCTTCAATTTGTATACCCACTTAGTGCCAATGGCCTTCTTGCCAGGGGGCAAGTCACATAAAGACCATGTACCATTCTTCATAATAGCATCGTATTCTGCTTGCATAGCAGCCATCCAATTTTCTGAACTTTGTGCCTCATCAAATGAAACAGGCTCACTTTCATCGCACATACTAGAAACAGCCAATGCATAACAATCTGACGCATAAGAGGCACCATGAGAGCCAGAACGAGTGCGACTAGACAAAGGGGCATCCAACTTGCTGTCACGCAAAGTCTGCACCAGCCATCTAGGCATATTCCTAGAGCCCTCAATCTCTTGTCTCTCATCCTCAAGTGCATCATGCACATCTGCATCAGATATAGGCTGATCTGTGCCATCATTTAAAACCTGCATAGGCTGAAAAACTGCCTCATGAGGTATTGCACTTGACTGTGCACCACTGAAAAGAGGCAACAATGTATCATAGACATCACGTGAGCTGATATCTGTCTCCTTAGTACATGAAACCAAGGGCTGAACTGCATCTTCCACAAATACAACATCACGGCTAACCAAAATGCGCTTTGTCTGTGGATGATACAAACGATAGCCTTTGCTCTCAGCACTATATCCAACAAAAATACATTTGACAGCTTTGTCATCCAATTTTCTGCGATGTTGCACAGGCACTAATGCATATGCCAGGCAACCAAAAACACGTAAATGGCCAACAGATGGCTTGCGGCCATGCCAAGCCTCATATGGAGTGACAACCTGTAATGCTTTGGTGGGACACCTGTTTAGTACATAAGTGGCACACATGACAGCCTCAAGCCAAAAACCATGTGGTAGACTTTGACTCTTAACCATACATCTTGCCATTTCCATGAGAGACCTGTTTTTTCTCTCAGCCACACCATTTTGCTGTGGTGTATACGGCACTGTACATTGGTGTTTTATCCCACGCTCAGCCAGAAATGCATTAAATTCTGAAGACATATACTCCCCCCCTCGATCTGAACGGAGGGTGCCCATCTTACTTTCTGACACATTTTCAGCCATAACCAAAAACTGTTTGAAGCACAAAAACACTTCGGACTTTGCCTTCAAAGGATATACCCATGCATGCCTGGTAAAGTCATCAATGAAAGTCACGAAGTAAAGGTAGTTTCCAAATGATGGAGTTTGCATGGGTCCACAAACATCACTGTGAACAAGCTGCAATCTGCGTTCAGCTCTCACTGATCCATCTTTGGGAAAGGAAGCACGCTGCATTTTACCCAATATGCAGCCCTCACAAACATGCTTGACAGGTGCCTCAAGCTTAGGCAAAGAAGACACCATTTCAGATTTCTGCAGGCGCAGCAAACTTGCAAAATTCAGATGACCAAAACGTGCATGCCACAGTTTTGCATTTGAAATAGCCTGCGTATCCATAATAGCACATGCTGAATCCTCTACACATTTGCCATCCATATTGAGCTTATACAGCCCTCGACATAGTGAACCAGATGCTACAATGATGTCACCACAAGAGAGATCATGAACAGTACATCTGTCATCCACAAATTTTACAACCAAACCTGTTTTGGCAAATGCGGAGACTGACAGCAGATTCTTTTTGATCCCTGGCACATACAATGCATCAAAAAGTGTAAAGGTGTTGCCATTTGCAACATTCAGCACAATCTGTCCAACTCCTTTAACGGGATAAGAGGAGTTATTGGCACAAGTGACAGTATTCCCTGTGGGAGCAGACTCAAGGAAAGTGAATAAACTGCGCTGCGAGGTGATATGCTTAGTGGCACCACTGTCAAAGTACCATACATCTGAATCTACTGCAGACATACATGTGTCATGCAAAGATGGGTCATAACTGCACTGCGCATTGAATGCCCATTCTGTATCTAGCACAACATTAGCAGATTCATTGTTAGAAGGAGAGGCATCTGCAACAGCCATACCAGCCTCTTTCTTCTTAGCCTCTTTCGCAGCCAGCTTAGGACACGCTTTGATGACATGATCATTTCCCTTACAGTACTTGCAAAATGTCTTCTGTTTGTCACCCTTCTTCTCATCTTTGTCTTCCTTCTTTGGTTGCGCAGCATTTGCAGATTTCTGCTTACTAGAAGAAAAGCCAGCTTTACCTTTCCCGCTTCTCTGACTAGCACCGAAAGCTTGATCTGCGACACGCATAATATTCCTGTTTTGCCTTGACTGGTCTTCTTGCAGCAAAACAGAAACTAACTCCTCAAATGATAAGGCATTGGGATTGCCTTTCATCATCAAGCGAAGAGTGGAAGCAAAACCCTGATAAGAATCTGGTAGACCATTCAAAACAGTCTGCACAAGTGAACTGTCTGACAGGATTTCATCTGCAGAAATGAGCTGCTCTTTGAAATCCTTGATCTTTGTCAAAAAGCTATCCATAGAATCACCTTCGTTCATTTGCTCATTCTCCAACTGTTTTCGGAGATAAGCAACACGAGCCTCATTTCTTGCCTGATACAATGTGGCAAGTACATCCCAAGCATCCTTAGAAGTCCTGCAGGAGCGAATATGTGGGATAATGGTACGTTTGACAGACAGCGCAATCAAGGCATGAGCCTGCGCATCTCTACCATCCCAACGAATCTGCTCTGCTGAAAGTGGTGGTTCTCGAACAGCTGCTACAGCACTTGTGCCTGCACCATCATCAACAGTACCTGTTTCTGATGTGTTTGCAGCATTCCCAGCCACAATAGGACGTGCATCAATACCCTGCACAATATTCCATAACCCCTTTGCTACCAATACATGTCGCATCATATATGCCCACAATGGATAGTTGGTGCCATCCAACTTATCCTCAGCAGCCAACATGCGGAATACATCATTGTTGTCAGCCATGGCCAATGACTGTACTACTAGATGTAAATGCTGTCTGTAAGAGGTAAACCTGTATAAAATCGACCTGTGCTATGTAGCACAGCCCAAAACAGACGAATGGGCACCTGTCCTGCAGATTTTAATCTTGACAGAAAATCTGCACAGTAGGACGATTTTGCCTGCGCAGTACTTGGAATGCAAAAACGGAGGGCGAAATGACTTCATATACTAACCTGCAGACGCTCGTGAAACCTCGTTGCAATCGGAGGAGATGAAGCGGCAGGTGCCGGTGATGCTGCCCGGGAGGAGGAAGCCTGCTCTGATACCAATTGTTGGAATTAGGGTTGCAGGAATGCACACACAACTTCAAGAAGATGAGGAAGCTTGAGCACAACACAGTAGTGTATTATGAGTGCCAAAAATGAAAGATAACAAGCCCTAGAAGATAATGGGCGTATATACAATGCACGGGGGAAAAAACCTCCTAGTGAGGGAAAAAGTGCCCCGGCGGTCCTAAGTGTGTTCACACACATCACTACTATAATATGGTAACATTAGATTCTTAAAATTACTCGTGGTTTTGATTGATCAGCCCAAGGAACCATATGATGGATATGAAGCTAAGCAACTGCAATTCGACATGAATCAAGGTCCATCTGACAGGGGCATGATGCTGTACTATCATTGTCTAAGCTATCTTCGTGCCTACATGCATGTCACATTCGAGGACATGGTGGACATAGGGTTTTGGAGATCACACTTAGCATTTAGAAGAACCTTCAAAAAGCTTCAATCACGCCAAAACTTTTACAATCATGAGTTTGGTGACCGTCTTTTGACCTCGGCAATAAGTTCTGTGGCGGCGGATAGAACCTACATCAGGTAGGGGGGGATGTTAATCCCATTTTGGATTAACAAGTATGCTCCTCCAATTGAGGACATTAATAAGTGTCATGTAAAGGCATTATAAAAGTTATACATTATGAGATATTGGCCACCCAAGGCCTTAGTTAAGTAAGTTTGTGCCCAAGTGTGAATAAGGGCCAAATGTATATAAGGCATTTTCTCATACTGCATAGACACAATCCCCCTTGAGAGCTCTTCTTTGTGTCTTGAGAGAAATTGAGAGAGCATATTTTAGTATTTGTGCCTCTTCTATGCTTGTATGTTTCATGCTTGTGTGGGAGAGTGAGAGAGAGTGATTGCCTTATGCAACGGTGCGAGTGACTCTATGAGATGACAGTGTGGAGGTAGAGCTTGGAGGTTTGGAGCTTAGCAAGTGAGCTTGGAGGCCTCAAGGGACTCAAGTTTGAAGCATTGGTAAGTGCCCTATGACAGTTGTGTTCTATTGCTCTTCCTTTAGGTGAATGCATTGAGTTCCCTCTTGGAGGTGTGGTAGCCCATAACAAAGGTTGTTGGAATCAATGAAAGTGCAAGCTTTTCTTGATTATATGGTATCTACTCAAGTGACTAGTTTATGGATCAAAAGAGGAGAGCCATTTGCATAAAGATTGTTTGCATTTGATGGCAAAGGAGTCACTTGCACGAGACTTAAGGATTGGATTCGTAATTGGGATGCTTGTTTTCATGCCTTTCCTTGTGAGACGAGCTTGACAAAGTGAAGAAAGTGACTTCTCATTTCAAAGGAAGAGCTAGAGCTTGGTGGTTTTGAAAGAAATGTGCATCTATGATTGGGATTGGCAGAATTTGGCATATGATGTTGTGCAATACTTTGTGACCACCCAAGAGCAAAATTGCTTTAGAGATCGATGCATGGTATTCTCACATGAGGACTCGCTATCTAGCTATATTGAGAAATATTGGTACTTTTCCTTCTTCATTCCCAACATCAAAGAGAAGGAAAGTATAGAGAGTTTTGTGCAAAGATTGGAGAAAGATTTTATGCAAGTATCTCAAAGTATTTTGCAAATTCATGAGGATATTGGTCTAGATGAGATCATGGTGTTCATGGGACTTGTTCACATCATGAAGTCCCAAAGGGTCAATCACAATGGCAAGTTTGTTGAGCTAAGCAAGATAGAAATGATTCAATTGGTGGTGCCCATTCTTGGATACATTTCATGTTTGGATGGGGAAGGAATGCTTCAGCTCATGCTAAAAGATTTGGATATCAAGATTGATAAAAGAGGTTATCCACTCACTCAATCTTTTGGTCATTGCACATATGGTGAAGACATATGCATTGTTGATCATGGTGACATTAGGCATCTTGATGATGATGCTTATGCAAGTGTTGATGATTCATCTACCATCATTATTTTGTGATGAAGAGAGCATCTATGTTGATGTGGATGATGGTAGTATGCATACACATGCTACATATGATGAGGATGAGTTTTATGATGCTACTGAGCATGTGCATGACATTATTGATGTGGAAGACATTATCGATGTGGATGACATTGATGATATGGATGACATCGATGATTAAGTTATTCATGCATCTAGTAGTTTAGTGAGCAACTATTGGATACTTCATGGAGGTTCTATGGGAACCTAGTCTATGACCCTTTCTTGAGACGAGTGGAGAGTCTATGATTGTGGCCTCTACGAGGGTTATATGGATAGTGATGAGGATTATGCCTTGGTACATATAGATTATGCTCAGGTAGTCATTTGTGATGTGGATCATGCCTATGGTGGACCTATGTATGATGCAGTGAGGACATGGATCCACATTTGATGGAGCATGCTATGGAGTATGAGGCAGTCTCTTTTGATGATCATGGATGTCTATGTGTTGATACAAGCATAGTCTATCAGGCATTCACTCTTGGACATGATGCATTCACCGATGATCCGAGTGGGTGGTGCTATACAAGCTATCATGTACCCACAGGATCTTATGCATGGGTGCATTATCTTTTTGATCCAGGGGGATATTAGATGTATCTCATTGATGGATGTGGTGCATTACATCATCCATTTGATCCAGGAGGATGCATGATTGATATGGTTATGGGTCAGGCATGCTGTGGATTTCCATTTGATCTAGGCATCATTATCACTAGCCTCACCATCGACGACACCCTCCTATCCTTTCCATTCGACCTGGGCGGGTGTTGTGGACATGTTTTGATGGGGCAGATACATCTAGGCCATGAGTACATTTTTGGCTTTTTTATATAGCCTTTTGTATATGCTTGTGCACGACCACCCTTCGATTTCGAGGACGAAATCATTGTAGGAGGGGATGGCTTGTAAAAATAATGAAGTAGATTTGGTGTCACATGCACATGGGGGATGGGGCCTAGGTACTTGGGTTTAGAGTTATTTACATATGTGCCTTTGGGGTCCTTGGGCTATATGATACATTGGGCTCATGGGCATTGTACTCACACATTATTGATCATTTTGACTATTATCTTTCTTGGAGCTCTCATGCCCAAGCTTTCATGGTGGTGAACTCCCATATGAGATGTGAGGATGGTGACCCACACCCATGTTGTCACTCCATGCCTTGAGTGGCCAACCCTAGTTTCTTGCACATTTGGAGGTTACCTCTTCTTCTTTCTTCTTTTTGCATTTTAGGTTAGCTCTCTTCTTACATCTGCTTTTCTTTTCTATTTGCTTCAATGGCAACCACACATTCTAGGCATCCCTGCTCCCTCTATTAAAGCTGTTATAGTATACAAGAGCTTTGATATGAATAATCATAGGTGGATTCCTACCACCATCTCTATTAGTAGTTGGGTTATGTTACAGACAAGGAAGAGAAAAAAGTCTACGAATGAGTTCATCAATACTTAAGACTATATTAGGGAGTTCGAAAAAATCCCAATTCCTATTTTTCAAGATAAAAAAAATGGGGGCATGGTGAACCCTTTTAATCTTTTATCAAAACTAGCTCATCTGACATATCGTTTTGGAAAGCTCTGAAAGAAGAGTAGGTTCTAAATCCATATTCCTTGACAACTTTAGATTGGTTTGCAATTATGAGCATCTTGTACGCTCTATCTCGAAATGTTTGCTCTACAACATGTCTGGCTTTCTCACATTTTGTCTCATATTCTTGCAACCCCATGGCATGTCTATCAATGCATGATATAGCTTGCTTCACCGCATTTTCAAACAATGTCTATGTATAACGAAAAGGACTCATTATCACTCACACGATTAAAAAACATTGATAATCCGTTTATTAATAAAAGATGGGAAATGTAAACACTACCTTCCACACAAGCTGTGCCAAGATTGTAGCTGGAGCATTGTACCATTGCTCTCCACTTTGTCGCTCCAAACTAAGCTCCATTAAAGCCCACCTCCTTACGTCTTCACCAAGGTAGTCCAATATGGATGATTTGTCCGCCATTCCAAATCGTTGAAACATGAAGATCTCATGTGACAATGTGGGTGTAACACTAGTGCGCACCAATCTGTTGTAAAGAGTCACAATGAGCCAAGAACTTCACAATGACTTCACAATGTCCGTAATTAAGTAGCGAGAGATCACTTACTCATTTTGAGATTACAAAGCCAATAGCAATTCTCCTTCTTGCTTCTTGTCCACAACCAAAAATTGACATTTGACCCGGACATAGCGTGAGGGGCTATGAGACCAAGCTAGAGAAAACAAAATAAAGATATTACAATATATTACTTTTAATGTTGCATAAAATCACTCTATGGCATTCAAAAGAACATACCTTTGTGCACTCGATACATCCATGCCTTCACACGATGATTGCCATCCCAAACAAGAAACTTCTTACCACTAAGATCCTCCCACTCAGTTCCTCTGATTTCATCCTCAAATCTGTCATGTTGTACCACCCAGTATGGTCCCCATTCTTGCAAGTCTATTTTTGTGACCGCGAAATACATAGAGCTTCTGGGACGTGTAAGTGAAACTAAAAAAGGAGGAGATGCTTCGACATAGCCATGGCAATCAAAGGAATCACGAAACACCTCAAGTTGGCTAGAAATTGTACGGATGGCTTCATTTGGAATCAACCTGCATAAACGGACCAATGGGGTAGAGGAATTGTGTTGCACAAAAAACTTAGTGAATACATCACCAAGCAATCCCAATTCAATAGATTTTCCAAGAAGCCTTCTATGGGTCTCCCCTTGACTAGTACTAGATTCAGGCATCTCCGTGTGAGTTGGAGGAGGTGAGCTCATTGAGCCAATTTCATTCTCCAACACACAAGCGCTTCTTCCTCATGAACAAGAGAATTATGCGCTTCTGTTTCCTCTCTAACAGGAGATACATGTGAGGACACAGGTGTTCGTGATTGAGCTTCCTCTCGCTAAGAGTCAAACAAACACGCCCAGATCTAAGTGAGTATCCCTTGTTGTCTGTAAGACACACACACCAAGCCCAAGTAAGTATATCTAAAAACATAAAAACATAATCTCAGTAGAATCTTGGCTATTCACATCATATACCTTTCTTAGTCTTTGCGTGTTTTTTTCTTGCTTTTCTTGGCGCCATCTCTCTCTCTTTTGCCTTGAATATGAGTAGCAAACACTTTGAGCTAAATGACAGATAGGAGATGAAAGGTCAGTACATCTCTCTCAGGCCGGCCATGGCGGCTGGCTATGGGGGCCCCTCAAGGGGATGGGGGGGATGGGAGGAGTCCCTCAGGGGGCTGAAAGGGGTAGTACAGGCCTGGACTGGCCGGAGCAACGGGGGGCAAGGGGGGGATGTGCAGGATGTGCAAGCCCCCCGGCAGAGCCGGGGGGCCTAGACTCTGGCCGGAGCAACGGGGAGGGGGGGATGTGTAGGATGTCTAGGCCCCTGGCTCTGCGGGGGGCCTGGATTGGCCGGAGCAAAGGGGGGCAAGGGGGGGATGTGCACGCCCCCGGCTCTGCTGGGGGCCTGGACTGGCCGGAGCAACGGGGGGCAAGGGGGGGATCACCAGGATGTGCAGGCCCCCGGCGACGGGGCGGCAGAGCCGAGGGCCTGCACATCCTTCCTCCACATCCCCCCCTTGCCCCCCGCCGGGGCCTGGACTGGCCAGAGCAACGGGGGGGATGTGCAAGATGTGCAGGCCCCTGACAGAGCCGAGGGCACAGGCTTGCCCTAACACAGACCATCCCCCGAATCTGCCGGGGGCCTAGACTGGCCGGAGCAATGGGGGGTAAGGGGGGATCACACCTGCCTAGAGGTAGACCCTGGCCGCCTGCTCCAACACAGCTCATTCTTCAGCTCCACCTCGACACATTGCACCATAGTTGCTCCGACGTCTCGCCATTGCTTTCACTAAGCAAATCCCGCAAGCTCGTGTAGTGAAAGATCTCCCCGCCCTCGCCCTCCACCTCCACCGCCATCTCCATCTCCACCTCCACCTCCACCGTCGTCACCTCCTCCCCCTCACCATCGCCGCCATTCTTATCTGCCTGCACATCCTGCACATCTCCCCCCTTGCCCCTCGTTGCTCTGGCCAGTCTCCAAGCCCCCGGTAGAGCCGAGGGATGGTGCGCAGACCATCCCCCGGCGGGGACCTGGACTGGCCGGAGCAATGGGGGGCAAGGGGGGGATCACACTTGCCTCGAGGTAGACCTTGGCCACCTGCTCCAACAGCTTGTTCTTTAGCTCCACCTGCAACACGTCACACCACAGCTGCTCCGACGTCTGGCCCTTGCTTTCACTAAGCAAATCCTGCAAGCTCGTGTAGTGAAAGATCCCCCCGCCCCCTCCACCTCCACCTCCACCCCCATCTCCATCTCCATCTCCACCATCGCCGCCTCCTCCCCCTCACCATCGCCTGCACATTCTTATCTGCCTGCACATCCTGCACATCTCCCCTCTTGCCCCCCATTGCTCCGGCCAGTCCAGGCCCCCGAAACGCAGAGCCGAGGGCCTGAACTGGCCGGAGCAACTGGGGGCAAGGGGGGATCACACCTGCCTGGAGGTAGACCCTGGCTGCCCGCAAGCTCATGTAGTGAAAGATCCCCTGCCCTCGCCCTCCACCTCCACCTCCACTGCCGTCGCCTCCTCCCCCTCACCATCATCGCCACCCCCCTGAGGGACTCCTCCCATCCCCCTCAGGCCGCCTCCTCCCCCTCACCATCGCCACCGCCCCTCTCAGCCCCCCTGAGGGCCCATCCCCCCCGGCCATGGTGGCGGCTCCTCAGGGGGATGGGAACCACACAGATGTCGTCTCCAAAAGCAGCTCAGAACAACAAGAGGAGATCTGGAATGCTTACCTTCTTGGCCCAAGCTCAGAACTCGAGGAGAAGATCAAGAGATCTACTACCCCAAACTTCGCAGAGGTGGTCTCTATAGCCAGAGAAGATGGAGAAAATAGAAACAAAAGCCTAAGAAAAAATAAGCAAGCCCATGCAGGAAAGAAGTGTTCCTTTCTAAGGAGATTATATTAAAGTTCACCACCTCCCTCCCCACATCCCTCCTTGCAGCAAATCTCTCCATCTCTCTCTAGATTCTGTCTTCCTTTTCTCTCTCTGGTGTCTCGGTCTCTCTCTCTCTTTCTCTCTTATTCAAACTCAATGAATAAATAGGGCCTATAGATAGTTACATATTATTTTCATTTTAAAGGTTACTTACATATAAAAAACTAATATAAAAAGATACATATAATACTTAGAACCAATAAATGTATAATTTAAAACATACATATAATAAATTAATATAAAAAGATACATATTTAACTTAGAATTTTTATATATATTTGTATATTTTTTATATAAAAAATTTATCATGACCATCCTCAATCGTGATTGCTCCACCTTGTTTTATCATTTCAGCCGCCTTACCTGACAATGATTGATTCGGCCTAGATACCTGATCTTCTATTTTCGTTTTGTAAAGTCCACCTGTTCCTTTGTTTTTTTATTTTCATTTCACATTTTTGTCTCTCCTGTCCTTTCTGCATCTTCGTATTGCCTTCCCTATATGGAGCACACTGTGACCTTTGAGTGGGAGCTTGATGGCTCCAGCAAAAATCTCAAACTTTAATACTTCTCCACCAGACCACGCTTGTCAGTCATGGATATATACAAGGGTTTCTGCCTTCATCACACGCCCTTTCTGGAGTGAAAGCTACTAGGACCAATAGAAGCCTATAGGAAATCATCGCTCATTATGACATGGAGGGCAATAAAAACTACCTTGTAGATATTACTGGAAGTAAAACATATATGCTACAATGTAGTCCTCTCTATGGTGCTGATAGTTTTGATTCTAGTGCTAATGACATTGCCCAAGATGTCCGACATTTGGAGACCTTAGTGGCGAAAGAATTAGGGACACAAAACACCCATGTTCATATCTCGAGCTCCTCCTCTGAGAGTGACTTGAATGGCTCAGCAACTGTTTTGCAACCAGGTGAATGCACAAGCAATCCAAAAGGTTCTAAGCACAATATCTCTGAAGATGAATGTATGGCTTCAGAGAGTATACTTTCAGTTCTTCGTAATAAGAAGAAGCAACCTTCTCTTCTACGTTCATTGCTGGAAAAAGTTACTCGAGTCATCCAAGTCCAGGAGGTGCCAAGACATTATGATGGTGATTCCATCCTAGAGTTTCCACCAACATATGGCAAAATAGGAAATATGGATGGAATGGAGCAAAAATATGATGGTCACCTATGGACACGTCCAGTAACATCAAACATGTCTGTAAGTTGTACTGTGCGTATTAGCTATTGTGCTGGTGCTTTGGAGTGCCATAGGCTCAGCTGTCCTTTTTACTTGAACAATAAAAGGTATAACAACACCTTCTTTCATGGACATCTAACAAAAATAGTTTGTCACTTTTGTCACAAAACTGCACACTATGTGCAAGTGTGTAGATGTGTTGTGTATTACGTAATGCCTCCTCCTGACACAACTATTACAGGAATGATGCTCCACACTGGGTTGCATGAACATCCACTTCAGCCCAGGAACTTCAAGGTCTATGTTGGAGCGCGTGAAAATGTTTGTTTCTCAAGTAATGAAAGCCCAGAGAAGTGCAGGTCCTCGAAAAATACAGATGGATATTGTGAAGGATATGCTGTTTTCCTCTATGATCTTATTAAAATAAGTTCCCCTGAAATAGAAGTTCAAAAAGATTTCCAGAAGGTGCATTATAAATTAAGTATAATCTGTTCAAGAGGCATTATCCTGAGGGTCAAGATTTTTTCGAAATTTTAAATTAAGGTTCCTATGGACCAATAAGATTCATCCAAATGTACGGAGGAGATAAATGAAGAAATAAAAGGAAAATCCCCCAAAAATGAGTTGATACTCACATAAGATGAAGAGTTGACTAAGGATAAGGTTAATAGTTAAAAAAGAGAGATATTTAGAAGTAATGATGCATTTTTGACACCTCAATATGGGGGAACTCCCCTCATGAAGGTGGTGCCTATTTCACATGCTTGAATAAGTTTTAAACTCCCAAATAATGAGATATTTTTATCTCTCCTCTCTCCTGTTTCAACTAGATCCAAAAAGTGAGCAAAACTGACCTAAAAATGGTCAAAAATTGACCAAACTGATCCAAAAAATTTTAGAATCAGTTTGCTTGGTTAGAAGCTCACTTTTTCCTATAAATAGAAGCCTTCCCCTTTGTTGAAACTCAATAGTGTTTTATGCACTGTTACTCTACTCCTCCCAAGCCAAGAACTGTGAATTTATTGATAATTCACTAGTTTTTGACATTTCCCTCTTCCAAAGATTGGTGGCCACTCTTGTTACAAACAAGAGTTGAACCCTCAAACCATCAAGCCAAAGGAAAGCTCCAAGAAATTATGTAAGTAGATATTCTTGTAATTTTCTTTATTGATTTTATGTTTTTCTAATGTTTATGATTGTTTGAAGTGATAAATGGATGCTATGCCTTGATCGAAAGGCTTTTCCCCTCTCTCTTCTTAGAATCAACCCTTCTTTATCCTAGTTAAGTGATAATTGTTGGAATTAAACTTTTTATAATGTTTTCTCTTTTATAAGTGAATTTTGATTAGTATAGATTACTTTAAATCAATTAGAGTTAATTTTTAAGACAAATTAGGTAGGAAAATTTGAAAAATGGTCAGCCATACAAAGGAGGTTATGGCGAATTTTTTTGGAAATAAGTATTATCTTTTATTATGCTAAAAGAGTATTCCCTATCATTTCTATACTCTAAAAGTGTCATTTTCATACATAGAAGAGGCATATTGTTTATTATCAATTAGAATTAATTTTTAAGACAAAATTAAGTAGAAAAATTTGAAAAATGGTCAGCCATACAAAGGAGGTTATGGCAAAATTTTTGGAAATAAGAATTATCTTTTATTATGCTAAAAGAGTAATTCCTATCAATTCTCTACTCTAAAAGTGTCATTTTCATGCATAGAAGATGCATATTGATTATTATTATTTTTTATGCATAAAAGAATAATCTTTTTATGAAAGTGTTACTTTCATCAAAATAGATTTTTATGCATAAAGGAATAATTTTCTTTTTATTATGAAAGTGTTACTTTCATCAAAATGGATTTTTGTGCATAAAAGAAATTTATTTTTATTATAAAAGTGTTACTTTTATCATAATTTATTTTCATGCATAAAAGATATTTTTTTATTATTAAAAGTGTGATTTTCATCATAAATGGATTTTATGCATAAATTAGATGCATAAGAGAAATTCTTTTATTCTAAAAGTGTAATTCCTACTAAATTGGATTTATGCATGGAAAGATGCATAAAGAATTTATTTTAATCCAAAAGTGTTATTTTCATCAATTTTGATTTTATGCATAAATAGATGCATAAAGAATTTTATTTTTAATTCAAAAGAGTTATTTTCATCAATTTTGATTTTTGCATAGAGAGATGCATAAAGAATTTTATTTTTAATTCAAAAGAGTTATTTTCATCAATTTTGATTTTTGCATAGAGAGATGCATAAAGAATTTTATTTTTAATTCAAAAGAGTTATTTTCATCAATTTTGATTTTTGCATAGAGAGATGCATAAAGAATTTTATTTTTAATTCAAAAGAGTTATTTTCATCAATTTTGATTTTTGCATAGAGAGATGCATAAAGAATTTTATTTTTAATTCAAAAGAGTTATTTCCATCAATTTTGATTTTTGCATAGAAAGATGCATAAAGAATTTTATTTTTAATTCAAAAGAGTTATTTCCATCAATTTTGATTTTTTGCATAGAAAGATGCATAAAGAATTTTATTTTTAATTCAAAAGAGTTATTCTTATCAATATTGATTTTATGCATAAAAGATTTATTTTTATTTCGAAAGTATTATTTTTATTGAAATTAAATTTATGCATAGTTAGATGCATAAAAGATTTATTTTTATTTTAAAAGTGTTATTCTCATTAAAATGAAATTTATGCATAGTAAAATGCATAAAAGGGTTTATTTTTAATTTGAAAGTGTTATTTTCCTTCAAATTGAACTTATGCCTTAATAGATGTATAAAAGGATTTTTATAAAAGTGTTATTCCTACTAAAGTTGTCTTTATGCCTAATTAGATGCGTAAAGAATCTTTATATCAAAAAATTAGAATTCTCCTACATTCTATAAATAGATGTGATAGGAATCAGATAGATGTAAATGGATGTGGATGTATGGATGTAGATATGGATGTGGATGTGGATGTATGGATGTAGATATGGATGTGGATATGGATGTATGAATGAGGATGTGGATGTGGATGTATGAATGTGGATGTGGATGTGGATGTGGATGTGGATGTATGAATGTGAATGTGGAGGTGAAAATGGATGTATGGATGTAGATGTGAATGTGGATGTATGGATGTAGATATGGATGTGGATGTATGGATGTGGATGTGGATGTGGATGTGGATGTATGGATGTAGATGTGAATGTGGATGTATGGATGTAGATATGGATGTGGATGTGGATGTGGATGTGGATGTATGAATGTGGATGTGAAAATGGATGTATGGATGTAGATATGGATGTGGATGTGGATGTGGATGTATGTTGCGTGACGAGTGGTGATCAATGCAAGGATGCAACACAAAGATGGAAGCAGGAAAACAAGAGACTTGACATTCTTATTTAGGGCTCTTGTAGAGAGTTCCAAGTTGTAGGTGAGTGTGGGAGTGGGCTTGAGAATAATCCCACATGGGAAGTTTTGGGAGTTTTAGGAGTTTTAGTATAAATAGTGGCTCATTTGAGAGCTCACGGATACATTGGGCTGTTTGAGCTCTCTTGAGACTAGCTCTCCCTCTTGTTCATAGAGGTGCAAGCTCTTCTCTCTCCCCATCTACACTATTGTATGAGCAATGCTCTTCTAATTCAATGCAATGAGATGATGTTTTTCTCTCTTCTCATCTCTATTCTCTAGTGTGCATGCTTCTTTGTTTATGCTTGTGGGTTCTCTATTAGGCTTTGTGTGCTAGTGGATTCAAGCTTAAGCTTCTCCATAGCTTGTAGCTTATCCATGGGCAAGGCATTGCTTGAGTAGTGAATGAGAATGCATGTTTATTTCAAGTTCCATTAAGCTTTAAGGTGTGTGTGCATGCTAGGGAAGTAGGTGCTTGAGAATGAAGTGTGCTTTGAGCTTGTGTGTGCATTAGCTTAGCTTTCTTCTTGTATTGGATGCATGAATGAGTGGGTTGATGAGTGAATGAGCTATGGCAAGATTGAGCTTGTGTGTGTAAAGTCTATGTCAAGGTAGTGGTGCTCATAGCATTCTCTCCCGAAAGGAATAAGCTACCATGCACCTAACCGGGTTGAGTCCCCTAGCAATGAAAGGAGTGTTTATCATTCCATTGGTGAGCTAGCAGCGTAGTCTACTTGCCCATATTGCATACGTAGGGAGACGACCATCTTTCCATTGGCGCCGCTGCCGAGGATTGACCTACGGTTGGTTGAGGATCCTTGGCAGCCATTACAATCTAAACATTACTAGGAGTAGGATAATTAGACTCTAAGCTATTGCAGGGAAGCTCTAGTAGGCGAAGAGTGCTGCTCTTAATCTCCTTCACTTTCAGCTCAGCAAAAACGCCTCGGGGTCGTCAGCGAGATCCAAGGGGCCGAAGCTCCCACCAGGGCAAACGGGGCCCTCGACCTCACCAAGAGGCCCGCCCACAACCCCGCCTCGACGGCACCCACTAGAATCACCCGGCAGGCTCAGACGGCGAGAACGCCCCGAGCGCACCGCCGAACCCCACACCGCCCCCGGCCAGCAGCCCCGGGGCGACACAGCCCAGCGCGCCCAGTACCGCCCACCGGCAGCGGATAACCTCCAAGGCCCAGCCGAAGGCCCCGGGACCGACAGACAGACCTGCAGTGTCCCAGCCGTAGTCGCCCAGGAACGTCGCCATCATCTGCACGCTCGCTTCCCCAGCGCTCATCTTCTTGGAGAGCTCATTGGTGGGCTTGGACAGCAAGCTGGCCACTGAAGGCAGCAGAGGAGAGGGCGGCGGTGGCCGCAGCATAGAGAGCGGAGGCGATAAGGTGCCGGCGCAAAAAGCGAAAGCGATAAGGTGCCAGGCGATAAGGTTAGTGTTTTATTTTTTATTTTTTAGTTTTTAGTTTTTGTTAATCTTTAATTTTTTAAAATCGGCAATTTTTGCATACTAGGTAATTTTCAGGTTTTTTGCATTTAAAATAATAATAATAATAATAATAATCTGTAAATTATGTGTTTTCTTTGGATTTCGCATTTTTTGCATATTCTGCATTTTTTTAAATTTTTGTAATTTTTTACATAATTAGTATAATTAACATAATTCGTATTTTTGTGTAATTATTATATATATATATATATATGTATTTACACACATATTCATGTTAGTTGCATTTAGTGGTTAGGTAGGGTAAAAATAAAAAGTAAAAAATAAAAAATAAAAATATTAAAAAAATATTAATTTTTTTTCTAAAACTGGACACTGCAACGTGCTAAAAATAGCGTATGCATCTACGCTCGGGAACAATACTAGGGGGGACGTAACACTAGTGCACCATCTAGGGTAACCACTCAAGGGAGCGGCACTCAATCGGTTGTTGGCAACTTGGAGAGCATTCTCGAGACATCTTCGGAGTCTCAAACAGAGAGCCTCTCAAGAATCGAGAGTGATATTTCAATGGACGTAAACGAGTCATTTGGCATGAATAGACCATCCACACCCATTGGTATGGCAAATTCTGCCAATCCATTTGAAATCCCAGGCAGATGGGGAGTTGATTGACAACATGAGACTCCATTTCTTATATACAAACGCGTATGGCGGTGAGATCTACAAAGATCCAATGAGCCGGTTTGTTGTTAAAATTGCAGACATTCATTCTGCGTTTGAACCAACACTATGGGTAAACTACCAAGACGATATGTACATGGGTAGAAATGGAGTACGCTACGAGGTCACCAAAAATCCTAACAAGTGGATGCTTTGGGTGTACTTCAATCTAGCGCACAAGCAAAGCAGAAGAAGGAGCTTCCATCGGACCCAAATGTGCCAGGAACATCGCGCAGCTGGTACACCCATTTCTTTACTTGAAGAATTGTTTTCTGACAGGAATTGGGAAGATAGAGAAAGAACGGGAAAAGAAAAAGAGACCAAGAAAAACCCATGGGACATAGTAAAAGAAATTCCAGTAGTTAAAATCTATCAAGATGACCCAATTAAAGAGGTGTATAGGGATGTGGTAGAAACCTACTATGCAACCACTAAGCACCCGAGCTTAGAGCTTCCAGTCACGCATACAATAACTGTAGAGCATCTAGAAGGTTTCACTAAGCGTGTTCATGATAGATGGGGGAACGACTTTAGAACCCTTGAATGGCCAGAGGTTAGGGAATTGACATGGAAAGGAAGGCCCCTTTTCACTGAGGTGTCTACCTTAGACACGGCACGTCCAGATGAATCTGCCTTTCGAGGAGAAACACTAGCACCACCATGGGCTAGAACCCCAAGTGTGGCTCGACCAGCACCTTCCATGCGAACAACTGCTAGAGGACCAGTCTTTCCAATGATTGATCCTATGAGGAGACCCGGGGCTATTAGAGAATCTAGGGGAGAAGAAAGACCACGAGCAAGTGGATATGTACCTCCAAGAGAACCCCATAGACCAAGAGAACTGACATTTGAAGAGCCTAGAGTTAGAGGCCGAGACTCATATAGGAGACATGACGATGAATATTCTAGAAAAGTGAGACCATCTGCGCTGCTGCAAAAGCTTGTCAAGAAGTATGACGGATCCGGTGACCCATATGACCATATAGCAGCTTTTAAGCAAGCTATACATGCGGAGCAAGTCACGGATACGCATACGCAAATCGAAGGATACATGCGGAGCAAGTCACGCGGATACGCATACGCATATGCAAATCGAAGGATTTGGCTTGACGCTAGAGAGTAAGTTTTTATCATGGTTTCAAACTTTAGAGCCTGAGGCAAAGCGATCTTTTGATGGGCTGGAAAAGAGCTTTATAGCTGCGTTTTCAAAAATGGGAATTAAGCACAATGCGGTAGCTCAAATTTACGCTTTTAAGCAAAAAGATCAAGAATCTGTGCGAGATTGCGTAAATAGGCTAAAGCCATACATCAATCGATGCCCTGACGATGAGAAGCCAAGCCAAGGAAGATTAATTTGAAGGCTTACGAAACAAGACACTTCACGCTCACTTGTACGCAAAGAAGCATGATCTCTTCAATGAGTGTTGCATGGATGCCATGGATTACGATGACAACTTTGACATGATTGGCATGGGAAACCAAGATAGTCATCCGGACGATAAACATAGCTCTGGGAAGAGCTCTGACTCTAGTGTGTCATTAGTTAATCTAGATCAGATTGCCGAGATAGTATTGAAAAAGATGGGGCAATACTACAGACCTTCCTACCGACCCCAACCATCATACGTGTATACTGTACCTACAGGCCCCTACGTCTGTGGAGGATGTGGAGGTAGCCATAAAACCGAGCAGTGCCCAACCTTCTCACCATTGGTTGGCAATCAAAAACCAACAAAGAAGTGGTGCCAGCTTTGTAAATGGAACTACACACATGTGACTTCGGACTGCAATCACATTGCAAGGATACAAAGGGAACAAGCAGCCAACTCTGCACCTAGATAGCAAGTTGTGAACCATGAGAGAATCTTAGTTGCTCAAGAGCAAGCACGGCCGGTGCTAGGAGCTCAACCTCCTCCACCTGGCACAGCTTCCTTTAGATATGTGGAATATGAGAATCCTGAATTAGGAATGGAGATGGTTAGCTCTCAACCATACTACATCGAAATGGAGCATCCTCTTGTCGAACCCTACTTTGAGGACCAAGCCTAGTTCATGACTTTAATGGAGACCCAAGCTCTTTGATGCTTATAGGATCTCAGCCAACCAAGACTCAAGGTTATCCAGGACCCTATCCTACAAAGAGACTATACCCCACGCAACAAACAGGACCATGCTACGAATGCGGTGGACCACATTGGGTGAGAGAACGTCCAAACAAGAAACGACCCGTCTTAGCTAACATAGGCACAACATCTACGTTTCCACCTATAGAGAGGTTTTGCCAAGGGTGTAGCATTGACCATCTACCAAAGGATTGCTTGTTAAAGCCTGCGGATCCGGCAGCACAAAAAGCTAAAGCGCCCCTCAACTATTTTGAAGTGATTCCATCACCCACGACATCTGAGGAGGAGAACGAACTAGTGTCGCTAAGAGTAGTGACTAGAGCCCAAGCGCAAAAGAATGTCAAAGAGGTTGTTGAGAAACCCTCTGAGATTAAGGTTCTATCCAAAGATGGAAAAGAGAGAAAGAAATCAACTCGACGTAAACCACGCAACAAGGGAAGTAAGAAGTTGAAGGAGCAGAAGAGCTCTGATGGAGGAAACTCTATCCCAAAAGAGCAAGAAGGAATGTTGAAAACGAAACAAATCAGAGAGAAAACTCAAAATGAGCAAAAGGGAAAAGCATCCGAGTCTGAGGAGGAAAGCTCAGGAGGATCAGTCCTTGTGGACAAGGTGTACGAGCCTTTAGATGCAGCGCTTCAAGCGTATAATAGTAGGATCACAGCTCTGACCGAGCTGCCTAAGAAGCTGCAAGAATATCCCAACCCCCATGAAGAGACAATCAACTTGGCTATCCATAAGCAGTTGATTAGGGATACTCAGACTCTAATAGACGGCCCACCACCTATGTACGCAAGAGGACCTGCTTCTCTGAAGCCTAACTTAGAGACGATACCAGAAGCCACGCCAAGCATGGAAAAGGGAAGTGAAGTTGTATCTCTACATTTCCTAGAAATGCCTGAAGGAGATGATTTACCTCATACCAATGTAGACGAGTCAAAACCATTGACTACCGCGGATTTTGGAGATGAAATTCCTGAAATAGAGGAAGCAGTAGCAAGGGAGATGTGGGAAGCGGTGCAAAAACAAGTTGAGGATCTAGCATCTTCTGACAAGTCACCACCGTTCTCTATAGTAGAATTCTCGAATTAAAGGGTTCAAGAATTAGATGCTTTATCTCTACCAGATGATGCTCAGACTGTTGTCTCAGCTCGGAGCAACAAGCTCACATGCAAGACACTGCCCTCATATATAGGACTGTACGAAGCACATAGCCAAATCATGCGAGTACCATCAATGAAACGACAACCTCATCAGGAATGAGACATAGGGAGTTTGCAAGCTTTAATGTCGGCACCAGTTATGTGTACCATTCCACTCGCGGAGTTCTTAAAGCTTAGGCCAAGATTGTGGGGAGAAGTGGCTACACAATTAATTGAGCAAGGATTGTGGAACCAGAACATCCAGGTTAAGGAGTTGTTGAAGGCAAAGGCTTCTGAGCTAATGCTTAAGCAAACAATTCCGGTTCCTGTGAACAAAGTTGGCAAGCATTATGAAGACGATGAAGGAAATACTACGCTTCCTGTGGAGATCAACAAGATTGAATCTATAGCTATTCTAGATAGCGGAGCAGGGGTGAGTATAGCAACAAAAACTGTATGGAAAATGTGGGGAAAACCTGCAATTAGAAGTACAAGGATGAGTTTGCAATTGGCAGACGAAAATCTAGAGAGTCCCATAGGATTGCTTGAGAACGTTATAGTCAAGTCATGTGGCATTGAGTACAGACATACCTTTGCTATTGTAGACTTTGGCAAGAACACAAATTATGAAGTGATCCTAGGAAGGCCATTCATGCGCCAATTCAAAATGATTCAAGACTGGGGTTATAATTACTTGTACCTCAGACATGAGAACGTAACCACGAGGGTGAATCTGAAAAACCATGCTTATCGAGATGTGACGCACTCTCCTGTGGATGAGTTTGACTCCGCTTCTTCAGAAGCATCGGGAGCAACCATGTCTGAAGGAAGAGCTGATCTATGGATCTCTGTGGAGCATCCTGTCGAGACTTGCAACCTGGAAATGTTACCATAGACAGAAGTGTGACGGATGAGGCATATATCCCTATACCTTTTCCTGAGAACTTGATAGATCCCTTAGAATGGAATCCTTTTTAGCTACCATAGACACTTGTGCATTGCCAAGGCAAACATAGTTCTATGATCCAGATGGGTATGACATTATTCCCGTAAGAATGCTAAGACCGATCTATGCAGAGGAACCTCAAGAAGCCCCTAGGTATGAAGCAACAAACAAATCATTATTGCTAGGAGATATGGTATCTGTAGAGGAAGTATTCCCTCTTGAGTACAGCTCAGCTAACGAAGGAGATGAGGATAGATGCTTAGAATCCTCTGATGGGAAGGATTCTGATGACGATGCCATAGTCCCTGAATCAGAGTTAGAGAAGATAAGATTGTTGTTAAAGGGCAGAGAGGTCTTGCTGAGTATTCCTAGTGACAAACCAAAACGTAAGTTTTGCAAGAGTCACCGGAAGTTTCGCAAACAGGAAGTCAAGGAAAAGAGACAACAACAACAAAAAGAAAGAGAAGATGTGGATAAGGAAGACTGTATTCCACCTCCAACCTTTGTAGGGAAGAACGAGTACTTGTACTACTTGGGAGCTGATGATTGCATCAAAGACGAGATGAAATGGAGATACGGCTTTCAATTAGTGCAAAAGCTAAACGAGAAGGAGAGTGACAACCCAAAGAAGAAGAGGAAACGGAAACCGAAGCTAAAATCTAAGGCTTCAGTGCATTCAGTCAAGACTGAACAAAGCACCATGATGAGAGTGGAGCGTAAAGCTCTAGTGCAAGAATGGAAGAGAATGCTAAAAGCAGCATGGTCTTCCATGAGTGATGACAGGAAGAAGAGGATACCACAAATATCCCCTCAAACTTCAAGAAATTCACCATACAAGATCGAAAAATAGTCTTGCAACAACCTATTCGACAGAAACCTGAGGAACCAGGAGTTTCCTATGATGGCCCTGAGGACGCCAAGAAAATAGACCTGGCAGAACCAAGCAAAGAGCCACGTAACGTGTGGATTGCCACAGACTTAACCCAAGTGGAGGAAGAATTGCTAATCTCTACTCTGAGAGAGTATCGAGATATATTTGCTTGGAGTTACAAAGACCTTAAAGGGGTAGATCCAAAGATCTGCTAGCATACAATTCCCATGCGAGAAGATGCCAAGCCGTCCAAGCAGTGTCCTTATACGTATAACGATAATTTTGCCAAAAAGATCAAAGAAGAGATTGACAAGCTGTTAGCAGCTGAATTTATTTATGAGATTGAACATACAGAATGGGTTTCACCGATTGTGGTAGTACCTAAGAAGAATGGAAAACTACGAGTATGTGTCAATCTAAAGAAAGTAAATGCTGCGTCTATCCGTCGGGACCACTATCCGCTTCCACTCACTGATCATGTATTAGAGAGGGTAGCTGGTAAGAAGGCATACAGTTTTCTTGATGGATTTTTGGGCTACAACTAGGTATCTATTGATCCCAAGGATCAACACAAAACCGCATTTGCTACAGAATGGGGAGTGTTTGCATATAGAGTCATGCCTTTTGGTTTGACTAACGCTTCAGCCACCTTTCAGAGGCTGATGAGCCATGCGTTCAAAGAATACCTGCGATTATTTCTTGAAATATTCACGGATGACTTGTGTGTGCATTCCATCGACAGAGAAGAACACATAGAGCATCTCAAAAAAATCTTTGAGAAATGCAGAGTGTATCGCATATACCTTAACCCTGATAAATGCAAGTTTATGGTTAGGCAAGGGAAGATTCTAGGCCACATTGTGTCTAGGAATGGTATATCCATGGATGCGAAAAAGATAGCTGTTATTGTTGAGCTACCTAGACCTTACAATGCAAAAGGGGTACAAGTTTTCATGGGTCATTGTGACTACTATCGTAGATTTATCTACATGTACGCTGAAATAGCACGGCCATTGTACGCACTCCTTGTTGTATTTGAATGGACAGAGGATTGTGAGGAAGCCTTTGAAAAGTTGAAGAAAGCATTAGTGACGGCACCTATTCTCAGGTCGCCAGATTGGGATAATTTATTCCACATACATATAGATGCTTCGGCTTTTGTAATTGGCTATATTTTAGCTCAACAAGGTTGTTTGTTATGTAGCATGTCGTGAATGCCATGTCTGAAAATGTTGAAGCAGCACATAAAGATATGTATGGTACATTGATTCAGGTGCTTTGAACCACATGACAAGTCATGGGGAGTGGTTCAAGGAGATGAAAAACCTTGAAAGACCAAGTTTTGTGGAAATAGGGGATGACACTGCTCATAAAATTTCCCATGTTGGAGATGTACCATTGTCTATGCAGGATGGCAAAGTGAAGTACCTTGCGGATGTACTTCATGTTCCGAACATAACAAAGAATCTGGTTTCAGTTGGCCAGATGATTGAGCAGGGTCTGCAGGTTCGGTTTAATCCTGATGGTTGTTATGTTGAAGACTTTAAAGACAAGTGCAGGTTAGTTGCAAAAGGCAACAGAGTGGGCAGAATGTTTATGTTGAATGTAAACATGCCTGAAGTGAGTGCTACAATGTTTGCAAATGGTTCCAAAAATTGTTGCAGACACAGACATTTGGCATAAAAGAATTAGACATGTGAATGTGCAGAGAATGAAGTCTAGCAGACTAAAGGAATTGTGACAGGGTTGCCAAAGTTTAAAGTTGAAGGTATGCAAAAAATATGTGAAGCATGCCAATTTGGAAAGCAAACAAAGCATGCATTTCCACATAACAGATATGTGAGCAAAAATGCCCTAGATGTTGTGCATTCAGATGTATGGGGTCCTACGAAGACCATGTCTATGGGAGGTTACAAGTATTATGTGACATTTATTGATGACCACACAAGGAAAGTGTGGGTATATTTCATGAAGGAGAAGAGTGAGGTGTTCACTCATTTTCAGAATTTCAGAGTTATGGTCGAAAAGAAATCATGGAAATATGTAAAGTGCCTAAGGTCAGATGGAGGGGGAGAGTAATTCTCCAATGAGTTCTCTGAATTTTTGAAGAAAAATGGTATTCGGAGACAGTTTACATGCAGATACACTCCGTAGCAAAATGGAATTACTGAGCGAAAAAACAGGCACATTGCTGAGATTGCACGAGCATTGATGGAAGAGAAGAATATTTCGCATAGCTATTGGGCTGAAGCTGTTTCTACAGCAGTTTACATCATGAACAGGACTCCAACTATAGCCATACATGATGTAACTCCAGAGGAGAGGTTTACTGGTGGGCAAAAAACCTGATTTGTCTCATCTGAAAGTCTTTGGATACATTGCATATGTGCATGTGCCAGATGAGCTGAGAACCAAGCTGGATCCAAAAGCTGAAAAATGTGTGTTTATTGGATACTCCCTTGAGCAAAAGGGATACAGGTGTTATAACCCTGCTACGTGAGTTGAGGGTAAGCAGGGATGTTGTTTTTGATGAGATGAGCAACTGGTATGCTACTGAAAAAGAAGCTGTTGGGACTGATGTGAGTGGAAATGTGGTTGCATAGAATGCAAGTCAGCAATCACAATCTTTGAGTGGACCAGGAGAGTCTCATCTAGTGGTTCAGTAGACCATGGAGTGGCAGGCTGCGTCATAATACCAGTCCTACAAATGTGATTAGTACATCACACAAAGGCAAAGAAAAAGTGGTTGATCCCCTTAGTATGCCTGACATTTCTGCAGGGCATTCTCATGTTGATGGTGGAGAGTCTAGTGGCTCAGAGATGAGCCTTGATGTGAGGAGCTTGGGATGCCAGCTATGAGAACACCTGGTGTAAAGAAGGCTATGGAAGCCATGAATGCAAAGCTGCAAAGATCTAGGAGAGTGAAGAACCCTGTGCAGAGGTTTACCTATGATGGTTATGTGGCACATCACTATGCATACATGGCAAAGGTTGTGCAGGTTGTAGAGCCCACATGCATTGATGAGACTATTGGAAATGTGTGTTGGGAGAAAGCTATGGATGAGGAGATGGATGCACTATATGGAAATGAGACTTGGGATTTAGTGCAATTGCCTGAAGGCAAGAAATCCATTAGATGCAAGTGTGTGTACAAAGTAAAACATAACAGTGATGGAAGCATAAGCAGGTACAAGGCTAGAATGGTAGCCAAAGGATATGCGCAGACATATGGCATTGATTATGAGGAAACTTTCAGCCCAGTTTGCCAAGATAGCAACAGTGAGAGTTGTGATAGCAGTGGCTGCATCAAAGCAATGGTCTTTACATCAAATGGATATAAAGAATGCATTCTTTACATCAAATGGATGTAAAGAATGCATTCTTACATGGGGATTTGCAGGAAGAAGTGTGTATGTTGCAGCCACCTAGTTATGAGGATGTGAGTCACCCCGAGCATGTTTGCATGTTGAAGAAAGCCTTGTATGGCTTAAAACAAGCACCAAGAGCATGGTCTGACAAGATTTCTGAATATCTTGTCACTATTGGCTTTCATGTAGCCAATGCAGATTTCTCGCTGTATGTGAGACATGGTGATAGAGGAGTTGTGCTTGTTGTCATCTATGTAGATGACTTGATCATTACGGGGGACCATGATACAGAGATCTTTAATGTAAAGATCTTGCTTAGATAAAAGTTTGAGATGAAGGATCTAGGGGAGCTCAGATATTTCTTGGGCATTGAGGTGATTAGGTCACCACATGGTATTGGATTACTACAGAGACAGTATGGCTTGGACATGTTGTCCAAGTATGGTATGATAGGCTGTAAGCTTATCTCAGTGTATAAATTGAGGTAGTGGCCTAATGAGTTTTTTATTGGTTTTTGAGTATCCATGCCTACATTAAGTTATCAGTTTATTGCTCACTAATCTCATCTTAATCATCATCTAATTGCTAATGATGTTGATTCTTGCATTTGATCCACCATAGCTCATCACATTGCTAAAAATTTAACAAGTAAGTGCATTACTGTTTGGATAGAGAGTTTTATGTTTGGATAAAAGTAAGTGCATTATTGTTTAGATAGAGAGATTTATGTCAGGTCTACTCAGGTCCCCTGAGGAGAGGAACAATACTGAATAGGGATACAAGAGAGTTGAGTGAGCAATTCATGAGCAGAGTTCTTCTAAGGCATTGTGCTATAATACTCAAGAATGGATTGGACCTTGTCTTACTGTTGCTTTCTATCTATTCATCTCTGTTTATTTCATGTTTAATCTTGTGTTAAGTCATTCATGTCTAGATGTGGAAGACTGTAGCAATAAGGACTAACCCGCTTGCATTCATGCTCAATCTCCCCTCACTTAGGCAGATGGTAGCTCAATGTCCTAGCATTGGCTTATTGCATTGGACGCAGCTGCATTAGTCGCTACTCCTGTAGAACCGACTAGGTGGTCTGGAACCACGTAAGTGTAGGGTCACGGCCAGAATACTAACAGACATACACACATGCATACACACACATATGCACACAAACATGCACATGCGCAAACACACACACACACACACACACACACACACATGCACATATACCACATGCACACATGCACATGTACATGTATGCACACACATGCACAAATATATAGACATGCATGCACATAGGCACACATGTGCGTGCTCATAATTGTGACTATGCCAAAGCACATGCATCTACTAGTGCATGCATGCATGTACACAAAATGGGCACATGCATGCACACATGTACGTCAACACACGCTCATGTTCATGGGTATACACATCATATGTATTATAATTTTTCTCTGCTGGTTTAAGCTTATGACTCTTATAGAGGCAATGGGGTGACCATCTACATGAGAATAGCACCAAAACCTTGGCCACTTGCATCAATAACTACCACAAAGAGTGGTCGCTCTGAAAATATGGTAGTCTAAGGACTAGTGCATGAGTTAAAGCCTTCTTGAGCTCAAAAAATGAATGGTCTTGTCTACTAGTCCAATCAAAGTATCTAGATTTCTTAAGAAGTTCACCTAAGGTTCTAATGAACTTCTTATAGTAGCTATACAAACCAAGAAAAGATCAAAGTATCACGCAGTTTAGGTGAAGTAATAATGCTTTTGATCTTTTTAGGGTCTATTGTCTCTAAGAACGGTATTTCCACGGATAAAAGTAAGGTCAAATTGATCTTGGAATTTCCCCCACCCACCAATTACAAAGGTGTACAGAGGTTTATGGTTCATGTTGGGTATTGTTGTCGTTTCATAGTATTCTATGCGAAAATTGCTAGACCATTCTATAGACTACTCAATGTCTTTTAATGGCTAAAGAATGCCAAGAAGCATATGATAAATTGAAGCAAGCACTAGCCAGTGCACCAATTCTGAGACCACCCAACTGGGATCTTATATTCCATGTGCACATTGATGCATCGAACTTGCATAGGATGTGTATTAGCACAACCTGGTGAGTTCAAATTGGACTATCGGGTCTGCTTTGCTAGTTGCCAATTGAATGATGCAGAAGTAAATTACACCACCACAGAACGAGAGGATTTGGCCATGGTTCATGTTGTCAAGAAGTATCGACATTACCTATTGGCCAACAAATTTGTATTCTTTGTGGACCATCAGGCTTTATTATACTTGGTGAATAAGCCTTGCAGCATGGGAAGAATCACATGCTAGTTGCTATTACTATTGGAATTTGACTTAATGGTCACGGTAAGAAAGGGAACACAACATGTGGCTGATCATATGTCAAGAATTCCAAATGGGGAACCTGATGATGACCTCCCAGATGCTTATTTGTTCAAACTAGACATGGTTTCTGAATGGAGTGAAGAAATATCAGACTCTAGCTTATGGTTTTCTGTAAGAACGACCTTTAAACAAAGATAAAATGTGTCAGCTTATTAAGCTAGCTGTACCTTCTCAATTAATTCTTGGAGAATTGTACAAGCTAGGTAAGGACAATGTCTTAAGAAGATGTGTGTAGGAAGATGAATTTGTCACTATATTAGATGAAGCACACTCGAGAATAGCCGGAGGACACTTTGCTGGGGAGATCACAGTACACAAGGTGATTTAAGCAGGGCTATGGTGGCTTACGTTATTCGAGAATGCCATGGAGTTTGTAAAAATGTGTGAAGAGTGTCAAAGATTTGCTATTCCACAACAAAGAGACAGGATGCGCTTACCCCTGTGATTGTAAGACAACCTTTTGAGGAGTAGGGTATTGATTTTTCTAGACCCATTAGTCCAACTGCGCATCCATCACAAGCCTGATATGTGATCGTGGCCACAGACTATTTTACGAAATGGGTAGAGGCAAGAGCCTCTAAGCGAGCTGATGCACGAACAATGGCTAAGTTCTTATATATGATCAAATCATTTCGAGATTCGGCTGTCCATTGGAATTAGTTAATGATCAGGGTTCACATTTCATGAATAATGAGGTGATTGATCACTTACTTGCTGGATTCCTTGTAGTCCACCGAAAGTCATCACCTTATTATCCATAGAAAAATGGTCAAGCGGAGAGTACAAATAAGATTTTATGTACTATCTTGACAAAAACATTAGAAGCAAGTCAAACATAACCTGACTGTAGCTTTATGGGAATATCAAACATCGTATAAGGTAGCGACGGGATATACTCCCTTCCATCTAGCTTATGGCATTTAAGCGGTAATGCCTATGGAGTACTTAGTTCCAAGCCTGCGAATTGCGATGCAAGAGAGATTAACTAAAAATTCATTAGCCCCGAAAGGTTGGTTGATTTGGAGAAACTTGATGAAACTTGGCTAACAAAATCACATGGGCTTATGGTCGAGAAATTGTGTAGAAAGCATTGGTTTGACCATAACATGTTTGAAACAAAAAGAACTAGAAACGGGGGACCTTGTCCTCATGTATAGTGTCAGAAGCACCAAAAAAAAAAAAGAAACTCAAGTATAGAGGATTAGGACCATTTCAAGTGCCTAAAATCACTCCTCAAGGGTCGGTCTAAATTGAAAGCATTGAGGGTGTGCAAATGGAGGGTTACATCAATGGAAGCAAGGTTAAAAAGTATTACGAACCACTGACCTAGGAGATGCTCATGCACGAGCATCTCCTCAAACAAAAGAAAGAGCTAGCGAAGGACAAAATCAAGCAAGCTCAAGAAGAAGCCAAGGCAAGGGAAGACAAGGCCAAACAGAGACTCCAAGGGAGAATAGTGCATGTGAACATGATTTTATTAACCCTCTTTGAGGAGGATGACCTAGACATTGAGTCGACACGTCTCAGTGTGAAAGTCTCTACGACTAAAAGTCATGCAATGAGCATTGCATTAATTGATATAGGATCAAGTCATAACCTGATCTCTTATGAAACATGGGAAGCTCTAGACAAATCTCACCTTGAGGCCACCAATGCACAAGTACGAAGTGTGCATTTGTTAACAACCAAAGCTGTGGGATTCTTAAGTGTTAATATTTCCATAAAAAATAATCCCTTGGTTAGAAAGGTATTTCTTATGTCTGCAGGATCTATGGAGGAAGAAATGATCCTTGGAAGATCGTGGATTTGTGCCAGTAATTGTAATATCCAGTGGGAAAAGAGACTGCATAACTTGATGAGGGAAAGGATATCGTTATCGTGCCATTATGGAGCCCATTAAACAAGGGAAAGCAGGCTATGATAGATGACATAGAAATGCCAATGCCAAAGAAAGCAGCTATCATACTAGAGAAGGCATCAACATCACAGCCCCCATGCAAAAAACAGCCAAAGTCTCTAGTAATTTAGCAATGGGTTCCTAAGAACCAACTTCAAGCCCAGAAATACTATGAAGCAAACAGAGTAGCTAGGGGATCAGGGAAAAAAGTTCAAGCTACAGACAAGGGACAAAGAAGGCCATCTAATGTCAGCCACAACAGTATTCCAAACGAAGCCACCATCCACAAAGCTCTCAAAAGCAATGGGTTCGAAAGGATTTACTAGCTGCACAAGGTAATTACTAGAGCAATATGATAGTATGGGTGCCGAAGTCATACCCAAGGTTTAATACTACAAATACTTTCAGAAAAATAGGGAAGGATAATAAAAGCAAACAAGAACGATTTCTAGCTAAAGCAAATGCTAAGAAGGTACAAAAATTGGTTTGGAGAAAGAAGTCCATTCAACACACTAAACTAAGATATCACTACCGCAACTACACCCACCAAGATAAAGGACCTAGACAAAGTTAAGGAGAAAAGAAGAGAAAGCATGCAACCACATGTAAAAGAGACAGATCAACAAAATTCAGTGGAGGCGCTCTTCAATTGGATGGAGGGAAAGATAAAGCACTCCCACACTAAACTTAAATGATTGCAACAACAAATTCCCACACTAAACTTAAATGATTGCAACAACAAATTCCCACAAGTGCCAAGGTACCCCATTGGTTTCCGTGGCAATAAATAGAAATGAAGTACAAAAGGTATCCATTTCTCAACAATGGGTACAAGGTAAAAAATTTTGAGCTTCATGCCATGAAACATGATCATTAGTTTCATGTGTATTCAACTGTTTTCTAATTGCATGATTGGTTTGAGCATGTAAGGAGTATAGGGTATCAACCTTGCATGCACGAATTAGAAACAGTTCACGTCGTGAAATGCCTTAGTCCTTCACGCCGTGAAATGATCATAAACAGTTCACATCGTGGGACCCTTAGCACTTCACGTCATGAACTAGTCTGAAATGGTTCATGTCTTGAATTGCCTTACACCTTCATGGCGTGAAATAGTCACATTCCCTTTGCCAATCATAGAATGCCATGTGGCATACTTCATTAAGATAGCCGCCAAGGCTGATGGCCGCTCAATAAAATCAAATTTTTTTCTTTTTTTGTGTAGCTGCAAACAGATAAGGATGTTATCCTAAAGGGTTTAAAGGCTGCAGAAGAGCAAGAAGCAAGGTATCAGGTCTTAGAGAGAAATAATCAAGTCCTCAGCCAAAAAATTGTACATAGGATTAAGGAGAATATAGAACTAAAGACTCAGGTGGAGTAAGCCAAGGAATAACTTTAAAGAGAAGTAGCACACACAAAGGAACAAGCACAGCAACATGTCCAACAGCTTTAAGAAGCTAACAAAAAGGCAGAGGATTTCACAAAGATCATAGCTACAATAAATGAAGCACTCGCATCTGCTGACCAAAAGATACTTCTTCTTCAGGCTGAAAGGGAACAAGCAAACAAAGCACATGCAGAAAAAGTAAGAACGTTAAAATGAGATACTCAATGCCAAGTCGTTGGAAAGGGATCAGACGTCCAAGAGACATAAACATAAAATGGACCAACTCACTTAGAACCTTAAGGATAACCAAGTATTGGTAGTAGAAAGGCTTAAGAGGATTGAAGAGGCTCAAGGGTTGGAAGCATCAGCAAAAGAAGAGCACAAGAAGCGGCCACACGCAAGTTTGAAGACTTGGATGTGGAGGCCAGAGTTTTTGATTTTTTGTTCTCGACAACCTTCAACTTTGGCGAGAACAAATCTCTTCTTACTATGTCTTCTATAAATTCAAAAACTCGCGACATATTCTTGGAAGCTTGCAAAAAGAAATTCCCCATCCCATGCAGAAGATTCAGTTATATGCATGCATGTTCTCTACACTAGTCTTCAATATGTGTAATCAATATGTGCTACACATGTAACAAAATGCTAGAAGAAGAGTGTGAAAGTTGGAACTTTGCTCCACTCTGAGTGTTGGAAGACTTTGAGAATTGGATGCATATTTTGGAAACAATTGACATTCTTCCAAAGAATGGAGCCAAGTAACCCACAGATTGGATGCATATTATGGAAACTATGGACACTCTTCCAAAGACGAGTGGAACCATATTTGCCACATTAGATGGCAAGGAGATAACCTTTGTTTACATGATGCTAGGCATTGCATCCATGCTGAATGTGGAACCACTGAGATCCCAAGCCAAAGAGAGATGGGAGAAGCTTCAAAAATCATTACTCTATGATATGGCCCAAGATGTTGACTTGGAGAAAGAAGACTAAAAGACTAGCAAGGAAGGCTAGCAAGATTTTGGCTAGGCGCATGATTACAAAGTGGAATTGGAAAGAAACTACCCTTGGTTGATACTAGAGCTTTTTATAATCTTATGTCTCATAAAGCCTGAAACTCATTGGGTTAGCCCTCCACTAACATAAACTAAGGAATCTATTAGAATAGTTGATTCAAACACACTATTACATTCCTTAGGGTTTGCACTAAGTTTTTTCACATTGGGAATAGTCCTTTGAAAGAGAAGTTTTATGCGATGCTCGTAGGTACCATGCAAGTCTAGATCTCTCTTTCCCACATCTTGCAAGCATCATAGGCATTGAGGTATGGTGATAACTCCTTCCCTTATTTCTCCACACACATTAAGGCATGGCATCCTTGGGGAGTGACACCAAGGGGGTGGCAAGTTTGAAGCTCCTAGTAACAGTGGAGAGTTGGCTCCACACCCATTAAGGCATGGCACCCTTGGAGTAACACCAAGGGTGCCAAGTTTGAACCTCCTAGTGACCAAGAGTTGGCTCATTAGTGGATTAGAAGTGCATCCCCATATCCACCGTTTCATTTTTCACTTCTTCTCCTTGTGCAAGGTACTAAATTGTTCCCTAAATAGTGAACTCTCTCTCTCTCTCTCTCTCTCTCTCTCTCTCTCTCTCTCTCTCTCTCTCTCTCTCTCTAGCTTGCAGATCTTTGAAGCCCATAGCTCATATCTAGGCGGTGTAGCCCTCATTGCCCAATGTAGGGAGGTTAACATTGAACCATGGGGGGGCTTTAGAAGATTTAGAAGCCACTTGACCTTACACAAACCACTATAGTCCTCCCCTGCAACTTAAGATTAATCTACAACACTATCGAGCAAAATCATTTGTCCATGCCTAAACCTAAGTCACCATCTGACATTCGAGCCTAACATAGCAAAGTGTTTTAATGGTGCCAGTGTTGAGACATCGAGATCACTAGTGTTGCGGACATTGATGTGATGACTCGCCTGGGTGATAGATTCCGTACTTATGCCACTAGCATGGTCAGTGAGATTATGGTTGATATGCCTCTAGTGATGACAAGTTGTGTAAACCATATTTGGATTACTAGAGTATGGCATAGTTATAACACCAACTCATCTAGTCGGGTTCACACTATGGACCGACCATTGTATGTTATAGTAAGAGAGTACTTTCCCTTATAGTATGTACTCTTATCTCTTAGTTTTAGAGAAGAGAAAAAGATAGAAAAAAAATTAGCCATCTATCTCTCTTATTTTTTGCACTCTCTTGTGTGTGTGTGTGTGTGTGTGTTTGCTTGCAAGGAACTCAAGCTCTCCCTCTCCTCTACATTTCTTTGTATGGTATCAATAGAGCTCCAGTTCGTGTGAGACCTAAGGATGCAAGAACAATGTAAGCAAGGAAGTACACAAGTAAGTATATTTCCATCTCTTTCCCTCTAAGTAACACTTTTGATAGCTATGAGAGCTAGATATCGAAGCAAGGAAGTATACGAGTAAGTGTATTTCCATCTCTTTCCCTCTTTGACTTTGGAGCAAAACTTTTGATATCTATGAGAGCTATAAGCAGACAGGGAAGTCATTGTCTCAAATTAAGGCATCCTCTTGGGTGAAGGAAGAAGACCATATTATATGGAGTTAATTATGTTAACTGTATTTTTGCACAATTCGACGATTCGACGCGACTCGGACCCTATTTTTAACTCTACAACATTTTTGCACTATAAAGTGTCAATTTTGATTTTATATGCCTAATTTATAGTTTGGTGCAAAGTTGCAAGTAGAAATATGGCTATAGTATAGTTTGTGGAGAGAATCTAAGTGTTACGGTGTTGGTGGATGTATGTTTTTGTGACTGGTTCACATAAAGTTGTTGTAAAAAAAGTTGATGTATCACAATGTTGGGATTACAGGTTTGTTGCTCTACAAGTGTAGAAGTTTTTAGAAAGCACCATTTGGTAAGTTATTGTAGGTAATCATGTTTGACAATCTATCCTAGATTGTGGGTGAAAAGCTAGTTAAGAATAACTTCCAAGCATGGAAGTTCAGGATGACCAATTTCCTTATGAAAAAAGAATATTGGGAGTTTGTCACCACACAGGTGATGAAAAGGAGCTAGAGTCATAGCATGAAAGAGCTAAAAATATCATGTACTAGTTGTTTGTCAGTGTAACAGACTCTATGATTGAGTGTCAGGGGCTTACCGCCCTAACAGTTATTCAATCAAGACACATGCAGTTCAGGGGAAAACACAACAGTAGACTACACACATAAGCATGAAACTGCACAGTATAGAAGCAATAAACATCACAATAGTAGACTACACATATAAGCATGAAACTGCACAGTATAGAAGCAATAAACATCACAACATAGAGAATCAAAGATACTGTCATCTTGTATTCATCATCATCAAACTACAAGTCCCAAAACACACAGTACAACAGCAGGAAGATAACAACTAACTGCTCATGCAGCGTGAAAAACTACTCCTTCGCCAAGAGATCATTCGGGTACATATAACTACCAAGGCACTTGTGTAAACATGCCTTTAAGGTTCAAAGCTTCAACCTTGATTTCTACCAAAGAGTACGTAAAGGGTAATTACTGACAGCTCAAGCACTAACACCTAGCACACCTGCCGGTGGGCAAAACATTGTGAGACCCCTAATCCCTTGATCAGAAACAATATCAAAATGGTCTTCAGCTTCAGCCTGCTGCTCCTTTGCAACTTCAACGTCAGTAAACCTATCAAACTCCCCACCAATGTCTGCATCCACCACTCCTGCAACTATCTCCAGTGTTCTTGCTTCAGTCTCCTTATCCAACACTTCCCGAACAGTGTTCAGTTCTGGTTCTTCAACATTCCCTTGTCCTCCTGCATCCACCAAAGGTGCCACTGCCACTGTGTCTGCTACTGCATATTCAGTTGACTGTATTTGAAGTTCACCCTGAAAATTATCCAGCATTACAGCATCATTATACTCCTCAACTTGTGCAGGTCTTCTTCCCTTGAAGTCTGGATTTAATAACAATTCTCATACTGATGTCCAAATCTTTGACATACCTGACAGTATGGTTTCTCTGACATTCCAAACTGGCTCATGCCAATTGTCTACAATTTATCCTAAATAATTTTGTTGACTGAGTCTGCAGTCACCACATCCTTTTGCTTCCTTTCCTTATTTGGAGTACCCTTATCCTCCTTCTGCTTCTTCTTTGCCTTATCCTTCTTCTTTTTCTTTTTCTTTTCTGACCAATCTTCATCTTCATCTTCATTAGTGTCAGTTTCCACTTCAGTATCCTGATTTGAATCCTCATCTTCTGACTCTGAATCTTCTGATTCTGAGTCTGAGTCCTCGCTCTTCTTTTTCTTCTTTTTGCCTTTTACAATTGCCTTACCTCCATACCTTCTTTCAGCTCTGGCAGCTGCTTCAACCAAGTCAGTGAAGTCCTATGCATTGGCTAATGGAGGTCTCCCTACTACTGCACTTCTATATTGCTTGTTGAGACCCTTACAAAAGTAATCTCCCAACTGCTCCATGGAAGGCTGATGTGCTACTTCCAACCTATTATTCAAGTTTCTGAACTTCTGTGCATAATCTTCAACCAACAAATCCTTTTATTTCAATTTCCTCATCTTCTTCAAAATATCTTCAGGTGTTTTATCTTCCCTGAACCTCAATAAAAATCTCTATTTCAAATCATTATAGTCAGCAAAAGCTGCCATGCCATACTGCAAGAACCAATCCATGGCTTTTCCTTGTAGTGTTGCTATAAAATGTTCCTTCTTCACTACATCCGAATGTAATACCTCATAACCACTTGCAGACCACCTTGTCTGAAACTGACCAACATGGCTATTAGCATCTTGGGACTTTTTCCCGCTGAACTTTGCCACGCCCACTTTGGGATTTGGTGCAGCCATTGGGGGTATCGGAAGTGGTTTGAGTGTTCTTACCGGAAGTGGGTTGAAAGGTATATTAGATGTCCCTATTGGTGCAAACTATAATTGTCTTCTTGCCTTCAAGACTGTCCGAGTTAACAATACATTGAGCAATTGCCCCAAGAGTGGGTCTGCTACTATGAGAGGAGTTATTTGTTGGCCTTGTTGGTTTGCAGGTGGGTTCTCTTGTAGCCTGTGTTCAGGTTCTTGCAGTTCAGTCCCCTCCCCAACAATTTCTACTCCTGTACCTTCCCCCCTTATAGTTCTTCTTGGTCATCACTACCAGACTCATCTTCTTGCCTTGCTTTTTGTGCTGAAGCTGAATCTAAACCTTGTGCCATATGAATGCTGTGGTACATTGAACCCTCGTCCCAACTCACTCATGCATGGCCTCTTCTTCTTTGTCTTGAGTACTGTACTAGCACTTTCTTCTCATACAGGCTATAACAATTAGGCAAATTGCAAGCACCAAAAGGTAAGAATGATGTAACTACCCTGTCAGCAATGGAAATCTTGACTCTCCTGGTAGGTTGCAACAAAAACTTTGTTGCATACTCCTCAGCCTCTTCCTGTGGGGTTACCCAATTCAAGAATTCCCTCAGGTGGTCTATGTCAACCAACATGTTAGTACCCTACTATATTCCTAAATGCCATACGGTTTGAATTCGATACAACAACAGGATCACCAAAGTGTTAGGGACTTACTGCCCTAATAGTTATTCAATCAAGACACATGCAATTCAGGGGAAAACACAACAGTAGACTGCACATATAAGCATGAAACTGCACAATATAGAAGCAATAAACATCACAACACAGAGAATCAAAGGTTATGCCGTCTTGTATTCATCATCATCAAACTACAAGTCCCAAAACACACAGTACAACAGCAAGAAGATAACAACTAACTACTCATGTAGCGTGAAAAACTACTCCTTTGCCAAGAGATCATTTGGGTACATATAACTACCAAGGCACTTGTGTAAACACGCCTTTAAGGTTCAAAGCTTCAACCTTGATTGCTACCAAAGAGTAAGTAAAGGGTAATTACTGACAGCTCAGGCACTAACATTGAGCATATACATGATGTATAAATGCCAAAGGAGGCTTGGGTTACCTTGTTAAAGATGTACAACACACAAACACCCAAGCTCAAAAGATGCAACTTGTTAAAGATGTACAACACCCAAGCTCAAAAGATGCAACTTGTGACCAAAGGAAAACTGACTATAAATGATTATTAGTGAAAGATCCCTATCCCCTCCGCACAACGAATTCTGGGGTGCTAGCAACGGAAGTAGCACTTCTTGTGTGGGGCAGGGTCCCTCACTCGGGGCCTCACCCCCACGGATATCCGGACAAGAGACTAATCCCTTGGTTCTTCCAAAACCGAACCCGAAAAACCTTCCCTCACCCAGAAAGCACGGGCGATTCCTCCAGGATATTTTTACTCTAATGTAGTCAAGGTCATTACTAACCAAACTGTTCCGACCGAACCTGTAAAGACACTTGCTTAGATCAAGGAAGAAACTTACACTTGGATCATAGAGACCAATGCTTTTTTCCTCATTGAGAGGCACAGCCGTTGATTCTTTTCCATAGAACAATTTTTATCCGGGATTTACTTCATCTATTGTACCATAACAGAATTGAATCTTATTTTAGGGATCCATCAATCCAGCCTAACCCCATCAGTCCCACGGGTTTAGCCAACTGCCCAACCACTTTAGTGATGGGATCCAATTAGGAATTTGGTTAGGTTTTATCCCATGTACCAGGGAAAAGAGTTTTCAGGCCCCCTAGCCGGATATTCATGAAAACTTAAAACTAGTCACACCACTTACACACCCAATATGAAATTGCCTTTTTCACAGATTCAGCTGTGAAAACTTAAAACTAGTCACACCACTTACACACCCAATATGAAATTGCCTTTTTCATAGATTCAGTTGTCTTTAAAACAATCATTTAATGAAACCATAGTGTCACTAATCATAATCCTCCAAAATATCTGGTTGAATCCTAATTTCCAATCATTCCTTTAAAACAATCATTTAATGAAACCATAGTGTCACTAATCATAATCCTCCAAAATATCTGGTTGAATTCTAATTTCCAATCATTCCTTCATGAGTGTAACTATGGCATGATTGGCAACCAGAACGCTCACCACCTATCAGGGGCCTTTTCCATAGTTCCTAGCTCATAGTACCCGGCAATATATTCACTTATAAAAATCAAAATGGAATCTCCGTTGAAGATTCAGCAAGATCAACCAACAGATCCATATAAAAGAGCCATGGACTCATCCGTTGAGGACCAGCAAGGTCAATCAACCAGATCCATGCTCGGTTTCAGAAAACAACTCTTACTCCTTGTTCCAATATCTTCCACGACGCACGTGTGGGTATCTTCGACGACCCAGAGCCCGAGCACCGTATGGTCAGCACCCTCTAGGATCCTTCGCAGGTCACCTAGCTCTTCACTCATAAGCTGCTTCCTTGGTCCCTCATCCACCGTACTGGAAGCTCACCATTTAAATCAAACCGAGGCTGGTCATCAAGACCTCGGCCGACCTTGCTACGCGAGACATCCTCCGTTGACTCTCTGTCAGCTGTTGCAACTTTATCAGTTAGGTCTCCACGACCTCATTCACAAGACGGTCAAAATGCTTCCCCAGCATTCTTGACATAAAACAGTCATTTAAAAACAAGTCATAAATACAGTTCCTATAATGAACTCTCGTCTTTCCACATTGTTCCACATCAATCCACATTATTTAATCCACATCCATTTCATATTGTTGAGATATCGAGCTCGTCTAGTGAGGCGGTGGACACTGATGACCCCCCTGGGGGATAGGCCCCACACTTACACCACTGGCATGGTTGGTGAGATCATGGGTGATATGCGGCCAGTGGGATGGCAGGCTGTGTGACAGCCATTCTAGAGACTGGCATAGTTATAGCGCCAGCTCATTTAGTTGGGTTCACACTATAGAGAACCCGTGTATGTATTGGTTGAGTACCTTTCATATTATGTGTACTCTTATCTTGTATATGGTGTGTTGAGTGTTGAGTGAAGAAGAAGAAGATTTTCAACCTCTCACCTTGTGTGTTCTCTATTAGGGTTTTGTGAGTGTGTGTGTGCTTGCAAGAGCTCAAGCTCTCTTCCCCCCTGCATCTTTTCATGGTATCAGAGCCTGGTTCGTGCTAAGGGCTGAGCTGCAAGCAAGAGAACCACAGGAAGCGGTACGAGGGTAAGAGCTTTAACTACTCTTCCCTATTTGTGTTGGTGACTACACCCTTGTCGGGAAGCTCTACGGGAGGCACCGGCAAAACGATCTCTGATTGAGGAGCTTTCTTCACGGGAGTGAAGCTATAGGACAACTATTATGTCCTAGGATAACATTTTGTGGGCCGAAAATGCGTTTCGGGCACGTCTGGACCTTCGTTTTTCAAAAAGCAGGCGATTTCAAGCACTGCGGGTAAGTCATCAATTCTCTGCAGAACTATGTTTTAAGAACTGCAGGAAGACAGATTGGCTGTGCAGACACAGTGTGTGCTGCAAAGAGGTCAACAGTTGCCATTGGGTGTATGTATGCACATTGAGGTCATTGGTTGTGACATTTGAGAGTACTACAGTACCGCTGCAGAAAATACATTAGTTTGTGCAGGACAAACCAGAGTGTTGTTTCTGGTAAAATTGTGTGTTTGGCAAGATGTCAAATGATGGGATAACCCAGATTGTGGCTGAGAAGCTTGATAAGAATAACTTCCATGCTTGGAGGTTCAGGTTGACGAATTTCCTGATGGGAAAGGGCTATTGGGACTACATAGAAGGTGAGCATGAAGAGGCACCAGAGATACCGGACTGCTGTGCAGATGTGAAAGAGTTTAAAGACTGGAACCAAGGAGCCAGGAAAGTTATGTATTGGCTCTCCATTAGTATACAAGACACCATGATTGGGCACATTCAGGATGCCAAGTCCCCCAAGGAGGCATGGGACACCTTGGTAAAGCTCTATGAAACAAATACCAAGGCACGTAAGATACAGTTGAAGAATGAACTTCATACTGTGGAAAAAAAGAGCATGTCAGTGAATGACTATGCATTGAAGATAAAGGGTATTGTTGAATCCCTTGCATCTATTGGTGTGTCAGTATGATGATGATAAGGTGAAAGTCTGTCTACGTGGTCTCGGGCCACAATACAAGGCGTTCAAGACGTCTATTCAGACTCAGGAAAACATTCCCAACTTTACAGATTTGGTGTCTATGCTGATTATAGAAGAGAAGAGCCTGGGTGAAGACCAACAGTCTTCACAAAGCAAAAACAGTTTAGAGCAACAGGCCTTCTACATAAGTCCAGGAAGAGGACAAGGTAGAGAAGGCCGTGGACGCGGTCAAGGAGGTGGCCGAACAAGTAATCAAAATTATGGCCAGCAGCAGCAGCAACAACAGTCCCATAATACACAACAACAACAACAACAACACGCAAGTGGAAGAGGCAGATTCAGAGGCAGGGAGAGTCAAAGAGGCCGTGGAAATTGGCAAAGGCAGTATAATGATGCACATGAATGCTATTATTGTAGTAAGCCTGGACATGTGCAGGTAGAATGTTATAAGAAGCAGGCTGACATGCAAAATGGGAAAGTGCAGCAGAACAACTATGCATCCTCAAGCAGAAACAATGAGGATAATGAAAGGTTGTTTATTATGCAGCATGTCCTGAATGCCATGTCTGAAAACGTTGAAGCAGCACAAAAAGATGATGTATGGTATGTGGATTCAGGTGCTTCGAACCACATGACAAGTCATGGGGAGTGGTTCAAGGAGATGAAAAACCTTGAAAGACCAGGTTTTGTGGAAACAGGGGATGACACTGCTCATCCAATTGCCCAATGCCAAAGTGAAGTACCTTGCAGATGTACTTCACGTTCCAAACATAACAAAGAATCTGGTGTCAGTTGGCCAGATGATTGAGCAGGGTTTGCAGGTTCGGTTTAACCCTGATGGTTGTTATGTTGAAGACTTTAAAGACAAGTGCAGGTTGGTTGCAAAAGGCAACAGAGTGGGCAGAATGTTTACGTTGAATGTAGACATGCCTGAAATGAGTGCTGCGATGTTTGCAAATGGTTCAGGAATTGTTGCAGACACAGACATTTGGCATAAAAGAATTGGACATATGAATGTGCAGAGAATGAAGTCTATGCAGACCAAAGGAATTGTGACAGGGCTGCCAAAGTTTAAAGTGGAAGGTATGCAGAGAATATGTGAAGCATGCCAATTTGGGAAGCAAATTGGGAATATGTGAAGCATGCCAATTTGGGAAGCAAACAAAGCATGTGTTTCCACGTAACAGATATATGAGCAGAAATGCACTAGATGTTGTGCATTCAGATGTATGGGGTCCTACGAAGACCATGTCTATGGGAGGCTGCATGTATTATGTGACTTTCATTGATGATGACCACACAAGGACCACACAAGGAAAGTGTGGGTATATTTCATGAAAGAGAAGAGTGAGGTGTTCACTCACTTTCAGAATTTCAGAGTTTTGGTTGAAAAGCAAACAGGAAAATATGTAAAGTGCCTAAGGTCAGATGGAGGGGGAGAGTACTTCTCCAATGAGTTCTCTGAATTTTTGAAGAAGAATGGTATTTGGAGACAGTTTACATGTAGATACACTCCGCAGCAAAATGGAGTTGCTGAGCGAAAAAACAGACACATTGTTGAGATTACGCGAGCATTGATGGAAGAGAAGAATATGCTGGGTTGAGGTTGTTTCTATAGCAGTATACATCATGAACAGGACTCCAACTGCAACCATACATGATGTAACTCCAGAGGAGAGGTTTACTGGCAGAAAACTAGATTTGTCTCATCTGAAAGTCTTTGGATGCATTGCATATGTGCATGTGCCAGATAAGCTGAGAACTAAGTTGGATCCGAAAGCTGAAAAATGTGTGTTTATTGGATATTCCCTTGAGCAAAAGGGATACAGGTGTTATAACCCTGCTACACGTGAGTTGAGGGTAAGCAGGGATGTTGTTTTTTATGAGATGAGCAGTTGGTATGCTGCTGAAAAACAACCTATTGGGGCTGATGTGAGTGGAAGTGTGGTTGCACAGAATGCAGGTCAGCAATCACAGTCTTTGAGTGGACCAGGAGAGTCCTCATCTAGTGGGTCTGTTGATAGACCATGGAGTGGCAGGCTACGTCATAATACCAGTCCTGCAAATGTGATTAGTACATCACGTAAAGGAAAAAGGAAAGTGGTTGAGCCCCTTGGTATGCCTGACATTTTTGCAGGGCATTCTCATGTTGATGGAGAGTCTAGTGGCTCAGATATGAGCCTTGATGAGGAGCTTGGGATCCCAGCTATGAGAACACCTGGTGTAAAGAAGGCTATGGAAGCCATGAATGAAAAGCTGCGAAGATCTGGGAGAGTGAAAAATCCTATGCAGAGATTTACCTATGATGGTTATGTGGCACATCACTATGCATATATGGCAAAGGTTGTGCAGGTTGTAGAGCCCACATGCATTGATGAGGCTGTTGGAAATGTGTGTTGGGAGAAAGCTATGGATGAGGAGATGAATGCACTATATGGAAATGAGACTTGGGATTTAGTGAAATTGCCTGAAGGCAAGAAAGCCATTGGATGCAAGTGGGTGTACAAAGTAAAACATAACAGTGATGGAAGCATAAACATGTACAAGGCTAGATTGGTAGCCAAAGGATATGCGCAGACATATGGCATTGATTATGAGGAAACTTTCAGCCCAGTTGCCAAGATGGCAACAGTGAGAGTTGTGATAGCAGTGGCTGCGTCAAGCAATGGTTTTTACATCAGATGGATGTAAAGAATGCATTCTTGCATGGGGATTTGCAAGAAGAGGTGTATATGTTGCAGCCACCTGGTTATGAGGATGTGAGTCACCCCGAGCATGTTTGCAGGTTGAAGAAAACCTTGTATGGCTTAAAGCAAGCACCAAGAGCATGGTCTGACAAGATTTCAGAATATCTTGTCACTATTGGCTTTCATGTAGCCAATGCAGATTTCTCGCTGTATGTGAGACATGGTGATAGAGGGGTTGTGCTTGTTGTAATCTATGTAGATGACTTGATCATTACGGGGGACCATGATGCAGAGATCTTTGATGTAAAGATCTTGCTTAGACAGAAGTTTGAGATGAAGGATCTAGGGGAGCTCAGATATTTCTTGGGCATTGAGGTGATTAGGTCACCACATGGTATTGGATTACTGCAGAGACAGTATGGCTTGGACATGTTGTCCAAGTATGGTATGACAGGCTGTAAGCCTATTTTTGTGCCATTGGATCAGAATGGCAAGTTGAGTGCAGATTGAGGAGAGATTTTGGAGGACCCTACTATGTATAGGCGCATAGTAGGAAGCTCAATCTACATGACGATCACGAGACCAGATTTGAGCTATGCTGTTGGGTTGGTGAGTCAGTTTATGCAGGCTCCACGGAAACCGCATTTGGATGCATTGAGACGCATACTGAGGTATGTGAGGTTTACTTTGCATTGTGGACTATTCTATGAGATTGGGATAGAGACATGTGTACATGGGACAGAGATATGTGTACATGGGTACACAGATGCTGATTGGGCTGGTAGTATCTCAGATAGAAGATCTACCAGTGGATTCATGTTTTCTTTGGGGAGTGCTGCTGTGACTTGGAGCAGCAAGAAGCAGCCTACGGTTGCTCTATCCAGTACAGAGGCCGAGTACAGAGGAGCTACTATGGCAGCATGTGAGGTAGCTTGGTTGAGAAAGCTACTTGCAGATTTGGGTCTATCAGTGGGAGATAGACAAGTTGTCATTTTCTGTGACAACATTAGCAGTATACAGTTGGCCAGGAATCCAGTCTTTCATGCTTGCACGAAGCATATAGAGGTCCACTACCATTTTTTCAGAGAGAAGGTCTTGGCAGGAGACCTTGACCTTGTTTATGTCAGCATAGAGGATCAGGTAGATGACATCTTTACCAAAGCATTGGGTACAGAGAAGCTTCGCAGATTCAGGGTTTCGCTTGGTGTACATGAGATGGAGTTGAGCTCGAGGGGGAGTGTTGAGATATCGAGCTCGTCTAGTGAGGCGGTGGACACTGATGACGGGATAGGCCCCACACTTACACCACTGGCATGGTTAGTGAGATCATGGGTGATATGCGGCCAGTGGGATGACAGGCTGTGTGACAGCCATTCTAGAGACTGGCATAGTTATAGCGCCAGCTCATTTAGTTGGGTTCACACTATAGAGAACCCGTGTATGTATTGGTTGAGTACCTTTCATATTATGTGTACTCTTATCTTGTATATGGTGTGTTGAGTGTTGAGTGAAGAAGAAGAAGATTTTCAGCCTCTCACCTTGTGTGTTCTCTATTAGGGTTTTGTGAGTGTGTGTGTGTGCTTGCAAGAGCTCAAGCTCTCTTCCCCCTGCATCTTTTCACATATGTATTCCCATTCTCATCCAATCACATCATTTTCCATCTCATCACATCTTTCCTCATTTATCCTCATTAGATCTCATCCACTCGCATCTACCCATATCCTCATCTCATCTCATCACATTCATTCACATCGACCCCGATCCACATCACATCCATTTCACCTTCACATCTCATCTATTCATATCTACCCCGATCCACATCACATCCATTTTACCTCACATCTCATTCATTCACATCTATCCCGATTCACATCCCATCACATCTCATCCATTCACATCACATCTCATTCATTCAAATCTATCTCGTTTCACATCACATCACATCACAATCATTCACATCACGTATCATCCATTCACATCTATCCCAATCTACATCACATCTCATCACATCCATTTCACATCACATCTCATTCATTCACATCCCGATTCACATCACATCATATCTCATCCATTCACATCCCATATCATTCATTCACATCCCGATTCACATGACATCACATCTCATTCATTCACATCCCGATTCACATCACATTACATCACCTCTCATTCACTCACATTACATCACATCACATCTCATTCACTCACATCTATCCATTTCACATCACATCACCTCCATCCATTCACATCACACCACCTCCATCCATTCACATCCATCACATCACATTTATTCATATCCATCACATTCATTCTCATCACCATCCCATCACATACATTCTATCCACATTACATCACATCACATCTATCCACATCATATCTCATTCATCCCATCTACATTACATCACATCCACATCATGTCTCATTCATTCACATCTCATCTCATTCATCCACATCCATCCAATCGTTCACATGTATGACTACCCTCATCTATCCATACATTCATATCTATCACTTCACATCCATAAATATTCATGTCACATCACATCTCTTTACATCACATCACATTCTTTCACATACGCATCCACATCCATTCTTTCACATACACATCCACATCCATTCTTTCACATACACATCCACATCCATTCTTCACATACACATCCACATCCATTCTTTCACATACATCCACATCCATTCTTTCACATACACATCCACATCCATTTCCATCACATACACATCCAGATCCATTCTTTCACATACATCCATATCCATTCTTTCACATACACATAAACATCGATTCTTCACATACACATCCACATCCATTCTTCACATACACATTCACATCCATTTTCATCACATACACATCCACATCCATTCTTCACACACATTCACATCCATTTTCATCACATACACATCCACATCCATTTACTTCCCATCTCACCCTTTCACATATCCTCTCTTCTCATTCTCATCTCATCATTCACATCCACATCCATATCCATTTACTTCACATCTCATCCACATTCATTTTCATTAGACCACATCCTATCACATCCCATTTTTAGCTTATCACATCCTATTTACATCTTATCACATCTTATTTACATCCTATCACATCCCATTTTTATCTTATCACATCCCATTACATCTTATCACATCTCATTTACATCTTATCTCATCTGATTTACATCTTATCACATCTCATTTACATCTTATCTCATCTGATTTACATCTTATCACATCCATTCACATCCTATCGCATCCCGTTTACATCTTATCACATCCTATTCCCATTTAGTAGCTTTTTCTACTTTGATACCAATAATGGGACTTTTTCTCAATTTTTGCCAATTGCTTGGCTTAGATAAAGATTCTTTTTAACGATGACTATTTTCATATTCCTTCTCAATTCTTCAATTGAATTATATTCAATATTCCTCTTTTGAATAAAAGAATTGATGGGATTTACAAAAATCAAATTTACCCATATTTCCACTTTTGATGAATAATCATAAATTGAATTATACTAAAAATTCCTCTTCTTCCCATTTGATTTCATGGATCTCAAATACCAACCATTTTCTTAAACCTCTAGCTTCACAAGCCTAGAGTTTGATTTGTGAATAAAGAATTTCTCCATGAGAAGCATTAATTGAATATAGAATAGGTCATAGGAATGACCATTCTTTGGGGGGGAGAGAGAGAGAGATATGCTTTAAAAAAACATTTTAATTTAGGCATAAATGAAAACTTTATGTGTGTAATCACTAAAATCCGTTAGAGAGCTTCAATTGCATTAAATAGCCATTCAATTGAATACTTCTCAAGCTTGAGAGGGGTTGAGAAGTGAGAAACATTTGGAGATTAAGAAAAAGACCATAAATCACACTTTACCTCTTATTTTGCTTCATTCTTTAGTCTAAGGAGAACCAATCAATTGGTTTAATATGTTGATGAAGACTCCAAAGAAGGTTGAAGAGAGAGAGAAACTCCATTCTCTCCAAATTGTAGAGGATTTTTAGAGGATAATATAAAATATCATTATTCCAGTATAATACTTGCATGATATAGTTCACACATTTTTTTTACAAAGGGCAAAGGATCTATTTATAGGTGAGGGAGGCCTCTAATCAAGTCCAACTAGTTTCTAGAATTTTCCAAGTTCAGTTTGGCTCCCTTTTTATTTGGTTTGATCTAGGAAAGAGGAGAGAAAAAAATATCTTATTATTTTTTAGTTTAAATATCCTCCATACATGTGAAATAGGAACCTCCTTGAAGAGCACCCTTCTCTTTACCAAGGTATCAAAAATGTATCATTATACCCAAAATATCTCATTTTTTTAGTAATATTCATAGTTTTTTACTCATTTTCATCTTATGTGGGCATTTACTCATTTTGGGTATTTTTCTTTTATAAATTGGATTTATCTCCTCCCCACACTTGGATTGATCCTATTGGCCCATAGGAACCTTAATTGGACCATAATCCAAAAATTTCTGAAAATCTAGATCCTTAGGCTAAGGTCCTTTATACCTATTTTCAATTAATTCCAATTGCACATAAGAAAGTTCTTTTTGAATTTCTGTTTCAGGGGAAACCATTTTAGACACACTAGGAGGATTTTTATATAAAAAAATATCTCAATTTCGGATTACCTCCCTCTAGACATTTTCTCTCTCTAGGCCAAAACAGGGTAAAATAGGATCTTTCTTTTAAAACAAGATCTTTCTTTTATTTCAGAGAGGGGAATAATTATAAGATCAGAAGGGGAGGTTCTTACACCTGTACACCACATTCATTTCATTACACCACATCCTTTCACATCCCATTTACATCTTATCACATCTCATTTACATATCTTATCACATCTCATTTACATCTTATCACATCCATTCACATCCTATCGCATCCCGTTTACATCCTATCGCATCCATTCACATCCTATCGCATCCCGTTTACATCCCATTTAGTAGCTTTTTCTACTTTGATACCGATAATGGGACTTTTTCTAAATTTTTGCTAATTGCTTGGCTTAGATAAAGATTCTTTTTCTCGATGACTATTTTCATATTCCTTCTCAATTTCCCAATTGAATTATATTCAATATTCCTCTTTTAAATACAAGAATTCATGGGATTTATAAAAATCAAATTTACCCATATTTTTACTTTTGATGAATAATCATAAATTGAATTATACTAAGAATTCCTCTTCTTTCCATTTGATTTCATGGATCTCAAATACCATGGGAATTCCTCTTTTTGCATTTAATTATTTGCATTCCAATGTCATGGGAATTCCTCTTTTATCACATCAAATATTTCTCATAAAATAAATTCATCTAAATTAAAATACCCATTAATTCAATATGTTAGGAATTTCTCTTTTCCCATCTAAATGATTGAATTCCAATTGTCATAGGAATTCCTCTTTTACCATTTAAATATTTCTGATAGATAAAATAAATTTATCTAAAATTCATCTTTGAATTTAAATAAATATCCAGTAATTCCAATATGCTAGGAATTTCTCTTTTCCCATCTAAATGATTGAATTCCAAATGTCATAGGAGTTCCTCTTTTACCATTTAATTATTTCTCATAGATAAAAAAAATTATCTAAAATTCATCTTTAAATTTAAATAAAATATCCAATAATTCCAATATGCTAGGAATTTCTCTTTTCCCATCTAAATGATTGAATTCCAATTGTCATAGGAATTCTTCTTTTATCATTAAATATAATTACCATAAATTTCTCATTTCTTAATTATTTAATTACACATAAACTTAAAAATTAGTTTTCCATTGAATGTGACAAAAACCATTCTTTTAACCTAGGATATTCAGTCCTAGAATATGATAGGAAGTCCTCTTTTCACATTATGTATAAGAATGAATTATGCATCAATTTCTTAAAAATTTTACCATAGCTCCACTGCTATTACTGGCAATTTTTAATTTTTATGAATAAGACATAGCAAAATAATTATGATAGTATAATTATCTTTTAGCATTAAATCCAATTTATGGATTTATCCCATAATATTACCATATTTTTCAAGCATATAAGTATAAAAACCATTTTCTTAAACCTCTAGCTTGACAAGCCTAGAGTTTGATTTGTGAATAGAGAATTTATCCATGAGATGCATTAATTGAATATAGAATAGGTCATAGGAATGACCATTATTCGGGGGAGAGAGAGAGATATGCTTAAAAAAACATTTTAATTTAAGCATATATGAAAACTTTATGTGTTTAATCACTAAAATCCATTAGAGAGTTTCAATTGCATTAAATAGCCATTCAATTGAATACTTCTCAAGCTTGAGAGGGGTTGAGAAGTGAGAAACATTTAGAGATTAAGAAAAAGACCATAAATCACACTTTATCTCTTATTTTGCTTGATTCTGTAGTCTAAGGAGGAGAGGCCCCCAACCAATCAATTGGTTTAGTATGTTGATGAAGACTCCAAAGAAGGTTGAAGAGAGAGAGAAACTCCATTCTCTCCAAATTGTAGAGGATAGAGGATAATAGAAAATATCATTATTTCAGTATAATACTGGCATGGTATAGTTCACACATTTTTTACAAAGGGCTAAGGATCTATTTATAGATGAGGGAGGCCTCTAACCAAGTCCAACTAGTTTCTAGAATTTTCCAGGTTCAGTTTGGCTGAACTTGGACAAGATTTAGATCTAGTTTGATTTGGTTTGATCTAGGACAGAGGAGAGATAAAAATATCTTATTATTTTTTAGTTTGAAACTCCTCCACACATGTGAAATAGGCACCTCCTTGAAGAGCCCCCTTCTCCTTACCAAGGTCAACCCAACAGAATCCTGGGATAAAGATTCCTTATATAGAACTCATCATCAGATAACAATTCATTCAGATCATATCATTCATATCTTTAACACAATAATGGTCCATTAGACAGAAATTTCCATCTGAACAGTCCTCCATGGGAATTTCAATTATACAGATTTTTAATTTGTCATCCCTTAACTTGATCCACTGGGTCAAGTGTTAACAGTAGCAATCTGTCTCTCAGCACAATCCACTAATCTCATAGTGATTTGCTGAAGTCATTATCGTCATTACGAACATCATCACAGGGACTCGTCCGATTCATTCTCATTGTGGTTTTGCTTAGCTTATCACTTTTCAACCAAAATTTAGGAATCATCATTTTTCAATCAGAATCCAAATCAACTCATCAGTTCTCAACCAAAGTTTCAAAATTCAGGAATCATCATTTTTCAATCAGAATCAACTCATCAGTTCTCTCAACCAGAGTTTCAAAATCATATCAACCACATTCGAATTCATCATATGGATAGCATTTTTGCTTATAATTTCAAGGTCTTAGATTTACTCATATATACTGCAAGTAAAGAGCTGTAGTTATACCCTCGGTATATACAGGTAGTCATGGTCCTTGGAATTATAAGGTAAATACCATCATGTCTAGGCCTCAAGCAAGTCAGGGATTCCATGCAATTGCGGTACTTCCATCTGAAAACCCAATTACTAATTTATGAATTTTAGTCTGAATATCAATTTGTATGAATTTAATCACACATTTCCAACTTTTCACTGTTACTTCATAAATTTTTAACATTTTTGGCTTCTCGGTTGATCCGCTTTAGCCAATTCGCTCTGATACCAGCTGAAAGATCCCTGTCCCCTCTGCGCAATGAATTCTGGGGTGCTAGCAGCGAAAGTAGCACTTCTTGTGCAGGGTAGGGTCCCTCACTCGAGGCCTCACCCACGTATATGCGGACAAGAGACTAATCCCTCGGTTCTTCCAAAACTGAACCCGGAAAAACTTCCCTCGCCCAAAAAGCACGGGCGATTCCTCCAAGATATTTTTACTCTAACGTAGTCAAGGTCATCACTAACCAAGCTGATCCGATCGAACCTCTAAAGACACTCAATCAGATCAAGGAAGAAACTTACACTTGGATCATAGAGACCAATGCTTTTTTCCTCATTGAGAGAAACAGTCGTTGATTCTTTTCCATAGAACAATTTTTATCCGGGATTTACTTCATCTATTGTACCATAACAGAATTGAGCCTTATTTTAGGGATCCATCAGTCCAGCCTAACACCATCTAGTCCCATGGGTTAGCCAACCGCCCAACCACTGTAGTGATGGGATCCAATTAGAAATTTGGTTAGGTTTTGTCCCGATGGGTACCAGGGAAAAGAGTTCCCAGGCCCCCTAGCCGGATATTCATGCAAACTTAAAACTAGTCACACCACTTACACACCCAATATGAAATTGTCTTTTTTACAGATTTACCTGTCTTTAAAACAATCATTTAATGAAACCATAGTGTCACTGATCATAATCCTCCAAAATATCCGGTTGAATCCTAATTTCCAATGATTCCTTCATCAGTGTACCTATGGCATAATTGGCAACGAGAACGCTCACCACCTATCCACTCAGGGGCCTTTTCGATAGTTCCACTTATAAAAATCAAAATGGAATCTCCATTGATGAAGATCAGCAAGATCAACCAACAGATCCATATAAAAGAGCCATGGACTCATCCGTTGAGCACCAGCAAGGTCAATCCACATCCATTTCATATGTATTCCCATTCTCATCCAATCACATCTTTTCCATTCTCATCCAATCACATCTTTTCCATTCTCATCCAATCACATTATTTTCCATCTCATCACATCTTTCCTCATTTATCCTCATTAAATATCATCCACTCGCATCTACCCATATCCTCATCTCATCACTCACATCACATTCATTCACATCTTATCCATTCATATCTACCCCGATCCACATCACATCCATTTCATCTCACATCTCATTCATTCACATCCATTTCACCTCACATCTCATTCACATCTATCCCGATTCACATCCCATCACAACTCATGCATTCACATCACATCTCATTCATTCACATCTATCCCGTTTCACATCATATATCATCCATTCACATCTATCCCAATTTACATCACATCTCATCACATCCATTTCACATCACATCTCATTCATTCACATCCCAATTCACATCACATCACATCTCATCCATTCACATCCCATATCATTCATTCACATCCCGATTCACATGACATCACATCTCATTCATTCACATCCCGATTCACATGACATCACATCTCATTCATTCACATCCCATATCATTCATTCACATCCCGATTGACATGACATCACATCTCATTCATTCACATGACATCCCATATCATTCATTCACATCCCGATTCACATCACATTACATCACATCTCATTCACTCATATCTATCCATTTCACATCACATCGCCTCCATCCATTCACATCCATCACATCACATTCATTCATATCCATCACATTCATTCTCATCACCATCCCATCACATACATTCTATCCACATTACATCACATCACATCTATCCAAAGCATATCTCATTCATCCCACCCACATTACATCACATCCACATCATGTCTCATTCATACACATCTCATCTCATTCATCCACATCCATCCAATCGTTCACATGTACGACTACCCACATCTATCCATACATTCATATCTATCACTTCACATCCACATATATTCATGTCACATCACATCTCTTTACATCATATCATATTCTTTCACATACACATCCACATCCATTCTTTTACATACACATCCACATCCATTCTTTCACATACATCCACATCCATTTTTTCACATACATCCACATCCATTCTTTCACGTACACATCCACATCCATTCTTTCACATACACATCCGCATCCATTCTTTCACATATATCCACATCCATTCTTTCACATACACATCCACATCCATTCTTCACATACACATCCACATCCACATCCATTTTCATCACATACACATCCACATCCATTCTTTCACATATATCCAAATCCATTCTTTCACATACACATCCACATCCATTCTTCACCACATACACATTCATGTCCATTTTTATCACACACATTCACATCCATTCTTTCACAAACATGCACATCCATTCTTTCACATACACATTAACATCCATTCTTTCACATACACATCCACATCCATTCTTCACATACACATTCAAATCCATTTTCATCACACATACACATCCACATCCATTTACTTCCCATCTCACCCTTTCACATATCCTCTCTTCTCATTCACATCCACATCCATTTACTTCACATCTCATCCACATTCATTTTCATTACACCACATCCCATTTACATCTTATCACATCCCATTTACATCTCATATACATCTTATCACATCCTATCGCATCCCATTTACATCTTATCACATCCTATTCCCATTTAGTAGCTTTTTCTACTTTGATACCGATAATGGAACTTTTTCTAAATTTCTGCCAATTGCTTGGCTTAGTTAAAGATTCTTTTTCTCAAAGACTATTTTCATATTCCTTCTCAATTCCTCAATTGAATTATATTCAATGTTCCTCTTTTGAATAAAAGTATTCATGGGATTTACAAAAATCAATTTTACCCATATTTCCACTTTTGATGAATAATCATAAATTGAATTATACTAAAAATTCCTCTTCTTCCCATTTGATTTCATGGTTCTCAAATACCATGGGAATTCCTCTTTTTGCATTTAATTATTTGCATTCCAATGTCATGTGAATTCCTCTTTTATCATCAAATATTTCTCATAAAATAAATTCATCTAAATTAAAATACCCATTAATTCAATATGCTAGGAATTTCTCTTTTCCCATCTAAATGATTGAATTCCAATTGTCATAGGAATTCCTCTTTTACCATTTAAATATTTCTCATAGATAAAATAAATTTATCTAAAATTCATCTTTGAATTTAAATGAAATATCCAATAATTCCAATATGCTAGGAATTTCTCTTTTCCCATCTAAATGATTGAATTCCAAATGTCATAGGAGTTCCTCTTTTACCATTTAATTATTTCTCATAGATAAAATAAATTTATCTAAAATTCATCTTTGAATTTAAATAAAATATCCAATAATTCCAATATGCTAGAAATTTCTCTTTTCCCATCTAAATGATTGAATTCCAATTGTCATAGGAATTCTTCTTTTATCATTAAATATAATTACCATAATTTTCTCATTTCTTAATTATTTAATTACACATAAACTTAAAAAATAGTTTTCCATTGAATGTGACAAAAACCATTCTTTTAACCTAGGATATTCAGTCCTAGAATATGATAGCAAGTCCTCTTTTCACGTTATGCATAACAATGAATTATGCATCAATTTCTTAAAAATTTTACCATAGCTCCACTGCTATTATTGGCAATTGTTAATTTTTATGAAAAGAATAAGACATAGCAAAATTATTATGATAGTATAACTATCTTTTAGCATTAAATCCAATTTATGGATTTATCCCATAATATTACCATATTTTTCAAGCATATAAGTATAAAAACCATTTTCGTAAACCTCTAGCTTCACAAGCCTAGAGCTTGATTTGTGAATAGAGAATTTCTCCATGAGATGCATTAATTGAATATAGAATAGGTCATAGGAATGACCATTCTTTGGGGGAGAGAGAGAGATATGCTTAAAAAATATTTTTATTTAAGCATAAATGAAAACTTTATGTGTTTAATCACTAAAATCCATTAGAGAGTTTTAATTGCATTAAAGAGCCATTCAATTGAATACTTCTCAAGCTTGAGAGGGGTTGAGAAGTGAGAAACGTTTAGAGATTAAGAAAAAGACCATAAATCACACTTTACCTCTTATTTTGCTTCATTCTTCAGTCTAAGGAGAGGCCCCCAACCAATCAATTAGTTTAGTATGTTGATGAAGACTCCAAAGAAGGTTGAAGAGAGAGAGGAAACTCCATTCTCTCCAAATTGTAGAGGAATTTTAGAGGATAATAGAAAATATCATTATTTTAGTATAATACTGGCATGGTATAGTTCACACATTTTTTTACAAAGGGCTAAGGATCTATTTATAGGTGAGGGAGGCCTCTAACCAAGTCCAACTAGTTTCTAGAATTTTCTAGGTTCAGTTTGGCTGAATTTGGATAAGATTTGGCTCCCTTTTGATTTGGTTTGATCTGGGAGAGAGGAGAGATAAAAATATCTTATTATTTTTTAGTTTAAAACTCCTCCACATATGTGAAATAGGCGCCTCCTTGAAGAGCCCCCTTCTCCTTACCAAGGTGTCAAAAATGTATCATTATACCCAAAATATCTCATTTTTTAAGTAATATTCATAGTTTTTTACTAATAAACCTTGTACTCAGTCAACTCTTCATGTTATGTGGGTATTTACTCATTTTTGGGTATTTTTCTTTTATAAATTGGATTTCTCTCCTCCCCACACTTGGATTGATCCTATTGGTCCATAGGAACCTTAATTGAACCACAATCCAATTTTTTTTTAAATCTCGACCCTTAGGCTAAGGTCCTTTATACCTATTTTCAATTAATTTCAATTGCACATTGAAAAGTTCTTTTTGAATTTTTGTTTTAGGGAAAACCATTTTAGACACTAGGACGATTTTTATATCCAAAAATATCTCAATTTTGGATTACCTCCCTCTAGACATTTTCTCTCTCTAGGCGAGGTAAAATAGGATCTTTCTTTTATTTAGAGAGGGGAATAATTATAAGATCAGAAGGGGAGGTTCTTACACCTGTACACCTCAAAAGCTGGAGGGAGGAATCTTACATCCTACCCCACTTAAAAAACGCGAGATGTCCTCATCTCGCAAACTAGAGGACAACTCTTTCCCTTAAGATCCAACTGATTCTGGGGTTCCTTATAGTCTGGTCAACCCAACAGAATCCTGGGATAAAGATCCCTTATATAGAACTCATCATCAGATAACAATTCATTCAGATCATATCATTCATATCTTTAACACAATAATGGTCCATTAGACTGAAATTTCCATCTGAATAGTCCTCCATGGGAATTTCAATTATACAGATTTTTAATTTGTCATCCCTTAACTTGATCCACTGGGTCAAGTGTTAATAGTAGCAATCTGTTAGCACAATCCACTAATCTCATAGTGATTTGCTGAAGTCATTATCATCATTCTAGTTACGAACATCATCACAGGGACTCATCCCATTCATCCTCATTGTGGTTTTGCTTAGCTTATCGCTTCTCAACCAAAATTTAGGAATCATCATTTTTCAATCAGAATCCAAATCAACTCATCAGTTCTCAACCAGAGTTTCAAAATCATATCAACCACATTCGAATTCATCATCTGGATATGGCATTTTTGCTTATAATTTCAAGGTCTTCGATTTACTCATATATACTGCAAGTAAAGAGCTGCAGTTATACCCTCGGTATATACGGGTAGTCATGGTCCTTGGAATTATAAGGTAAATACCATCATGTCTAGGCCTCAAGCAAGTCAGGGATTCCATGCAATTGCGGTGCTTCCATCTGAAGACCCAATTACTAATTTATGAATTTCAGTTTGAATATCAACTTTTATGAATCCAATCACATACATTCTATCCACATTACATCACATCATATCTATCCACATCATATCTCATTCATCCCATCCACATTACATCACATCCACATCATGTCTCATTCATACACATCTCATCTCATTCATCCACATCCATCCAATCATTCACATATATGACTACTCACATATATCTATACATTCATATCTCTCACTTCACATCCACATATATTCATGTCACATCACATCTCTTTACATCATATCACATTCTTTCACATATACATCCATATCCATTCTTTTACATACACATCCACATCCATTCTTTCACGTACATCTACATCCGTTCTTTCACATACACATCCACATCCATTCTTTCACATACATCCACATCCATTCTTTCACATACACATCCACATCCATTCTTTCACATACATCCACATCCATTCTTTCACATACACATCACATCCATTCTTCACATACATCCACATCCATTCTTTCATATACACATCCACATCCATTCTTCACATACACATAAATTCCATTTTCATCACATACTTATCCACATCCATTCTTTCACATACATCCACATCCATTCTTTCACATACACATCCACATCCATTCTTCACATACACATTCACGTCCATTTTCATCACATACACATCCACATCCATTCTTTCACATACATCCACATCCATTCTTTCACATACACATCCACATCCATTCTTCACATACACATTCACATCCATTTTCATCACATACACATCCACATCCATTTACTTCCCATCTCACGCTTTCACATATCCTCTCTTCTGATTCTCATCTCATCATTCACATCCACATCCATTTACTTCACATCTCATCCACATTCATTTTCATTACACCACATCCCATTTACATCTTATCACATCCCATTCACATCTTATCACATCTCATTTACATCTTATCACATCTTATCACATCCATTCACATCCTATCGCATCCCGTTTACATCCTATTCCCATTTAGTAGCTCTTTCTACTTCGATACCGATAATGGTACTTTTTCCAAATTTCTGCCAATTGCTTGGCTTAGATAAAGATTCTTTTTCTCGATGACTATTTTCATATTCCTTCTCAATTCCTCAATTGAATTATATTCAATATTCCTCTTTTGAATAAAAGAATTCATGGGATTTACAAAAATCAACTTTACCCATATTTCCACTTTTGATGAATAATCATAAATTGAATTATACTAAAAATTCCTCTTCTTCCCATTTGATTTCAAGGATCTCAAATACCATGGGACAAACTTAAAACTAGTCACACCACTTACACACCCAATATGAAATTGCCTTTTTCACATATTTAGCTGTCTTTAAAACAATCATTTAATGAAACCATAGTGTCACTGACCATAATCCTCCAAAATATCCGGTTGAATCCTAATTTCCAATCATTCCTTCATCGGTGTACCTATGGCATCATTGGCAAAACCAAAACGCAAACCACCTATCAGGGGCCTTTTCGATAGTTCCTAGCTCATAGTACCCAGCAATATATTCACTTATAAAAATCAAAACAGAATCTCCATTGAAGATCAGCAAGATCAACCAACAGATCCATATAAAAGAGCCATGGACTCATCCGTTGTTGAGGACCAGCAAGGTCAATCCACATCCATTTCATATGTATTCCCATTCTCATCCAATCACATCATTTTCCATCTCATCACATCTTTCCTCATTTATCCTCATCATATCTCATCCACTCGCATCTACCCATATCCTCATCTCATCACATCACATTCATTCACATCTCATCCATTCATATCTACCCCGATCCACATCACATCCATTTCACCTCACATCTCATTCATTCACATCTATCCAGATTCACATCCCATCACATCTCATCTCCATTCACATCACATCTCATTCATTCACATCTATCCCGTTTCACATCACATCACATCACATTCATTCACATCACATATCATCCATTCACATCTATCCCAATTTACATCACATCACTCACATTCATTCACATCACATATCATCCATTCACATCTATCCCAATTTACATCACATCCATTTCACATCACATCACATCTCATTCATTCACATCCCGATTCACATCACATCACATCTCATCCATTCACATCCCATATCATTCATTCACATCCCGATTCACATGACATCACATCTCATTCATTCAATCCCGATTCACATGACATTACATCATATCTCATTCACTCACATCTATCCATTTCACATCACATCACCTCCATCCATTCACATCCATCACAACACATTAATTCATATCCATCACATTCATTCTTATCACCATCCCATCACATACATTCTATCCACATTACATCACATCACATCTATCCAAATCATATCTCATTCATCCCATCCACATCATGTCTCATTCATACACATCTCATCTCATTCATCCACATCCATCCAATCGTTCACACGTATGACTACCCACATCTATCCATACATTCATATCTATCACTTCACATCATTCACATATATTCATGTCACATCACATCTCTTTACATCATATCACATTCTTTCACATACACATCCACATCCATTTTTTTACATACACATCCACATCCATTCTTTCACATACATCCACATCCATTCTTTCACATACATCCACATCCATTCTTTCACGTACACATCCACATCCATTCTTCACTTACACATCCACATCCATTCTTTCACATACACATCCACATCCATTCTTCACATACACATCCACATCCATTTTCATCACATACACATCCACATCCATTCTTTCACATACACATCCACATCCATTCTTCACATGCACATTCATGTCCATTTTCATCACATACACATCCACATCCATTCTTTCACATACACATCCACATCCATTCTTCACATACACATTCACATCCATTCTTCACATTCACATCCACATCCATTTACTTCCCATCTCACCCTTTCACATATCCTCTCTTCTCATTCTCATCTCATCACATATCCTCTCTTCTCATCTCATCACTCACATCCACATCCATTTACTTCACATCTCATCCACATCCATTTACTTCACATCTCATCCACATTCATTTTCATTACACCACATCCTATCTCACATCCCATTTACATCTTATCACATCTCATTTACATATTATCACATCCATTCACATCCTATCACATCCCGTTTACATCTTATCACATCCTATTCCCATTTAGTAGCTTTTTCTACTCTGATACCGATAATGGGACTTTTTCTAAATTTTTGCCAATTGCTTGGCTTAGATAAAGATTCTTTTTCTCGATGACTATTTTCATATTCCTTCTCAATTCCTCAATTGAATTATATTCAATATTCCTCTTTTAAATAAAAGAATTGGGATTTATAAAAATCAAATTTACCCATATTTTCACTTTTGATGAATAATCATAAATTGAATTATACTAAAAATTCCTCTTCTTTCCATTTGATTTCACGGTTCTCAAATACCATGGGAATTCCTCTTTTTTTGCATGAATTCCTCTTTTATCATCAAATATTTCTCATAAAATAAATTCATCTAAATTGAAATAACCATTAATTCAATATGCTAGGTATTTCTCTTTTCCCATCTAAATGATTGAATTCCAATTGTCATAGGAATTCCTCTTTTACCATTTAAATATTTCTCATAGATAAAATAAATTTATCTAAAATTCATCTTTGAATTTAAATAAAATATCCAATAATTTCAATATGCTAGGAATTTCTCTTTTCCCATCTAAAGGATTGAATTCCAAATGTCATAGGAATTTCTCTTTTATCATTTAATTATTTCTCATAGATAAAATAAATTTATCTAAAATTCATCTTTGAATTTAAATAAAATATCCAATAATTCCAATATGCTAGGAATTTCCTTTTTCCATCTAAATGATTGAATTCCAATTGTCATAAGAATTATTCTTTTATCATTAAATATAATTACCATAATTTTCTCATTTCTTAATTATTTAATTACACATAAACTTAAAAATTAGTTTTCCATTGAATGTGACAAAAACCATTCTTTTAGCCAAGGATATTCAATCCTAGAATATGATAGGAAGTCCTTTTTTTCACGTTACGCATAAGAATGAATTATGCATCAATTTCTTAAAAATTTAACCATAGCTCCACTGGTATTATTGGCAATTTTTAATTTTTATGAAAAGAATAAGACATAGCAAAATAATTATGATAGTATAACTATCTTTTAGCATTAAATCTAATTTATTGATTTATCCCATAATATTACCATATTTTTCAAGCATATAAGTATAAGAAAACCTCTAGCTTCACAAGCCTAGAGTTTGATTTGTGAATAGAGAATTTCTCCATGAGAAGCATTAATTGAATATAGAATAGGTCATAGGAATGACCATTCTTTGGGGGGGGAGAGAGATATATGCTTTAAAAAAACATTTTAATTTAAGCATAAATGAAAAATTTATGTGTTTAATCACTAAAATCCGTTAGAGACCTTCAATTGCATTAATTCAATTGAATACTTCTCAAGCTTGAGAGGGGTTGAGAAGTGAGAAACATTTGGAGATTAAGAAAAAGACCATAAATCACACTTTACCTCTTATTTTGCTTCATTCTTCAGTCTAAGGAGAGGCCCCCAACCAATCAATTGGTTTAGTATGTTGATGAAGACTCCTAAGAAGGTTGAAGAGAGAGAGAAACTCCATTCTCTCCAAATTGTAGAGGATTTTTAGAGGATAATATAAAATATCATTATTTCAGTATAATACTTGCATGATATAGTTCACACATTTTTTTTACAAAGGGCAAAGGATCTATTTATAGGTGAGGGAGGCCTCTAACCAAGTCCAACTAGTTTCTAGAATTTTCCAAGTTCAGTTTGGCTCAATTTGGACAAGATTTGGACCTAGTTTGGCTCCCTTTTTATTTGGTTTGATCTAGGAAAGAGGAGAGAAAAAAATATCTTATTATTTTTGAGTTTAAAACTCTTCCATACATGTGAAATAGGCGCCTCCTTGAAGAGCCCCCTTCTCCTTACCAAGGTGTCAAAAATGTATCATTATACCCAAAATATCTCATTTTTTAAGTAATATTCATAGTTTTTTACTAATAAACCTTGTACTCAGTCAACTCTTCATCTTATGTGGGCATTTACTCATTTTTGGGTATTTTTCTTTTATAAATTGGATTTATCTCCTCCCCACACTTGGATTGATCCTATTGGTCCATAGGAACCTTAATTGAACCATAATCCAAAAATTTCTAAAAATCTAGACCCTTAGGCTAAGGTCTTTTATACCTATTTTCAATTAATTCCAATTGCACATTGGAAAGTTATTTTTGAATTTTTGTTTTAGGGGAAACCATTTTAGACACTAGGAGGATTTTTATATCCAAAAATATCTCAATTTTGGATTACCTCCCTCTAGACATTTTCTCTCTCTAGGCCAAAACAGGGTAAAACAGGATCTTTCTTTTATTTCAGAGAGGGGAATAATTATAAGATCAGAAGGGGAGGTTCTTACACCTGTACATGTCAAAAGCTACAGGGAGGAATCTTACATCCTACCCCACTCAAAAAACGCGAGATATCCTCATCTCCTCGCGCAAACTAGAGGATAACTCTTTCCCTTAAGATCCAACTGATTCTGGGGTTCCTTATAGTCTGGTCAACCCAACAGAATCCTGGGATAAAGATCCCTTGTATAGAACTCATCATCAGATAACAATTCATTCAAATCGTATCATTCATATCTTTAACACAATAATGGTCCATTAGACCGAAATTTCCATTTGAACAGTCCTCCATGGGAATTTCAATTATACAGATTTTTAATTTGTCATCCCTTGACTTGATCCACTGGGTCAAGTGCTAGCAGTAGCAATCTGTCAGCACAATCCACTAATCTCATCGTGATTTGCTGAAGTCATTATCGTCATTCTAGTTACGAACATCATCACAGGGACTCGTCCCATTCATCCTCATTGTGGTTTTGCTCAGCTTATCGCTTTTCAACCAAAATTCAAGAATCATCATTTTTCAATCAGAATCCAAATCAACTCATCAATTCTCAACCAGAGTTTCAAAATCATATCAACCACATTCGAATTCATCATCTAGATAGCATTTTCGCTTATAATTTCAAGATTTTAGATTTACTTATATACTGCCAGTAAAGAGCTGCAGTTATACCCCCTCGGTATATACGGGTAGTCATGGTCCTTGGAATTATAAGGTAAATACCATCATGTCTAGGCCTCAAGCAAGTTAGGGATTCCATGCAATTGCGGTAGCTCCATCTGAAGACCCAATTACTAATTTATGAATTTTAGTCTGAATATCAATTTGTATGAATTTAATCACACATTTTCAACTTTTTACTGTTACTTCATAAATTTTTGACATTTTTTGCTTCTCGTTTGATCCACTTTAGCCAATTCGCTCTGATACCAGCAGCAGCTGAAAGATCCCTGTCCCCTCCGCGCAACGAATTCTAGGGTGCTAGCAGTGGAAGTAGCACTTCTTGCGCGGGGCAGGGTCCCTCACTCGGGGCCTCGCCCACCACGGATATCCGGACAAGAGACTAATCCCTCGGTTCTTCTAAAACCGAACCTAGAAAAACTTTTCTCGCTCGAAAAGCACGGGTGATTCCTCCAGGATATTTTTACTCTAACGTAGTCAAGGTCATCACTAACCAAACTAATCCGACCAAACCTATAAAGACACTTGGTCAGATCAAGGAAGAAACTTGCACTTGAATCATAGAGACCAACGCTTTTTTCCTCATTAAGAGGCACAGCCGTTGATTCTTTTCCACCATAGAATAATTTTTATTCGGGATTTGCTTCATCTATTGTACCATAACAGAATTGAGTCTTATTTTAGGGATCCATCAGTCCAACCTAACCCCATCCAGTCCTATGGGTTAGCCAACCGCCCAACCATTATAGTAGTGATGGGATCCAATTAGGAATTTGGTTAGGTTTTGTCCCGGTTACCAGGGAAAAGACTTCCCAGGCCCCTTAGCCAGATATTCATGCAAACTTAAAACTAGTCACACCACGTACACACCCAATATGAAATTGCCTTTTTCACAGATTCAACTATCTTTAAAATAATCATTTAATGAAACCATAGTGTCACTGATCATAATGCTCCAAAATATCTGGTTCAATCCTAATTTCCAATCATAATGCTCCAAAATATCTGGTTCAATCCTAATTTCCAATCATTCCTTCATCGGTGTACCTATGGCATCATTGGCAACCAGAACGCTCACCACCTATCCACTCAGGGGCCTTTTTGATAGTTCCTAGCTCATAGTACCCGGCAATACATTCACTTATAAAAATAAAAATGGAATCTCCGTTGAAGATCAGCAAGATCAACCAACAGATCTATATAAAAAAGGGTTGGACTCGTCCGTTGAGGACCAACAAGATCCATGCCCGATTTCAAAAAACAACTCTTACTCCTTGTTCCATGCCCGATTTCAAAGAACAACTCTTACTCCTTGTTCCAATATCTTCCACGACGCACGTGTGGGTATCTTTGGTGACCCAGAGCCCTAGCACCGTATGGTCAGCACCCTCTAGATCCTTCGCAGGTCACCTAGCGCTTCACTCATAGGCTGCTTCCTTGGTCCCTCATCCACCGTACCGGAAGCTCGCCATTTGAATTCAACCAAGGCTAGTCAAGACCTCAGCTGACCTTGCTACGCGAGACGTCCTCCATTGACTCTCCGTCAGCTACTGCAACTTTATGAGTTAGGTCTCCACGACCTCATTCACAAGACGGTCAAAATGCTTCCCCAGCATTCTTGACATAAAACAGTCATTTAAAAACAGGTCAAAAATATAGTTTCTATAACGAACTCTCATCTTTCCACATTGTTCCACATCAATCCACATTATTTAATCCACATCCATTTTATATGTATTCCCATTCTCATCCAATCACATCATTTTCCATCTCATCACATCTTTCCTCATTTATCCTCATCAGATCTCATCCACTCGCATCCACTCGCATCCACCCATATCCTCATCTCATCACATCACATTCATTCCCATCTCATCCATTCATATCTACCCCGATCCACATCACATCACATCACATCCATTTCACCTCACATCTCATTCATTCACATCACATCCATTTCACCTCACATCACATCTCATTCATTCACATCACATCCATTTCACCTCACATCTCATTCATTCACATCTATCTCGATTCACATCCCATCACATCTCATCCATTCACATCACATCTCATTCATTCACATCTATCCCGTTTCACATCACATCACATCACATTCATTCACATCACATATCATCCATTCACATCTATCCCAATTTACATCACATCTCATCACATCCATTTCACATCACATCTCATTCATTCACATCACATCACATCCATTCACATCTATCCCAATTTACATCACATCCATTTCACATCACATCTCATTCATTCACATCTCGATTCACATCACATCACATCTCATCCATTCACATCTCATATCATTCATTCATATCCCAATTCACATGGCATCACATCTCATTCATTCACATCCCGATTCACATCACATCTCATTCACTCACATCTATCCATTTCGCATCACATCACCTCCATCCATTCACATCCATCACATCACATTCATTCATATCCATCACATTCATTCTCATCACCATCCCATCACATACATTATATCCACATTACATCACATCACATCTATCCACATCATATCTCATTCATCCCATCCACATTACATCACATCCATATCATGTCTCATTCATCCACATCCATCCAATCGTTCATATGTACGACTACCCACATCTATCCATACATTCATATCTATCACTTCACATCCACATATATTCATGTCACATCACATCTCTTTACATCACATCACATTCTTTCACATACACATCCACATCCATTCTTTCACATACATCCACATCCATTCTTTACATACACATCCACATCCATCTTCATCACATACACATACACATCCACATCCATTCTTTCACATACATCCACATCCATTCTTTCACGTACACATCCACATCCATTCTTCACATACACATTCACATCCATTTTCATCACATACACATCCACATCCATTTAGTTCCCATCTCACCCTTTCACATATCCTCTCTTCTCATTCTCATCTCATCATTCACATCCACATCCATTTACTTCACATCTCATCCACATTCATTTTCATTACACCACATACATGTGTACCTACATCTATCCTCAACCTGCATGACCATGGACTAACACTGGAACCACTATTAGAGGATTCTTTAGGTCTACTAAGCACCTATGATTGGCTACTCTACATGCGAAGCAGTATCATTTCTTCTTATATCTGCATCTTATGTTTCCTTCATTGGTGCATACCAGCTACTCATCTCATCAAAGAAAACATCTCTTCTTCCTCGCATCTCATGAGTGGTAGGGTTATAAGATCTATAACCTTTCGGCTCCAAAGCATAACCAAAGAAGATACATTTCTCTACCCTTGGATTTAACTTCATTCTCACTTCATCGGGAATGTACATATACAATACACCCAAACAATTTCAAGTGAGACACATCTGGTTTTATGCATGTAAACTTCTATTTAGCTGTCATACCATGAATAGTGTAGTGGGGGTCTTATTCATAATGTAAACTTTTATCCAAAAATAACCTGGCATATTCTTTTAAGAAATCAATGCACATGTCACTTTTACAATGTACCTATTTTTCATTTCTCCAATGCCATTCTGTTATGGAGTGAATTGTCCCTTGATTCCCTGCTTTCTTAAGAAAAATCTATAAACTCATATTGGAGAAATGCTCTCCCCCACAATTTGATCTCAGACATTTTATTTACATGCCTTTTTCCTTCTCAACCAAGGCTTTAAAAGTCTAAAAGTGAGCAAACACCTCACTTTTCTCCTTTATAAAATAAGCCCACACTTTTCTAAAGTGATCATCAATGAATATAACATAATACTTGTTGCAATATGTAATTGTTATAGTCTTGGTCGATCCCCATATGTCTAAATGTATAATGTCTAATGGCCTTGTACTGATGTGCTTTTCATGTGGGAAAGCATGTTTGGCCTACTTACCAAGCTGGCATGCTTCACATACTTTATGCATATTATTAACCTTAAACGTCCACACACGTGCAACAATATTTTGGGCTTACATAGACTTCAATTTTCCATTATATATATTCACATAAGCAATGTGCTTGTTCCATACGTCAATATCTGATACATATTTCATGCGCAAACATGGTTACCTTAATCTCAAGCATGTTTATGTCCGAAGTAAACATTATGCCATTTCTACTACCTTTGTAACCAAGCATCACTCATTTTTGAAATCTTCCACCACAAAACATTCTTAAGGATTAAACCTCACTTACAAACCCTGATTAACCATCTGTCTAATAGAAACAAAGTTTATAATTTTTGAAACATAAAGTATATTTTTCAAGTACTTTATTTTGCCATTTTGCATAGACAATGGCACTTTACATGCACAATGGGCTGCACAATATCATCACATGTATTTACATAACTTGGTTTTTTCATTTTCGCATGTCTATAAACCACTCTTCTATGACTACCCATGTGATTAGAGATGCCAGAAGCCACATAGAAAATATCTCATGATCCTGAGACATCTCTAATTAAGAAACTGAGCATGTGCTGCAGCATCAACAACTGCTCACTTCTGCCATCACCCTATTTACTTGATGATGCATAGTTGCCTTGTTGGAAACTTTTCACTTTTGGTATCATATTGCTATTTATAGCAATCCTTTGCCCTATGCCCTAGTTTGCCATAGTAATAGCACACTGTGCTATTTTCATTTTGATTTCTTTACCAACCACCTCAGCCTCTTTGGCTCACATAAAGGGAAGCAGGAAAAGATAGGTCAACCTTTTTGTGCTTGATCTATTAGCAGGTCATTCATATGTAGATGGTGACTCTAGTGGCTCTAAGTATAGCCTTGATGAGGAGATTGGAATTCCATTAGTGGTTGCTCTTTGGTGCAAGGAGAACCAAGGCTGTTTTGGCAGTAATCTGGGTGTATGAGTGTCTATGAGGGTTAGATACTCTATTAATAGATTGAGATATAATGGTGGATATAGAGCCTATCACTATGCTTACTTGGTTAAAGTAATCTAGGAGTTAGAGCCCACTTGTTTTGAGCAGGCACTTAGAAATAAAAAGTGGGAACATGTTATGAATGAGGAGATGGTAGCATATTGAATGCAAATGCAACATGGGAGTTAGTACCTTTACCTATAAGGAAAAGGAGACAATTGGATATAAGTAGGTATATAAAGTCAAGCATAACTTAGATGGATTGTACATTGGTGTTATTTTTGTTAATATTATCGTACATTCAAAACTCACCCCCACACTAGCTCTTCACTCAGCTTTTAACAGAGGTTTTCAACTGGTACTACTCTTGATGCTATTATTCAATCATTCAACTTTCTTTTGACATTGGACTTCTACGTTCGTCGGCTTTGAATTGTCAGCTTCTTAGCATTCTTCTTGAGCATTTTACTTTTGCATTAGTTGATTTTTTTTGTTAGCCCATTTAACTACGTAAGTCAGTATTGTCTTATATGTAGCTCAGCTCATTGTTGAAATATACAAGTGAATGGGTGTGTGCGGGAACAAGCCCTTAGCAAGAGGCTATAAAAGAGAGTCTGTAAATGAGTGATTAGCAGCAGCAGTGAAAAGGTGAGAGGTATCTACTAGGAGAGAATAAAGGGTAGCATGAGAAGTTCTAGGATGTGTGGAGATATTCTAGGAAAAGTGAAGAGGTGGAAAGAATCAAGCAAAAGAGGTGGAGTGAATCAAGGATGAGTTGTCCCCCTAGATGTAGGGGAGGTGGCACAAATCAAGGAACAAATCAGTGGAGCAGATGATGGACAAACTTGTATAAATTGAAGCATTGGCCTAATGAGTAATTTGCTAGTTTTTGAGTAGTATCCATGCCTACACTAAGCTATCAGCTAATTGCTCACTAATCTTGTCTTAATCATCATCTAATCACTTTGCTAATGATGTTGATTCTTGCATTTGATCCACCATAGCTCATCACTTTGCTTGCATTTTAACATGGTATCAGAGCCTAGCTTAGGATCCATCCAATTTATGAGCTTATTATCTTGCTAATCACCCTATTAATTAGGATTAAGAGATAATCACTTTTTAGTCTTTTTCAACAAGCCTTCTACATCCCCAGCTAGTGGAGGGGCTTGATCTCCCTCCAGGCTTAACATTAGGCAACAAGCTACTAGCCACATCTAGCTACATCCCCACGCTTTAGCCCATCGTGTCAAATCATCAAACCGCCGCCGACTGCTCCTGATTTTTGCGAATTTGCAGGTGCCTCCTTTCTGAAGAAAACCTCATATCTACACTTACACAGAAGCAATTGGTCTAATTTCTCTTAGGCCTAGGGGTTTTCAAGGGTGCTCTACATGTTGGTGATGTCAGATTTGTCAAGGAAAAGTGGCATTAAGCTTTGCATCAAATCTGCAGGTGACTTTGGTAAAACAGAGATTAAGCACTCAATGTTTGGTCAAATCTTTTGTTTCTTGGCTTGATCCTCTACTAGACTAACTGCTATTGATGCCTTTGAAAGGAGTTGAGCTCATTTGAACTCTAAGGCCCCATATCTGGCCTCCCCGCACACTGTTGTTTGCACACAAAACAAGGGATTATTTTACTAATCAGTGATTAATCAATACTAATCAGTGATTATTTTATTAATCAATGATTAATCAATACTAATCACTGTATTTTGGTGTAATTTGTTGAGATATCAAGCTCATCTAGTGAGGCAGTGGACACTGATGACCCGCCTAGGGGATAGGCCCCACACTTACACTTGCATAGTTGGTGAGATCATGGGTGATATGTGGCCAGTGGGATGACAGGTTGTGTGACAACCATTCTAGAGACTGGCATAGTTATAGCACCAGCTCATTTAGTTGGGTTCACACTATAGAGAACCCTAGTATATATTTGGTTGAGTACCTTTTCATATCATGTGTACTCTTATCTTTGTATATAGTGTGTTGAGTATTGTGTAAAGAAGAAGATATTTAGCCTCTCACCTTATGTGTTCTCTTTTAGGGTTTTGTGAGTGTGTGTGTGCTTGCAAGAGCTCAAGCTCTCTTCTTTCCTGCATCTTTTCATGGTATCAGAGCCTGGTTCATGCTAAGGGCTGAGCTGCAAGCAAGAGAAGCACAGGAAGCGGTACAAGGGTAAGGGCTTCATCTACTCTTCCCTATTTGTGTTGGCGACTACACCCTTGTCGGGCATGTGAATATGCAGAGAATGAAGTCTATGCAGACTAAAGGAATTGTGACAGGGCTGCCAAAGTTTAAAGTTGAAGGTATGCTGAAAATATGTGAAGCATGCCAATTTGGAAAGCAAACAAAGCATGTATTTCCACGTAACAGAAATGTGAGCAGAAATGCACTAGATGTTGTGCATTCAGATGTATGGGGTCCTACGAAGACCATGTTTATGGGAGGCTGCAGGTATTATGTGACATTTATTGATGACCCACACAAGGAAAGTGTGGGTATACTTCATGAAGGAGAAGAGTGAGGTGTTCACTCATTTTCAAAATTTCAGAGTTATGGTTGAAAAGCAAACAGGGAAATATGTAAAGTGCCTAAGGTCAGATGGAGGGGGAGAGTACTTCTCCAATGAATTCTCTAAATTTTTGAAGAAGAATGGTATTCTCGGAGACAGTTTACATGCAGATACACTCCGTAGCAAAATGGAGTTGCTGAGTGGAAAAACACGCACATTACTGAGATTGCACAAGCATTGATGGGAGAGAAGAATATGCCGTATAGCTATTGGGCTGAGGCTATTTCTACAGTAGTTTACATCATGAACAGGACTCCAACTGCAGCCATACATGATGTAACTCCAGAGGAGAGGTTTACTGGCAGAAAGCCTGATTTGTCTCATCTGAAAGTCTTTGGATGCATTGCATATGTGCATGCACCAGATGAGCTAAGAACTAAGCTGGATCCAAAAGCTGAAAAAATGTGTGTTTATTGGATATTCCCTTGAGCAAAAGGGATACAGGTGTTATAACCCTGCTATACATGAGTTGAGAGTAAGCAGGGATGTTGTTTTTGATGAGATGAGTAGCTGGTATGCTGCTGAAATGGAGTGATGTGAGTGGAAATAAGGTTGCCCAAAATGCAAGTCAGCAATCACAGTCTTTGAGTGGACCAGGAGAGTCCTCATCTAGTGGTTCAGTTGATATACCATGGAGTGGTAGGCTGCGTCATAATACTAGTCCTACAAATGTGATTAGTACATCACATAAAGGCAAAGAGAAAGTGGTTGAGTCCCTCAATATGCCTGACATTTCTACAGGGCATTCTCATGTTGATGGAGAGTCTAGTGGCTCAGGGATACCATCTATGAGAACACCTTGTGTAAAGAAGGCTATGGAAGCCATGAATGCAAAGCTGCGAAGATCTTGGAGAGTGAAGAATCTTGTGCAAAGGTTTACCTATGATGGTTATGTGGTACATCACTATGCATACATGGCAAAAGTTGTACAGGTTGTAGAGCCCACATGCATTGATGAGGCTATTGAAAATGTGTGTTGGGAGAAAGCTATGGATGAGGAGATGGATGCACTATATGGAAATGAGACTTGGGATTTAGTGCAATTGCCTGAAGGCAAGAAAGCCATTAGATGCAAGTGGGTGTACAAGTGGGTGTACAAAGTAAAACATAACAGTGATGGAAGCATAAGCAAGTACAAGGCTAGATTGGTAGCCAAAGGATATGCGTAGGCATATGGCATTGATTATGAGGAAACTTTCAGCCCAGTTGCCAAGATGACAACAGTGAGAGTCGTGATAGTAGTGGCTACATCAAAGCAATGGTCTTTACATCAGATGGATGTAAAGAATGCATTCTTGCATGGGGATTTGCAGCAGGAAGAGGTATATATGTTGTAGCCACCTGGTTATGAGGATGTGAGTCACCCCGAGCATGTTTGTAGGTTGAAGAAAGCCTTGTATGGCTTAAAACAAGCACCAAGAGCATGGTCTGACAAGATTTTTGAATATCTTGTCACTATTGGCTTTCATGTAGCCAATGCAGATTTCTCGCTGTATGTGAGACACAGTGATAGAGGGGTTGTTTGTTGTCATCTATGTGGATGACCTGATCATTACGGGGGACCATGATGCAGAGATCTTTGATGTAAAGATCTTGCTTAGACAGAAGTTTGAGATGAGGGATCTGGGGGAGCTCAGATATTTCTTGGGCATTGAGGTGATTAGGTCACCACATGGTATTGGATTACTTTAGAGACAGTATGGCTTGGAGGGACATGTTGTCCAAGTATGGTATGACAGGCTGTAAGCCTATCTCAGTGCCATTGGATCAGAATGGCAAGTTGAGTGCAGATTCAGGAGAGATTTTGGAGGATCCTACTATGTATAGGCGCATAGTAGGAAGCTTGATCTACATGACGATCACCAGGTCGAATTTGAGCTATGTTGTTGGGTTGGTGAGTCAGTTTTTTATGCAGGTTCCACGGAAGCCGCATTTGGATGCATTGAGATGCATACTGAGGTATGTGAGGTCTACTTTGCATTGTGGACTATTTTATGAAACCGGGACAGAGATATGTGTACATGTCTACACAGATGCTGATTGGGCTGGTAGTATCTCAGATAGAAGATCTCAGATAGAAGATCTACTAGTGGATTCATGTTTTCTTTGGGGAGTGCTGCTGTGACTTGGAGCAGCAAGAAGCAGCCTACGGTTGCTCTATCTAGTACACAGAGGAGGCCGAGTACAGAGGTGCCTATGGCAGCATATGAGGTAGCTTGGTTGAGAAAGCTACTTGCAGATTTGGGTCTATCAGTGGATAGACAAGTTGTAATTTTCTGTGACAACATTAGTAGTATACAGTTGGCCAAGAACCCAGTTTTTCATGCTCGCACATAGCATATAGAGGTCCACTACCATTTTGTCAGAGAGAAGGTTTTGGCAGGAGATAGTGACCTTGTTTATGTGAGCACACAGGATCAGGTCGCTGACATCTTCACCAAAGCATTGGGTACAGAGAAGCTCCACACATTCAGGGCTTCTCTTGGTGTACATGAGATGGAGTTGAGCTGCTCGAGGGGGGAGTGTTGAGATATCGAGCTCATCTAGTGAGAGGTGGTGGACACTGATGACCCGCCTGGGGGATAGGCCCCACACTTACACCACTGGCATGGTTGGTGAGATCATGGGTGATATGCGGCCAGTGGGATGACAGGCTATGTGACAGCCATTCTAGAGACTGGCATAGTTATAGCGCCACCTCATTTAGTTGGGTTCACACTATAGAGAACTCTAGTATGTATTTTGGTTGAGTACCTTTTCATATCATGTGTACTCTTATCTTTATATATGGTGTGTTGAGTGTTGTGTAAAGAAGAAGAATATTTTCAGCCTCTCACCTTGTGTGTTCTCTTTTAGGGTTTTGTGAGTGTGTGTGTGCTTGCAAGAGCTCAAGCTCTCTTCTCCCCTGCATCTTTTCACAATCGAGGGTTCAAATTTACCATTGGTGTCTGATAGAGATCCCTATAACTTCAGATTACAATTCGGAGATGGTTTGATACTCCAACCATTCTCAGTACAGATTTGTTACCCCTGGCTTTATGTAATTTTTGGTGAATTTATGCTGATAAATTTGTTGTAAACATCATTGAAACACCAGATTTGAGTTGTAAAAGGGTAGACACTGCCCATGAATCTTGAATTGGATCAAGAGGTAAGACCCCCTTCACATCATCATGAGCACGGCACAAGAAATAGCTAAATTTAATGGGGAGCAGTTTTATATATGGCAAACAAAAACCATGTATTTGCTCATGAAGGAAAAATATGTGGGGGCTAGTTGAGGGAAGAGATGAATGCCCAGAGGTAATTGGGGAAAATGAGTGGAAGAGCAGGAATGAGAAAGCATTAGGACTCATTGCACTCAGTTTAAATGATAAAATCATTCATCACATCACAGGGATACAATGGGCAAAAGATGCATGGGATGAACTCAATAAATTGTTTGGCACTCAAGCAAAAAATTCAAAGATAAATCTGTTAATGCAATTCTACAAACTTGACATAAAGGAAAGTGAACCTCTAATCACACACTTGAACAGATACAAAAGCATTAAGCAACAACTGGCAGCCATTGGTAAGAAGGTAGAGGATGATGAGGCACTAGCAGTGCTTCTAAAGAGTGTGGACAAAGGTGAATATGAAAATATCATGGTGGCAACCTTAAAGAATGTACCTGAATTGAAGCTACATGAGATAGAAGGAGCTCTACTAGAGCAAGAGACCAAGGTCAAAGAGAAGAAAGGGGTGGACTCAACAGCTGAGGAGGAAAAAGCATTCTTCACCCAAGGAGGATTCTCATGTTGAGGACAAGGATGAGGAAGAGGCAGGGGAGGAGGAAGGACCTTCACTTGCCCCACCATAGAGAGAGAGAGTGTGTGTCAAGGACTATGAGTTAGGGACTTGAGGCACTAGTCGCAGGCTACCAAGTAAGAGGAAAACTTTGTATAGGGTCTAGGTGTGCTAGGATTATTCACTTGAGGGGAGGTGTTGAAATGTACAAGTGAATGGGTGTGTGCAGGAACAAGCCCTTAGCAAGAGGCTGTAAAAGAGAGTTTGTAAATGAGTGAGTAGTAGTGAAAAGGTGAGAGGTATCTACTAGGAGAGAATAAAGGGTAGCATGAGAAGTTCTAGGATGTGTGGAGATATTCTGGGAAAAGTGAAGAGGTGAAGAGAATCAAGCAAAAGAGGTGGAGTGAATCAAGGATAAGGTGTCCCCCCGCCCAGATGTAGGGGAGGTGGCACAAATCAAGGAACAAATCAGTGGAGTAGATCATGGACAACAAACTTGTATAAATTGAGGCATTGGCCTAATGAGTAATTTGCTGGTTTTTGAGTATCCATGCCTACATTAAGCTATTAGTTAATTGCTCACTAATCTTATCTTAATCATCATCTAATCACTTTGCTAATGATGTTGATTCTTGCATTTAACACTCATCACTTTCCACATTCAGTGTTTGTCTTTTAGTCTTTAGCATTCAGCACTTCGCTATCCGCTTTTAGCACATGGCTCTCGGCTTTTAGCATTCAACAATTTGGTGTACATTTAGAAGTTTGTTTTTCTGTCTTTGATTTTCTATCTTCAGTAGAGTCGCCACTTTGTATTCCAAATTTAGCAATTGGCTAGGTTTACTTTTCTAGCCAGGTTTACTTTTTTGGCCAACAGAGTCAAATTACACATCTACCGACTCCGATCTGTTGTCACACCAAGTCAACATTAGATCTGTTGATTTCGTGTCAACTTCAAATATGCTAATGCCACATTAGCATCAGACTACTGACTCCATGTCAGCTTTGGATCTATTGACGACATGTCAGCTTCAAAATTGTTGACTCCATGTCAACATTAGACCTACTGACTCCACATTAGCTTTGGATCTATTGATGTCACATCACCTTTGGACCTGCTGACTCCACATGAGCACATCAGACCTACTGACTCCATGTCATCTTTGAATATGTTGATGCCACATCACCTTTAAACTTATTGTCTCTACATCATCATCAGACCTGTTGCTTTTATGTCAGCTTTCGGTTAGCTGATTCTAACCTACTGCACTTTCCAATCTGACTCCACACCTATTGATTCCAAAACCTATTTTTGGTAAGTTTGCACATTCCCCTACAGACATTTGAAGTACTTTGACTCCCTTGTAGGTCCTTCCTGTGTGTCAGCTCTACACTTCATTGTGTAAATTCCTTTTCTATGCAGCATGTCCAAAAACACCAATGAATTGTTTGGCATGCTCTTCATTGAGGACAAATTGGATGGAACCAACTATCCCATGTGGGTATATATGATGTGTCATTTTCTGGTGTGGCAAAGGACCTGTGGGTATATATATCTGGTGTTGACATCCGGCCTTCTAGGCTTACGTCTACTGTCAGCACATCCTTTGGATCTACTATTGGAACCACTGAATTTGGTTCTAGTGGCAGTGTATAGCCTACACTCGTTCCTTCTACACCGGAACAACTCAGATGGGATACCAAAGATGCATATGCGTATGCACTTATTTCTCTCTCCTATAAATGACAAGTTATTCCTCACATCCAATCATGTTCCTCTACTAAGAGTGCATGGGATGTCCTTGCCTCTCTAATGTCAGATCTTCAATGAAGCCCGAGTTACCTATCTTTGAAAAAAGCTCGACTTGGAGCATCTGAGAGAGAGTGAATCTATGGATACATTTTTGACCCGTGCCAAGGATTTGCGGCAGCGAGAACAACTGATCAGTATTGGGATGAGGTTATTCCGGATAGTTCTCTTATCTCTACCGTTCTCAATGGCCTATCTGAATCATATCAAGGATTTTCTACCACACTCCACCTCCTATAATCAAGAGCAATTTAGAGTTGTGTACTTTTTATGAGTTGGTGGCTCTCCTGCTTCAGGAAGAGCAGTCTCGTTCCAATCGAAGTAATATGCTTGATTCTGATCATGCATTTTGGTAGTTCAGCTTGATATCTCAACACTCCCCCTTGAGATTCTCTATAAGAAGTAAGTTCCTAAACCTATGGAGATTCTCTATAACAAGTGCCTTCATGAAGATATCAGCCATATGTTCCGCTGTGCTGACATATACCAAATCTACATCACTTGCTATAGAACCTTATCCCTTATAAAGTGATAATGCACCTCAATGTGCTTTGTCCTAGCATGATAGACTGGGTTATTGGCCAATTGTATGCTACTAATGTTGTCATAATTAATGATAACTGCCCTACCTAGGGGCTCACCCATACAACCAAGTAGCTTTTGAAACCAAGCTACCATAGCAGCGTCCCTGTACTCTGCCTTTATATTTCAACTATCGACTATTTCTTGCTGCTCCAACTCACAACAACACTCCCAAAGAAAATATAAATCTGTTGGTAGATCTCTTGTCTATGACACTACCAACTCAATTAGCATCTATGTACCCATGTAGCTATATCTCTATGCTAGGCTCCTAGAAAAATCCATAATCTATAATGTGGACAATATGTACTTGAGAATCCGTCTAGCCACATCCAAGTGTGGCTTCCTAGGGGCTTGCATAAACTGACTCATAATTCCAATAGCATAGCTCAAATTTGGCCTAGTAATGGTTATGTAGATCAAGGTACCCACTATGCGCCTGTACATAACTTAGGGTCCTCCAAAAGCTCACTTGTATTTGTTTTTCTCCAATGGCACTAAAATAGGCTTACACATGTCATACCATACTTGGATAACGTGTCCATACTGCATTTCTAATAATAAAATTCTATGAGGTGATCTCACAACCTAAGAAATACCGTAGCTCACCCAAATCCTTTATCTCAAACTTCTACTTCAAAAGCCTCCTAACATCATGTATGTTAGTATCACTATCATCTTGGTAATATTCAAGACATCCACATAAATGACTAATAGCATGATCTCTCTATCCGTCTTTTTCACATAAAGTGAAAAATTTGTAAAGTCAAATGGTAACAAGATACTCCCCAATCTTGTTTGGCCATGCTTTGGGTGCCTATTCCAGCCATGCATAGGAAAATTTTACACTCAAGTTTGGGCCCATAGAAGTGCTAACTACTCAACTTAGAGAGAGAATCCAAAAAGTCTAAAAAATAAGATGAAAATGAGTTTGGTATATTTTCTCTCCATTTTGAGTTTTTCATAGGACATATATAACCAAGATCATCACACAACGAGCAAAGAAATGGCAAAATCTTAGATATGGAAGACAAGGGACAATACAAGGTGGAGTGGAATATGGCAGGTGATCTTAAAACTCTGAAATGTATGTACAATGTATGTACAATGTGTCAAATGGTGCCAATTCAAAAAGGCCCTACTTATATTGCATGTGTAGTGCAAAGGTTCTTGATAAAGGTATTGGAAGAAGGCACCGATAGGCACATGAGAGACCCAAACTTCAAGCCAATTCTCAATATTCCATTGTCGAGAGTCCACAATTGTACAATGCATTCTCTCTACAGAATCATTGAAAAATTTTTGTTCTTATACATATGTTTTGCGTGGACATTATAGCCCAATATAGCAATGATTAAATCCATCAAAGCACTAGAGAAAGTTCTATCAGACATTGGTTTGCATGGTGAACATGCAAATATTGAAAAAGAAGAAAAAAGGTCTAAGGATGGAAGGGATATCCCAAAGAAACCTTACAATAGGGTTTTTAAAGCAAGAAGGTTTCTATCTTCACCAACACCAGAGAATAATCCTCATTCGTCAAAGAAGATGACTAGTGGAGGCCCTAAAATATACAGCCGATGGAAGTTACATAAATTATGATAAAATTATGATTTAGATCCATAAATTAGATTTAGATCTATTTGATATAGTTAATCTATCATAAGTGTATTACTAAGTCTTATGCTTTTCAAAATTATTAAAAATTATCAGTAATAGTAACGGAGCTATGGTAAAATTTTTAGAAATCAACACATAAATCATTTTTATGCATATTATGAAAAGAGGACTTCCTACCATATTCTAGGATTAGTCATCCTATGTTAAATGAATAATTCTCATCATATCCATGGAAAATTTATTTTTAATGTTCATGCATAAATAGTTAATTAGAGAAAAAGATGAATTTTTAGTAATTTCATTTTTATGGGATAAAAGAGGAATTCCCATGATAATGGAGATCCATGTATTCCAATGGAGAAAGATAAATTTTGGAATATTAAAATAATGGTTATTTTATTTAAAATTAAAAAAGAATTTTAGATAAATTATTTTATGCATGAATAAATTTAAATGATGAAAGAGAAATTCCCATCATATTTGGAATTCAATAATTTAAATGAGAAAAGTGGAATTCTTTGTATAATGGAGTTAATGGATATTTTTATTTTATTTTAAGAGAAATTTTAGTTAAATTTATTTTTATGCATAAGAAAAAATTAAATGATAAAAGAGGAATTCCCATCATATTTGGAATTCAATCATTTAAATGGAAAAAGAGGAGTTCTTGGTATATTTGAAATATTGAATATTTTATTTAATTTAAAGAGAAATTTTAGATAGATCTATTTTATGATAAAAGAGGAATTCGTGTGACATTTGGATTGCACTCATTAAATGAGAAAAAGAGGAATTTAAAGCTTATTTAAAAAAATGGATAATTATATTTAATTAAAAGAAGAATTTTTATGATATTTAAGTAGAGAAAGATTTGAATTAATTTTTAATGACAAAAAAGGAATTTTCACCATATTCCACCTAGGGAATTAAGGTTGTGAAATTAAATGGTAGAAAGAATATCTCTGGATATTTTATTTGGTTAAATCACTAAATTGGTATTTATCCAAAAATAGATGTTTATATGAAGAAAATCCTTGTTAGAACTAAACCGAACGATTTAGGTTAGATTACGAGAGGGACAGACAGTAAACCTATTTGCTTGAAGCATGTATACCTCATTATTTAACATGTCAAATGTATCGTGAAAAATCTCCCCCATGGGTAGGATCACGGCCACGAGGCAAGTGCCATTCACATTTTTGGGTTACCCCCTTGTACTAAGTTTTGTACTGATTTAATGCACGTTACATAGTGATGGGTCTTTTACATGTGTAGATGAGTTATTATGTGATCTATAGCTCTTTGTTTGAGAAATCAGTACAACATAGGAGGGGACTTATTTGTGCGCGATGCCTGCTCTAATCACATTATAGTGATTTTTCTCCAATAAGTGTCTGTAAATCATGATCGGTTACAAAAGAGCAAGGGTTTCTAAAAATCACACTAGAAATAATGCATGTGGGAGTACTATGATGTGTGAAACCATCCATACACATGGCACGCATGAGCTCTCGTGATTGTCTTCTGCACGTGCCTGCCTTGATGCCAACTCTACTGCTATGGTGGGTAAGTTTTCATGTCCTAAATGCATGCTTTGAAACTCAAGCATCCAATTCACAAAACAATGCAGGATGATCTTTGCATTCACTTTAGCTAGTAGACATGGTCTGATTCATAACAAAGCAGGAGGACCTTTGCATAGACCCTATGGTGCGAAATCAATACAACGCATGCTAGGCTATACAATTTATTGGAGACTCCATCACCGTGGTGTATTAAATCGGATCATGTCTACATTAAGCATGTTTTATACTTCAATATTTAGCATGTCAAATTATCATAAGTCATGAATAAACTCCTTCACAGCGCGGGTAGGAATAGCACAATGTGAGGTGGTTGCCTTGCACATTTTTGGGTCACTTTGTATTGATTTGTGGTGCATGTTACATAGTGATAGGTCTTTTAAAAGTGTAGATCAGTTATTATGTGTAGTATAGCTCTTTGTCTATAACACACAAGGAGGGAAATTAATTGCATGCGATGACTGTTTATTGCATTGTAGTGATTTTTATTTAATAAGTTTTCCTAGATACTATATTGAGAAGACTGAACATCTATCCGTCCGGATTTTTTTATAGATGGCGCGCATACAAAGCAATCCGCAAGGGTCTCATCATCAAAATATCCTCAGATAGCTAAGAAGGTACGGCGCGCATACAAAGCAATCCGCAAGGGTCTCATCATCCAAATATCCTCAGATAGCTAAGAAGGTACGACAGTATAAAAACATACCCACACTTTGGTTAATAAGAACTCAGAGGTATGAGCAACATAGATACGTTCTCCACCAGGAACTACGAAAGGAGGCACATGTAAAGCTCAATTCCAAAGCTCACATTTCAACATCTGGTCAAATCCATCTATGATCTGCCTTGGGTTGCTTGGAGGCTCCTGAGGATTGGCTTATCAAGTATTTCTAGGATAGCTACCTTCTAGTTGCTTATGCACACAGAGTATTTTGGAAATCCCTCCCCTGAGTGATAAAGATCACAGAGTTGATAGAGGTCACTCATTCACGTGGCACAAGGCTCAATGCACAAAGCACTCAAAACCAAGCTAAAAGTAGGGAAAGGATAGAAAGGGTGATGAAGGAACCTACTTATCTAGAACTATATTGATCCAATGTTGAACCATTAAGCTATTTGGGCCCCTCCTTTGATGTGATACTTCCAGTGCGTAACATTGATGAATACTTCCATTTTGGCATGGAGGAGATTGAGGTTCTATCCACAAGGAGGTCATGAGGACCAGCAAGGTCAACTAGATCCATGCCCGATTTCAGAAAACAACTTACTCCTTGTTCCAATATCTTCCACGACGCACGTGTGGGTATCATCGGCGACCCAGAGCCCAAGCACCGTATGGTCAGCACCCTCTAGGATCCTTCGCAGGTCACCTAGCGCTTCACTCATAGGCCGCTTCCTTGGTCCCTCCTCCACCGTACCGGAAGCTCACCATTTAAATCGAGGCTGGTCAAGACCCCGACCTTGCTACGCCAGACGTCCTCCGTTGACTCTCCGTCAGCTGTTGCAACTTTATCAAGTAGGTCTCCACGACCACATTCTCAAGACAGTCAAAATGCTTCCCCAGCATTCTTGACATAAACAGTCATTTACAAACAGTTCACAAATACAGTTTCTATAATGAACTCACGTCTTTCCAGATTGTTCCACATCAATCCATATTACTTAACCCAAATCCAAATCATATGTATTTCCATTCTTGACCAGATACATCAGATTCATTCACTTCACATAACATCCATTCCTATCTTTCTTAATTTACATTACGGCTCATCACATCCATTTCTCATTACATCTCATTCGTTCACATCTTATATTATTCATTCACATTCTGATTCACATAACATCTCATCTCATCCATTCGCTCATATCGACTTTATATCCATTCACATACATATTTGCATTCATTATTCCATATACACATCCATATTCGTACATCCACATTCACATCTACATCCATACATCCATTTTCACATCCACATTCATACATTCACATCCACATCCACATTCATACATTGGAAAGACGGTCGTCTCCCTACGTATGCAATATGGGCAAGTAGACTACGCTCCTAGCTCACCAATGAAATGATAAACACTCCTTTCATTGCTAGGGGACTCAACCCGATTAGGTGCATGGAAGCTTATCCCTTTCGGGAGAGAATGCTATGAACACCACTACCTTGACATAGACTTTACACACACAAGCTCAATCTTGCCATAGCTCATTCACTCATCAACCCACTCATTCATGCATCCAATACAAGAAGAAAGCTAAGCTAATGCACACACAAGCTCACTCATAAGCACACAAGCTCAAAGCACACTTCATTCTTAAGCACCTACTTCCCTAGCATGCACACACACCTTGAAACTTAATGGAACTTGAAATAAACATGCATTCTCATTCACTACTCAAGCAATGCCTTGCCCATGGATAAGCTACAAGCTATGGAGAAGCTTAAGCTTGAATCCACTAGCACACAAAGCCTAATAGAGAACCCACAAGCATAAACAAAGAAGCATGCACACTAGAGAATAGAGATGAGAAGAGAGAAAAACATCATCTCATTACATTGAATTAGAAGAGCATTGCTCATACAATAGTGTAGATGGGGAGAGAGAAGAGCTTGCACCTCTATGAACAAGAGGGAGAGCTAGTCTCAAGAGAGCTCAAGCATGAGTTCAGCCCAATGTATCCGTGAGCTCTCAAATGAGCCACTATTTACACTAAAACTCCTAAAACTCCCAAAACTTCCCATGTGAGATTATTCTCAAGCCCACTCCCACACTCACCTACAACTTGGAACTCTCTACAAGAGCCCTAAATAAGAATGTCAAGTCTCTTGTTTTCCTGCTTCCATCTTTGTGTTGCATCCTTGCATTGATCACCACTCGTCACGCAACATTCCCCCCTTCCTATTTTGTGCATGTCCTCGAGCGCGTAGATGCCAAAGATGCCAAGGAAGAGTAGCATCTCCAGTGTGTACCTGCAAGCAAAACGATAGGTGGTTTGTGTGTTCTTTTTTTTTCTTTTTTTTTTGAAAGCAAAAGTACTGACAGACAATAACAAAACAAGCAATTTTACTGAATAAGACATGGCAATAAACGTCCAATTAGCTAGAGGAAGGAAACATTGAAGCAGTGTAGAGATTGATTAGGTTAGTTCAAGCCTTAATAATTACTACCTGCAGCTAACTAAAGTAAAGAATATTTTATGCCAAATGTATTGTTCTTTTCCTAGAAGGCAAAAGACAACAGTTAATCGAGGGACTATTAAGTGGTATACTGAGCATATGCTAAGTCAAAGATGTCGGTTCAACACTAATAAATCTAACATAATTATGTAGTGGCAGACTCTTGATATTGCTTAGTGTTTTGGTTTAATATTTTAAGCACAACGGCGACCATCCTGGATTAGACAAGCATTTCTCTTGGTGCCTTTCTGTCCTTTTTTTTTTTTGATAGGGCTCTCTTCAAGAGTATGTTTGCGCACCCGCGGTATGGCTATTCCTTACTACACAAGGCATTGGTCTGGGAAAGGTATAGATCTCCCTCGCCTACCATGAATAACAAGGCAATAGGCCACAAACATATACACTCTTTTTTTTTTTGTCATGCCAATTTTTGTTATGGAAGGTTTATTAGATTGTCCCTAAGCAATGTCCTAGTAAGGGCAAGATATCCACTGACAGTCCTATGATTAATTTAGTCTCTTTGTCCTAGGTCTAGAACTCTACCTTTAGCACAAAACACTAATTACTTTGTATTGCTAAACGGGTAAAAACAATTACGGTCAAACTTACACTATCAAGTCTAAAGCCACTAAAATGCTATCCCTACTCTAGACCAAAGGAGATGCATATTGCCATGCTTAGTAAAGTGAAATTTATAAACAATCAAGCAACAAGAAAAATACAAAAAACATTAGAGATTGGCATGAGTTCACCTGTTTCTGTTAAAGCACTGGTTGGTGAAGAATTGTTTGCACTTAATTGTATGACTGTCAGTTGCGGTACTGAAGCGGAAGATGTAGAGTTGGGGGTGGACATTTCTGTGGAGAAACAACTGCCAAACTTATACTATGGTTAGGACTATGGTGGCCTACACTTTTTCATGATGCAACAGAGTATGTCAAACGATGTGACCAATGTCAAAGAGCCAAACCTCCTACCAAGTATGAGGACATGCCATTGAGACCAATTATGGGGGTTAGAGCTTTTGCCAAATGGGGAATTGATTTTGTGGGACCGATTAAACCACCAGCACACCATACACATACTGAGTATATCATTGTAGCCACAGATTATCTTACGAAGTGGGTAGAAGCAAAAGCCACAGTAAAAAACGATGCTAGGACCACTGCAAAGTTTTTATACGAACATGTGCTTACACGCTACGGTTTACCTATCGAGATTGTGAGTGACCAAGGTGTGCATTTTATCAATGAAGTCATTACCTTTCTTTTGGAAGACTTTATGGTCATCCATAAGAGGTCAGCGCCTTATCACCCGTCGCAAGCAAATGGTCAAGCTGAGAGCACAAACAAAAACTTCACTCAATTCTATGGGCTTATCGAATTGCTTACAAAACGTCCATAGGCACAACACCTTTCAATCTAGTTTTTGGATTGGACGCTATCCTTCCGATAGAATTTATTGTACCTACACTTCGAGTTGCAGAACAACTTGAGTGGACGGATCATGAATTCTCTACACGGATCGATGAATTGGAGAGGCTAGATGAAGACAGGCTATTGGCAGTCATTGGCATGTATGCTGAAAAATGACGCCAAAAGCGTTGGCATGATACGCATGTGAAGAAAGGTCGCTTCAGGAGAGGTGATCTAGTGTTGCTTTACACATTGAAGAAACAAAAACGCAAGCTGAAAATGTGAGGACTTGGTCCATTTGTGATCAACGATAGTGCGAGTGGTGCAGTAAGGTTGGAAACCTTAGATGGAGAGCCAATGACTAACTTCATCAATGGTAGCCGCTTGAAGCGCTATGAAGAACCTCTAACAGATGATATGCTGATACGCATACATGCTAGTCAGACACGTAAAAAAACTCAAGCTTTGTTACAAAGTCAAGAAAAAGAAGAAGCTAAGGCTAGAGTAGCACTAGCACGAGAGCGCCGCAAGGCAGCTATCATGGCCATCCACTTGAATGATGATTAAGACTTTGTAGATCCCTTTCATATTGACATAAGGATCCCTACTCAAAGAGCAATCTTTGCAGTGTCTGCACTTATAGATTCGGGAGTCGATTGCAATATTTTGTCTTATGAAGCGTGGACATCATTAGGCCAACCTTTGCTCACCAATGCATCATTGAACTTCCAAAGTTTCTCTGGTGATGAAACCCCAGCCCTAGGCAAGTGCTGTATTAATATGTCCATTCAGGATCAATCTATGCACGTGACTTTTTATGTTGCTAACAAGAGCCAAGCAGTGGTGGATGTTGTTTTAGGCAGATCATGGATTAGAACCACCAGATGCGGTATGGACTGGAACTCACGACAATACACCTTGTTGGTAAATTCTACTCACCTTACAGGATCAAGTGCTTCGGCACTCCTATCTTTTCAAAAGGTGGAAACCATCACTACTGTGATAGAGACAACCTCAAAAGATCCAATGATTTGGGTGAATAATGACAATGACAATACTCAAGGATGGCATGTGCCAACATCTCTCTTATATGCACAAGGCTACGGAAGGGGGGAAGCACTTAGAATTCAAATCTGGTTACCTAAAGCAGCTCGCAAGCCAAGACCCAATGCTGCCAAGGAACATCCAAGGAATACAAAGCTAAAGAGGAGGTTCACCAGAACCAACAATTTCACCTCCAACAAGACCACTCAACAACGGTGGATCCCAAAGAAGGTTCTGCAAGCACAAGGCTACTACGAGGGTGCTACTACCTTGTGGCTACCAAAGAAGAATGCAGGGACTACTGCAGCAAAACATAATTATGTTCCTGAATCTAGTCAAGAACAAAAGCAGTCAATACCACCTCACTTACAAAAACCAAATCAATACTGGAAACCACGCCTTACCAAGCCTGAAAGAGTCCAGGTGGAAACACAAGCTGACGCGTCAATCGGACATCATCAGAAGGTCTCGGATAGGAAGGGATACTCCAAACTGACATGGGAAGAAAAAGACAAGTGGGTACCTTTACTCACTTCTATCTCAGAGGCAACACATCAGAAGGAGGATATTGCAATCGAATCAAGTTCAGAGTCTATTCCTCAAAACACAAGCAATGTCAAAGTTTGTCTTACAAAGCCGACAACTTTCAATCAGGCTCCTACACAAGTAGACTCCCTGACTATCAAGGAAAGAGCGTTCTTCCTACAACTCCAACTATTTGGAATGTCGTCGGTATTCTACTCTTTCCCTAATCAAATTACATTACCAACCATAAGTCTACAGGCATAGGTGTTAGAGTTGGGCACTCTGAAGACCCAAGAAAATTTTGAAAGCCCAATGGGATGGCAAGAACACAGCTGCCATATGGTTGCCAAAGCTCAGTAGTGTTCAAACATCTCCATTCACACCTCCTCCTATTTGTCCCAATGCATTTCCTATGCCTATCGCTAAAATCTCACCACTGACTAAACTTCAATCTCTTGCACGTACTCTGAAATGGGTACCAAAAAGAGTCCAACAAAAAGGAACCTGTGCCATACGTCAACACCCCACAAACAATTTGCATAATGTTACATCCAATAGCAAACTCATTCTTGAAAGAGCTATCATGCTACAAAAGCTACTTTTTGGCAATTCATCTATCGAATCTATTAGCTCTATTTTCGTCATGCCTGTACATACTAGCATTCTTTGTTCAACTTGCATTAAAAAAAAAATCTGAACACTTACTTATGTGTTGTGTAGAATAACCAAATGGAGACTTGGCTGGACACATGCAGTCCATCTTTGGACCTAGATAGCCCTGACCATCAAGGGGGCTACAGCATTGCACCTTTTCAGACGTACTCCCGATATTTTTATGCCCCAGTGGGTGAGGATTGCTGTGGAAGACAATTTGTGGAGTTATACTACCAGCAACATCATCCGTTTCCACACTGTCGCGATTGTGCTCGTATGGTATTGGGGAATGCTTCCCATATATGTTGGCAATGTCGCACATATTTCCGTCTCGCTATGGCACTGGTATGTTGCAGCAGATCATGGGGGTCACACCTCAACGTCATAATCTCTGGGCAATTATGATGCCGCAGTGGACCCAACCAACAAAGACTCCCAGAAGAGGAAAGACCTCAAACATGGCGCGAGGACACCCTTCATTTGCTAACCCCTCCCATTTTGCAGGTTCTTCTTCCCCATGAATCTACATGTCAGTTTTGGCTCAATGTGAGTGAGTCTTTAGAACGGTTTCAAAACCATAGGTGCCTCTTTAGCCTTCCTACTGTGCCCATACCATATGTTAGTGAAGATGCACTTCTTCCCTTGCCATCTTCTCCATGGGTAGGATTACGTTCTGGGTTATCTTTACATCCTGAAGCTATTGATGTCCACCCACCTGAGAATGCAGACATACATCCACCCCCAATGCAAGACTAGCACTTGTACTCTCTTAATAAGAACTAGAAGCCAGGACACTTTTTCCCATTGGGTTTTTCCCCTTGGCCAAATCCTATGTTTAGCATTGTTTCTACATAACAAACAACCTTTCATTATCCTCATTGTTTTTGCTCGAGGATGCATAGTTGTTTTGCTGCAATTTTCTATTTTGCATGTCAGCCTGCTTCTTATAACAATCTGCATGCACATGTCTAGGCTTACCACAGTAAAAGCATCCACGTGTATCATTATACTGCCTTTGCTAATTTCCACGACCTCTTTAACTCCCCCTGCCTCTGAATTGGCCTCTTCCACCTGCGTGTTGTTGTTATTGTTGTTGTGAATTCTGGTACTATTGTTGTTGCTGCTACTAGCCATAATTATGATTACCTGTTCGGCCACCTCCTTGACTGCGTCCATGGCCTCCTCTACCTCGCCCTCTTCCTGAACTTGTGTAGAAGGCCTGTTGCTCTGAACTGTTTTTGTTTTGTGAAGACTGTTGGTCTTCACCCAAGCTCTTCTCTTCTATTATCAACATAGACACCAAATCTGTAAAATTGGAAATGTTTTCTCGAGTCTAAATAGACATCTTGAAACGCCTTGTATTGTGGCCCGAGACCACGTAGACAGACTTCCACCTTGTCATCATCATCTACTGAAACACCAATAGATGCAAGGGATTCCACAATACCCTTTCTCTTCATTGCATAGTCATTCACCAGACATACTCTTTTTCTCCACAGTATGAAGAATGGCTGTCACACAGCCTGTCATCCCACTTACCGCATATCACCCATGCTCTCACCAACCATGCCAGTGGTGTAAGTGTGGGGCATATCCCCTAGGTGGGTCATCAGTGTCCACCGCCTCACTAGATGAGCTCGATATCTCAACATGTCGGCCTTCCAGAACTACACGTCAATGGGCCGTGCCTCCGGATGCTTTGCCCTTGCCCTATGCATTGCTTTGACAACCATGCCTATTGCGAAGGCGTGGGGCTCTATTTGTTCTGGGGTGATGCAGTCTTCTTCAAACACGATCTACTCTGGTTCCTTTGGCCTTCTCTGCCCACCCCAACTCCATTTCCACACATAGGTGGTGTTCCCGTAGGTTCAAGCTTAAGAACCTCCCTTTTCCTTTTTGCTTGTTGGCTCCATTGGCAAGGGGCTTTAGCAGGGTCACTCTTTAAATGAGTTGTTGCCTCCTCACATGGATCCACGAAGTCATAATAAGAGAGTGCTACTTCCATGTACTGTTGGAATTAGGGTTGCAGGAATGCACACACAACTTCAAGAAGATGAGGAAGCTTGAGCACAACACAGTAGTGTATTATGAGTGCCAAAAATGAAAGATAACCAGCCCTAGAAGATAATAGGCGTATATACAATGCACGGGGGAAAAAACCTCCTAGTGAGGGAAAAAGTGCCCCGGCGGTCCTAAGTGTGTTCACACACATCACTACTATAATATGGTAACAAATCCCCCCTGGAGTGATGCGGTGAACAAGAGCTAGCACTCATGTATAGGGAAGTGTCTAGCTATGTGGACGAATCCACAAAAGGGAGTAAGCCCAAAGCTTTGCGAAAAGCTTCGAACTTCTCACGAGGCAGAGCCTTTGTGAAAAGGTCTGCAAGGTTATCCTGTGTTGGCACATAAGCCAAACTGATCTCTCCTGCAGAGAGTCTCTCCCTGACATAATGGTAGTGCACCTCAATGTGCTTCGTACGAGCATGGAACACTGGGTTCCGCGCAACTGCCAATGCGCTCTGACTGTCAGTGAAGATGGTGGTGGCAGATGGCTGCCCAACACCCAAATCAGCCATAAGGCGTCTGAGCCACACACACTCAGCCGTAGCTGTGAAAGCTGCCCTGTACTCAGCTTCACAACTAGAAGTGGCCACAGTAGGCTGCTTCTTGCTCAACCATGATATGCATGAGCTTCCAAGCATGAAGCAAAAACCACTCGTGGACACGCGTGTGTCATAACAACCAGCCCAGTCAGAATCTGAAAAAGCATGTAAATCTGGCGGCAATGATCCCCCCTTGGGATAAAACAACCCAAGATGTCGAGTACCACTCAAATAGCGAAAGATACGCTTCACTGCCTGCCAATGCTTAATGCCTGGGCTATGCATAAATCTGCTCACCTGTGAGACTGCAAACTGAATGTCTGGCCTCGTAATGCATACATAAATGAGGCAACCAACAGCTGTCTGATAGAGTGTGACATCAAAGTGATCTCCAGCATCATGAAGACTCAACTTCAAACCTGTCTCCATTGGAGTAGCAATAGGCTTGCAGTCTTCAAGGCCAAATCTCCGCAACAATGTTTCAATATACTTTGTCTGACACAAAGCAATACCTCCATCACACTGCTTAAATTGTATCCCCAAATAATGATGCAAATGCCCCAAATCTGACATCTCAAAAGAGGCATTCAAATCAGCCTTAAAATCAGCAATATGACTCTCATTTGGTCCTGTGAGCAGCATGTCATCGACATAGAGAGCAATGATTAGATGTACACCATCCACACGTTTAACATACAAAGTGCTTTCTGTTGGACTATTCTGAAACCCATGTGCAGTCAAATATGCATGTATTTTTTCATACCAAGCTCGTGGAGCTTGCTTTAAACCATATAAAGCCTTTTTTAACCTGCACACTTTGTTTTCCTGCCCTCTTTGAACAAAACCACGAGGCTGCGATACATACACCTCCTCATGCAAATCTCCATTTAAGAACGCAGTCTTTATGTCCAGCTGATGTACATTCCAACCATTATGAGCTGCTAATGCACAGATGCTACGAATAGTGGTCATACGACATGTGGGAGCAAAAGTCTCATCAAAATCAATGCCCTTCTCTTGAGCATAACCTTTTGCAACAAGCCTAGCCTTATGGCGATCCACTGTGCCATCAGGCTTACGCTTCAATTTGTATACCCACTTAGTGCCAATGGCCTTCTTGCCAGGGGGCAAGTCACATAAAGACCATGTACCATTCTTCATAATAGCATCGTATTCTGCTTGCATAGCAGCCATCCAATTTTCTGAACTTTGTGCCTCATCAAATGAAACAGGCTCACTTTCATCGCACATACTAGAAACAGCCAATGCATAACAATCTGACGCATAAGAGGCACCATGAGAGCCAGAACGAGTGCGACTAGACAAAGGGGCATCCAACTTGCTGTCACGCAAAGTCTGCACCAGCCATCTAGGCATGTTCCTAGAGCCCTCAATCTCTTGTCTCTCATCCTCAAGTGCATCATGCACATCTGCATCAGATATAGGCTGATCTGTGCCATCATTTAAAACCTGCATAGGCTGAAAAACTGCCTCATGAGGTATTGCACTTGACTGTGCACCACTGAAAAGAGGCAACAATGTATCATAGACATCACGTGAGCTGATATTTGTCTCCTTAGTACATGAAACCAAGGGCTGAACTGCATCTTCCACAAATACAACATCACGGCTAACCAAAATGCGCTTTGTCTGTGGATGATACAAACGATAGCCTTTGCTCTCAGCACTATATCCAACAAAAATACATTTGACAGCTTTGTCATCCAATTTTCTGCGATGTTGCACAGGCACTAATGCATATGCCAGGCAACCAAAAACACGTAAATGGCCAACAGATGGCTTGCGGCTATGCCAAGCCTCATATGGAGTGACAACCTGTAATGCTTTGGTGGGACACCTGTTTAGTACATAAGTGGCACACATGACAGCCTCAAGCCAAAAACCATGTGGTAGACTTTGACTCTTAACCATACATCTTGCCATTTCCATGAGAGACCTGTTTTTTCTCTCAGCCACACCATTTTGCTGTGGTGTATACGGCACTGTACATTGGTGTTTTATCCCACGCTCAGCCAGAAATGCATTAAATTCTGAAGACATATACTCCCCCCCTCGATCTGAACGGAGGGTGCCCATCTTACTTTCTGACACATTTTCAGCCATAACCAAAAACTGTTTGAAGCACAAAAACACTTCGGACTTTGCCTTCAAAGGATATACCCATGCATGCCTGGTAAAATCATCAATGAAAGTCACGAAGTAAAGGTAGTTTCCAAATGATGGAGTTTGCATGGGACCACAAACATCACTGTGAACAAGCTGCAATCTGCGTTCAGCTCTCACTGATCCATCTTTGGGAAAGGAAGCACGCTGCATTTTACCCAATATGCAGCCCTCACAAACATGCTTGACAGGTGCCTCAAGCTTAGGCAAAGAAGACACCATTTCAGATTTCTGCAGGCGCAGCAAACTTGCAAAATTCAGATGACCAAAACGTGCATGCCACAGTTTTGCATTTGAAATAGCCTGCGTATCCATAACAGCACATGCTGAATCCTCTACACATTTGCCATCCATATTGAGCTTATACAGCCCTCGACATAGTGAACTAGATGCTACAATGATGTCACCACAAGAGAGATCATGAACAGTACATCTGTCATCCACAAATTTTACAACCAAACCTGTTTTGGCAAATGCGGAGACTGACAGCAGATTCTTTTTGATCCCTAGCACATACAATGCATCAAAAAGTGTAAAGGTGTTGCCATTTGCAACATTCAGCACAATCTGTCCAACTCCTTCAACGGGATAAGAGGAGTTATTGGCACAAGTGACAGTATTCCCTGTGGGAGCAGACTCAAGGAAAGTGAATAAACTGCGCTGCGAGGTGATATGCTTAGTGGCACCACTGTCAAAGTACCATACATCTGAATCTACTGCAGACATACATGTGTCATGCAAAGATGGGTCATAACTGCACTGCGCATTGAATGCCCATTCTGTATCTAGCACAACATTAGCAGATTCATTGTTAGAAGGAGAGGCATCTGCAACAGCCATACCAGCCTCTTTCTTCTTAGCCTCTTTCGCAGCCAGCTTAGGACACGCTTTGATGACATGATCATTTCCCTTATAGTACTTGCAAAATGTCTTCTGTTTGTCACCCTTCTTCTCATCTTTGTCTTCCTTCTTTGGTTGCGCAGCATTTGCAGATTTCTGCTTACTAGAAGAAAAGCCAGCTTTACCTTTCCCGCTTCTCTGACTAGCAACGAAAGCTTGATCTGCGACACGCATAATATTCCTGTTTTGCCTTGACTGGTCTTCTTGCAGCAAAACAGAAACTAACTCCTCAAATGATAAGGCATTGGGATTGCCTTTCATCATCAAGCGAAGAGTGGAAGCAAAACCCTGATAAGAATCTGGTAGACCATTCAAAACAGTCTGCACAAGTGAACTGTCTGACAGGATTTCATCTGCAGAAATGAGCTGCTCTTTGAAATCCTTGATCTTTGTCAAAAAGCTATCCATAGAATCACCTTCGTTCATATGCTCACTCTCCAACTATTTTCGGAGATAAGCAACACGAGCCTCATTTCTTGCCTGATACAATGTGGCAAGTACATCCCAAGCATCCTTAGAAGTCCTGCAGGAGCGAATATGTGGGATAATGGTACGTTTGACAGACAGCGCAATCAAGGCATGAGCCTGCGCATCTCTACCATCCCAACGAATCTGCTCTGCTGAAAGTGGTGGTTCTCAAACAGCTGCTACAGCACTTGTGCCTGCACCATCATCAACAGTACCTGTTTCTGATGTGTTTGCAGCATTCCCAGCCACAATAGGACGTGCATCAATACCCTGCACAATGTTCCATAACCCCTTTGCTACCAATACATGTCGCATCATATATGCCCACAATGGATAGTTGGTGCCATCCAACTTATCCTCAGCAGCCAACATGCGGAATACATCATTGTTGTCAGCCATGGCCAATGACTGTACTACTAGATGTAAATGCTGTCTGTAAGAGGTAAACCTGTATAAAATCGACCTGTGCTATATAGCACAGCCCAAAACAGACGAATGGGCACCTGTCCTGCAGATTTTAATCTTGACAGAAAATCTGCACAGTAGGACGATTTTGCCTGCGCAGTACTTGGAATGCAAAAACGGAGGGCGAAATGACTTCAGATCAAAATTCTGAAACGAACTAGCCCTACGGGCTATCCCACGGCATATACTAACCTGCAGACGCTCGTGAAACCTCGTTGCAATCGGAGGAGATGAAGCGGCAGGTGCCGGTGATGCTGCCCGGGAGGAGGAAGCCTGCTCTGATACCAATTGTTGGAATTAGGGTTGCAGGAATGCACACACAACTTCAAGAAGATGAGGAAGCTTGAGCACAACACAGTAGTGTATTATGAGTGCCAAAAATGAAAGATAACCAGCCCTAGAAGATAATAGGCGTATATACAATGCACGGGGGAAAAAACCTCCTAGTGAGGGAAAAAGTGCCCCGGCGGTCCTAAGTGTGTTCACACACATCACTACTATAATATGGTAACATGTACTGCTCTGGATCCCGGGGGAGGGGCTTCTTCCTTATCTTGATGCCCTTTCTTGGGAGCTACCTTGGACCTATCTTTCTATCTTTAACGCTTCCAATTGGTTCATAAATTTTACAATCTCCTCCCAGTTGGAAGGTCTTAGGGCACCTACCTATTGGGTTGTCTGAATTAAAGTATGCATACATTTAAGGGCAGTGTCCTTCCAGACTCCCATGCTCTTTTGGCCCAATTCCTCATGGACCCTTCTCTATAGTGAAAAGATGCAGGGAAGAAGAGAGATTGAGCTCTTGCAAGCACAAACACACACTCACACAAACCCTAGAAGAGAGCACACAAGGTGAGAGGCTAAAAATTCTTCTTCTTCTTCACACAATGAAAGAGATCTACCAAGAAGATAAAGTGACTAACACACATAATAGAGTATATACAAGCGGTCCATAATGTGAATACGCTAAGTGGAGTGGGTAGGTGTGGACTAGTTGGTGTAGTCTAGCTGTAGAATCTCTGGCGAAGATATGTTGGTGCCAGCTACTACCAAACCCGCCAATGATGTAAATGTCAAATGGTCATGCAGGCGCGTCCTCAATCATCTTATCTTTGGCTCTGACTTCCTTGGTGTGCACCCTCCTCATAGCGTCCATCTTCTCTTGTCTCTTCTGTGCCTCTTCTACATGCGCCCTTCTCATGGTGTCCAATTGCTCTTGTCTCTTCTGGAGATCAGTTTGGGCTATTTTCAAAGCAACATTTTGCTCTTTGATTGTCATTTTTCCTCCTCTTTCTCTTGTCAACCTGTCCTGCCTCTGCTCCTCTTTAAACTCCTCCATCAAGGCCTCCAGCTCTTTGATTTGTGCCTTGAGTGCAGTTTCATCATTATCCTTCTCCTCCAGCTTCTTCGTGTGTTACCCATGCATGCTCTTTTAGCTCCTCGTGGGGATTAGGTCCATCGATGATCCTTTGTATATTACGAGTTCTTTCCCCTTCCCGTTTGTCTATGCAGATACCTTCTTTGTCCCCTTTCAAGAGAGCGAATCTCCTTTTCCAGACTTCTACTTTGTTTTTTAGCTGCTCGTTTTCCTTCTGCAAAGCTGTTATTCCTTGTTGGTACTTCCCCCCACTGGCTTTGGCCTCCTTTCCCTCTTGCCTTGGTGTTGCTGCTTCCAAGGCGTTGAATCCACTGCTAGCCCTTTTGCACATACTATGTGCCCTAAGAGGGATCCACTTGTTACAACAAAGGCACACTTAGCTGGATTCAAGCTCAGTCGGGCCTTCCTGCACTTCTCCAGGCACATTGTGAGGTGTGTTATGTGGTCTTCTTTCTTTCTGAACACACTAAAATCATCCACAAACACCCTCATGAAGGTGCTCATATATTCCTAGAATATTTCCTGAACCATCCTTTGGAATGTAGTAAGAGCATTTTTCGGCCCGAACGTCATTACATTGGAGAAAAAAGCCCCCCATTCTTTCATGAATGCTATTTTTTCTTTATCTTTTGGGGCCATCCATACCTAGTTGTACCCCCGTTGAACCCATCCAAGAAGGAGTACGTCTTATGCCCGACTATCGCATCTAGCATCAAGGAATCTATGAATGGTAGCAAGAACGGATCTGATATGGTGGAGTTGTTCAGCTTACGGTAGTCGATGCAGACTCTCAGCTTCCCGTTCTTCTTCGGGACGATGACTATTTGTGAAGGCCACTGCACCCTATCCACCACTAGATAGATGAACCCAACTCTTAGCAGCTTGTCAATCTCCTCCTTCACTTATTTGACATAATTGGGGTTCATTCTATATATGCTCTGTCAGATAGGAGTTGCATCCTCTTTTGAGTTGATCTTATATTGGTAGAAGCTAGGATCAATCCCCTTCCTGTTCCTTAACTGGCACTCCTCCTTCATGTGACCTTGATTGTTGCGCCTTGTGCACCAGACGTCTAATCTGAGTCCAGATCCTACATGTCCTTTGGAAATCTTGGCTAGGACGGTCTTTAGTTCTTCATAAACATTTACTGCCTGCTTCTTACCTTTCTTTTTTTGAGGCTTTCGATCTTCGGCATAATCCGACTCTTAACTGGACTTTGATTCTAAGGTGTCTTCTCCGAAATCCAATTCTAAAATTTCTTCCTCCTTCTTCTTCCTTTTGTCCTTCTTCTTCTTCTTAGGGTCTTTTCTTGCTTGAGATCCCTTCAGCTCTGGTAGCTCCTACCACCACCGCATCCAAGTCATATAAGGCTACTGCTATTAGGAGCTTTTCCCTCAGTCCTCTCACAAATCATTGGCTCAACATGGCTGGAGTAGGTCGGTGGGCTGATCCAGACGCATTAACATTGCTCGAAATTCAGCTGCATAGTCTTCTGTTGGCCTCTTCTTTTGAGTTAACCTCTGCAGCTTTTCCAGCACTTCTTTTATGGTCTTGTCTTTCTTGAACCTTTTTAGGAAGACCTTCTTCAATTCTTCAAATGTCTGGAAGTGCTCTAGGCCATATTGTGCATACAGCTGGTGGCCTTTCCACCCAACGTTGTCAAAAAATTCTCTATCTTTTGCAGCCAACGGAGCTCTGGTGTGGCCAGGAGTGTGGTTTTAAAGGCAAAGATGTGGGCATCTGGATCCTCCTCACTCTTGCCCTTGAACTTAGGGTACTCAAGAGACATCCTTCCCATGACTACCAGTTATTATTCTTCTTGAGCTTCCTGCTTCTTGTTTGGTGGCCCCTAGTGATCTCCTTCTTGATTTCTCAGTGGTTCTTAAATTTTTCTTTCCAGCTGGCATGGAATCCCTTCTATGAGTCTTCTTGGACGATGTAGTTGTCCTTCGTGTTCCACAGCTTCGGCCTGTTTGCGGGCAGCGGTGCCACATTGCTCTATTTGAGCTACCTTCATTCTCCATGCATACTCTAGTGTACTCTTATAACTCTCTCTTGAAGATTCCTAACACCAATGTGTGCACACTCCCCTTCCCAATTTATTTCAACTAGCTTAACTCTCCTGACTAACTATGCTAGACTGACCTCCCCAACCTAGCGTACTAGTTCCCTAGTAAGATCGCCAAGAGTGTCAGTGTATGGTCAAGACCTGGCACTTACGTGGTTCCAGACCACCTAGGCAGCTCTTTCGGAAGAGTAGCAACTAATGCAACTGCACCCAATGTAATAAGCCAATGCCAGGACGTTGAGCTACCAACCTAAGTGTGTGGAGCTTGAGCATGAGTGCAAGTGGGTTAGTTCCTATAGCTATCCAATTCCAAATAGTCTTCCACATCAAAACAGGAATGACTTAACACAAGATTGAACACAAAATAAATAGAGATGAATAGATAGAAAGTAACAATAAGAAAAGGTCCAATCCATTCTTGAGTATTATAGTACAATTCCTTAGAAGAACTCTACTCATGAACTACTCACTCAACTCTCCTATGTCCTATTCGGTACTGTTCCTCTCCTCAAGGCAAGAGGCATGAGTAGACCTAACATGAATCTCTCTATCCAGACAATAATGCACTTACTTCTATAATCTCAACCTGGGTAGACTAGATCCACTCTCACTCTTCTATCCCCTTATCCAACTAATCCCCTTTATTTCATTACAACCACGTGTACTACTCGTTTATCCAAGAAGCTGTTACAAGTTTGTTACAAAACAAGAAGGCTTGGTTTGTTGCACAATGGTCAGTCCAACAGTGATGTGGGCAGTGGGCCAAACGGGTTGGTTGTCCGCCAACAGTGTGTGTGCTAGAAAATATGTGAGCATTAGTATGTCTGCACACACGTGCACATTGAAGAGACAAAAGCTCTTATTCTTACAATATGAAAATGGAAGTATCTTTGCTTTTAAATCTAGATTAGTTAAGTGCAATTTGAATTCCGTTGATTTGCTAGTTGAGCTAATTTAGGCTTGACATAGACAGCTCTATGCCTTATAAAAAAGGCCCTATCATGGTATTTATCGAGAATGGAGAGTATATCTTAGGCGTTAAACTCCCCCACTCTGCAATTACCCTTAATGGAGAATACAGCTTAGGTGTTAAAATCCTCTCTCTATAATTCCCCCTTAATGGAGAATAGATCTTAGCTGCTGCTATTAAAGTCACCACCCTACAGTTTCCCACTTAATGGAGAGTAGATCTTTGGTGTTAAACTCCCCCCTCTGCAATTTCCCCTTAATCAACATAAGCTAGGGCATTATTTTCTTAATATACAAAAGTATATTGAATATTTAGAAGTATAATGCTCCAAATTAAATCACAATAGATGCTCCATTACCATAATCTCTACATAGTAAAATGGATTCTCTACATAGTAAATTTTAATTCTCTAGGTGTACCTTTTGGATTCTCTACATAAGTAAAGTGTATTCTCTACATAGTAAATTTTAATTCTCTAGGTGTACCTTTTGGATTCTCTACATAGTAAATTTTATTTCTCTAGGTAGGTGTTGGATTCTCCATTAAAAAATTCACTAGTTCAAAAGATTTTCTCTAAATAATGCTAAGAAACTCCATTCCCTACTTATGTCATAAAAAATGTCATCCCTCTTAACTATGAAATCTCAAAAAATTCACAATTTTGGACGAGATTTCCTATGTGGGGAATGAACCAACAAAAGTTCCATCTGGAGATCAAGAGGTGGGACAAGAGCTATGAAATCACATGTGCAAGGATGACATGGGTAGCCTACCAACAATAGACAATGAAGGAGTGGAGGACCGAGGTGGTTCCTGGAGAGAGATGGAGTAGGTGGTGTCCCAGGTCAGTGGGGCATGGACCAATATGAAGGTGAAGGGTTGGCTAATCGAAAATTGGGCATGCCGAGAGGACATCATCACAGGAAGTGCATGGTGCAAGGGGGTCGTTTTCTGTATAATGTCAATATGTGTGTGGATTTAGGGGGGGGTGTAGTGGCTACACCTAGGGGGTTCGAGGGTAGGTTGCAACCTTTAGGGGGTCGTTTTGGTTTTCTGATTTGTTTTTCTAGTTTTTTTCTTTTGGGCTTTTAGGTTTTTATTTTTGTGCTTTTTCTCTTTTTGTAGTTTCTAAGGGGATTTTCTATTTTTCTATTATATTTTTCAGTTTTTATCCTTTTTCAATTTGAATAAAAAAGAAGGTAACCATATATAAAGAACAATTAAAATGTAAAAAACATGTGTGCTCTTTTTTTGAAAAATATGCTTTTCAAATTGAGAAATATACACAAGATCCTTTTTTTGGGTGATTTGTTTTATTTAAGGAAGAAAAAGGTGCAATTGAAAAATGAAAAAAGGGGGGTTATTTTAAAACTAGAAAGAGATAGTGGGATAGGTTATGGTACTAGGTAGTTAGAAAAAGAGGGAAAATGGGGGAACCTTAGAAGAAGGGTGGGGTTGCATCTTCAATCATGGGGCTCCCACTAAAGTTAGGGGTGCCTAATAAATCAAAGATTTCTCCAAGTTTAGCAAAGAATTAAGTGCTTTTGCTAACAAGCTACAAATTAAGAGGTTTTGGGCAACTAATCAATTAATAAAAATTTAATCAGTTAATGCCACCAATTTGGAAGATTTAGCAATCTAATTACTAATCTTGTTGCTTGTTAGCAATTACCATCACTAAACACTTGATTAATGCACCCTTAATTAACTCCCAAAAGCAACTATATTTGGGTTTAAAAAGTCACTAAAATTAGTTAATTCGAGATACATTTTTGGGTTTTTCGTGGATTTGTTCTCATCACAGTGCTCTAAATGCTTTAACTACCACAATTTCACTCTTGATTGAAGCTCTTTTTTAATGGATTTTCTGTTCTCTAGCCTCCCTTATTGCTCTACTAATGAAAACACAAGAAGATTAGGAGAGATTAGTGAAAATTAAGAGTTTTAATGTTTTTTGGATTTTTTGGGGATTATAGTTGTTTAATAGATTGTTAACTTTTCTATATACTTAAAAACACCATAAACGTGATTAAAACACAAAAAAATAAGCATATGAATTCTACGTAAACGCTTTAACATGAAAAAGAAATGAAACAAATCACTAAGTGCATCATTTTTATGGTATTCTAATGCAAAATGCAGCTCTAAACAAGTCTTTTATTTCATAATTTAAAAAAAAATACACATCTATAAGCAAAAATTGATCAAAAACAAAGAAAACAAACTCTAATGCAAAGAGAGAGGACTGTCGTCTACCGTCTGCTGCTACACAATGGCGAGAAGGGAGTGGAAAGAAAGACTCCAATTGCCGTCTGCTCTACTGCTACAAGCAAGTTGGAGAGGCACCCATTAACAAAGGCAAGTGGATGCATCAAAGGGCACTCGCAGCCTGGCCTAAAGCACGCTTGCAATGCACTCTCTCTCTCCCTCTCTCTCCCTCTCTCTCTCTCTCTCACTCACACACACACATCAAAACTAGGTGCACTCCATGCTCTGAAGCTTGCAAAATAAGATTTTTTTTTAAACCTTCTTTTACCGTGTTTTGTGTGAGTGCTTGGATAGCATACTTCGTGTAGTGTAAAGCATATTTGAAATGCTCAAATAAACATGAATTTGAAAGCATACTTGGAAGCAATGCTAGACTGACATCCGCCAATTGATGAGCTTGAAGCTTATTCTTATGTTCGATGGGGATTCAAAAGTACCTCGGCAAATTAAAAAATTACAAATTCATTACCACATTTGAAAATGAGTTTTGTATCATGAATCAATACGTAAGACTAATGGCCGCCTTCAACACTTAAGGTGTTTTAATCCACTTTCAATATCGAAAGTGCTATTTGGGAAACAGAAGAAGGGCACATTCTCCTATGTTTATTAAATTTTGGGGAGGACTGTGCCAACCCCCTACCATACTTTATGTATGGTTTTTTTAACTTCACTCACACAAACGAGCACAAAAATCCTATAACTTGATGAATGACGTGTAACTCAAATTCAAATGTGGTAAATGAATTTGGAATTATCTTCCTTGCAATGTACTTTAAAATCTCTGTCAATGTCCATTGATTCCTCACGTCGAATATAATCATAGGCCTGATGTTCATGCTCATTCGAGCTCTATAAGCTATTCATATAGACTTGAGAAAGACACGCATACGAAGAAGATGTGCTGCAGAAACGGTATGGGTTACAGTGTCCATCTTCATTCAAGCGCTTCAAGATGTTTATACATGAACAGAAGGACACACAAAGTATGTTGACAAAAACGAACAAGTGCAAGCAATCAAGAGGATAAGGGTACCCAAGCATTCTAGTTTACAACACCAAGATATGAAAATATCCAAGAAGATGAAAGAACAAAGGAAAAGAAGCCTACTGGCCGTGCATGTTTAGAAAAAAAGAGATGTAGATGGTTAGCCACATTCTTGACACTCAATCCTCTTGTCTTTGCCATCTTCACTGAGCTCTCGACCTTACCAACCGTATCATCGCCAATGCTCTCTAACCTCATTGGTCATCATGATCGCTGATGCTTTCCAAGCTCTCTACGCGTTCCTCACCTCTGCCCTCTGACTTCTCCGATTGCTACCAAGTCCATCGACGGCCATGTGTGCACTCCTAACATGCATGGCCACCCTAGGGTAGGCTACTCAAGGCTCACACATCCCCCTCCCTTTCCCAAGGTGAGGAGAGATCTTTGTTGAGCACTATTTCCCCCATCCCGATGGACTCTAGAACAGAAGATCTTTCTTGTAATAGATATCATGATAGATGTGGATATCAAGGTAGCCCTAGTTGAATAGCACAGAGACTAGTCCTTGGCAGACTCCCTCTTCATCTTCTTCTCTTCATCCTCTTGGTAGCTGTGAGAGAGTTGATGCCAGTGGAATCATCTACAAGAGGCATCTACAAAAGGTTCACTCCTCTCCTCTAATCCCTTAGTGTCATATGGACATTGGTTGTTGATAAGTTGATCTCCTGAGCCAAGATCAAGGGATGCCACCCTCACATGTGAAGAGATCCTTTCTTCATTCCTTGTATCTATTGTGCAATACTCCATCTCCATTGGTAATGCTCTCTCCTCACCTGTCACACACATACTCTCTCTCACATGCACACTAGCAAGGTTTAAGAAAGTGACTAACAAGAGATGGTTAAGCACAAGAGCAAGGCTTAATTACACTCATGGAGGCTCCTCTATATTATGAGAGAAATTTACATATATACAAGGCCACAAGTGTTTACACATTTAAAGTGTGTCCATCGTGGGTGCTCATGATATATAGTTTTAACTCATTTATGGCTTTGTATGATTACAATGCCAATTCTCATAATACATTCATGAAGAAACTTCACTAGGAATCTCTACAAGCTTGTTGCCACATTCTCTTGAAGTAGGAAATGCGAAAGCAACACTTTGACTATCACACAGGTGTCCACCATCCATGGATGCCATAATCTATCTCCTTGTTGCTGCTCTTGGTATTGATGTGTTTGCCTTTGCTAGTTGGTATTGGCAACCATGTGCTTAATAATGTGCACCTATAGGTGATGGTTAGTGGTTTTTATGTGCAGTATTAAGCCATTAGAACTTTTTTTCCCTATTCAATATGACTAATCCTAGCATTAACTTTGTTATAAAATCTCCCCAAAAGAAGGAGTTCTCTAAAATTTTAATTTAATGAAAAATTTTAACATTAGCTTAGTTTAGTCTTATGTCATGCCTCAATTTGCCCATGTGTAAGTTTTTGTCTCTATTTAGGCTAAATCCCTCTTTGAAATTTGCCCATGTGTAAGTTTTTGTCTCTATTTAGGCTAAATCCCTCTTTGAAATCCAATTAATTTGGTGCTTGTGCAAATCTAAGTATCACATAGACCTCAATTTTCATGCCTCACTTTGCCCATGTGTAAGAGTCTTTGTCTTTATCTAGGCTAAATCCCTCCTTGAAATGCAATTAATTTGACACTTGAGTGGCCTTTAACTATACAACGGTATGCATTCTCAAGCAAAGAAATATGTTATCCAGATTGTTCTTTGGGTTTACAGCCTCTTGATCTTTGTTACCCATAGGATGCCATTGGTAACAAATGTGGTCCTTTGGTTCAGGCTCTCTTGATCTTGTTTACCCATGGAAGGCCATGACTAACTTTATGCTTTTTTCATTTTTACTGGAATTGCTTTACTTTCCTAGAATAACCTTCATTGTTTTACTTTCGTTCATTGTTTTCTCTTTCTCTTCACTTGGCTACCCTTTTCTTTTTCCTTCACAATTCTGTTTTTCCTAGGATAACCTTCCTTTTTACTTTCCTAGAATAACCTTCATTGTTTTACTTTCCTAAAATAACCTTTCTTCATTATTCTTTCTTTCTCTTCACTTGGCTACCCTCTTCTTTTTCCTTCGTGTTTCCTTTTTGAACTTTTGCAACC